>NC_092724.1:39395842-39695842 GCF_047496885.1 Scyliorhinus torazame
GGTGTAGCGAGGACGGTGTCGGGGGGTGGTAGGATCCAGGGTCAAGCCGGACTGGGGACTCGCAATATTTGGGGTTGCAGTGGAGCCAGGAGTGCAGGAGGCGAAAGAGGCCGGAATTCTGGCCTTTGTGTCTCTGGTAGCCCGGCGAAGGATTCTTCTTCAGTGGCAGGATGCGAGGCCCCCAAGCGTAGAATCCTGGATCAACGATATGGCGGGGTTTATTAAATTGGAGAGGGTGAAATTCGCCTTAAGGGGATCGGTACAAGGGTTCTTCAGGCGGTGGCAACCGTTCTTGGACTCCCTGACAGAACGGTAGACAATGGTCAGCAGCAGCAACAACTCGGGGGTGGGGGGGGGGGTTCTATTCTATTTTTGTTTATTTACACTGGGGGTTCTGAGGGGGTGTATATATTTGCTATGTTTGCTTTGTGTTAATTCGGGGTGTTAATTTATTATTTATGTACAGGGGGGAGGGGGGCACGGGGGTTGTTTTACTGTGTTTTGCATTTAATTCTGTTGGGTTCCTTTTTCATTCTGTTGTTGATATTTTGTGAAAACCTCAATTTTTTAAAAAAATCATTTTTAAAAAGTGCAGTATTTTGTACTTTGTACCTCTTGCTTTAGCTGCCAGAAACCTTGAGATCCATCAAGTTTTGTAAAGAATTGTGCACCAGCCATCGCAGATGTGATTTCCTCACGCTTTGGTATTTGGTAGTGTTCTCTTTTGATATTCTCGTAAGGATTTTTGGGGTCCATACAGATGTGAATGTCGCCATTCTTTTTCTTTACACATACCATGGAATTTACCCAATCGGTAGGTTCTTCTATATTTCTGATTACTTTTAATTTTCTCATTCTGTCTAGCTCCTTTTTGAGGCGATCCCAAAGAGGTGCAGATACTCTTCTTGGTGCATGTATCACAGGTTTTGCAGCGTCTTTGACTTGTACCTTGTAGTTGATTGGTAGTGAACCAAAACCTGTGAACACATCACTGACTTTGCTGATAATGTTCTCAGAATCATTGGAATGTTGATCCAATCCTTTGTGGATGCTATATACCAACTGCACTGGACCTAACTCTTCACAGGACTGATCACCTAATAATGAATCCAAGCCCTCGAATACAATACAGAATGTTCTTCACCATCACACTCAGGTCACAAGCACCATAACATTTAATGCTTGAACCATTCTAATCTCTCAGAGATAGTTTGTGGTTTCTTCTAATCAGCTGAATTTTTAGATTTTTAAAATCAGTCATGCTAATTAAATTGGCTTTGGCGCCAGTGTCTAACTTCAATTGGACCACTGTACCCTTCACTTCAAGTGATAGCAGCCATTTGTCCTCATCAACCACATTTATTTTAAATGGAGATCAGTTTCCATTTTTTTAAGTGCTGGAGAATTTTTTGCTGTCTCCAAAACATTCTTCTTCTCTGTTATTACTCCAACAAACAATGTCTCTTCCACTGTGCTGACTGATCTCAGTTTGAGCTTAGAGTAACAACTCTGAGCAAAATGATATTTTCCTTTGCATCTGGAACAAAACTTGCCAAACGCTGCCTTTTTTCTGAAGAAAGGGCGGCAACTGGAGTGTTTTCCTCCAAGAAGACGCCGCCATTACTGAGAAACATTTTAAAATGCTGTGCTATTATCTCGTGAACCTGACAAATCTTAACTGTTTCAAGGGCAGCTCCGATTCCCTCAACAACCGTTCCCTCAGCTTATTTTCATTCACACCAAACACAAGTTGGTCCCAAATCATGGAAGATTCCACCGCAGAAAAATTACAGGTTTTAGCTTTTAACTTTAAATCAGTGATGAAATGGTCTATGGACTCTTCTGTCTTCTGTAACCATGATCTAAACACATAGTGTCATTCTTTCTGGGAGTGCAATGTTCATCAAATCTTCAATGTACTTTGTTAAAATCTTTACTATCTTCATCGTTTGCAAATTTAAACGTATTAAACAGAGCAATTGCTTCGGGCCTAGTCGCTGTTCGGAGCATCGCTACCTTACACAAATCTGATTGATCTCCTAAATTTGCTGCAGTAAGAAACAGATTAAATTGTTGTTTAAACACACGCCAGTTGCTGTCCACATTACCATGAAACCTGAGAATCATTGGTGGCTGTATTGAACAATGAATGTTCTGCAAAATCTTCAAATCTCTATGGACCTTATGACAGGCTTCACTCGATGATGTGATAGTTTTTTCTCAGTGTTTAATACCATCCAGTCCTGGTACCAAGTAATGTTCTTGTCGGATGGCCTGATTTATATTACAAGAACACTTGTAGCTAAAGCTATAAACAATTTATTAACATTAACTGTTGGTCAACTATATACAAAATAGATGACTAACAGTATGAACATGCACAAAACACTGTGTGTGTGTGTGTCTGTCTCTCTCAGGTCCCGCATCAGACTGAGGCCACCTGACTCTAATATTCACTTATATACTAATGAGACTCCGAGTGGTCAGTCGGTGAATTACAGCACAACCATGAGATCACTACACAGTGAGCCTAAACACGCAGTGCAGAGACACAGAGTGTAAACATGCAGTGCAGGGACACAGAGAGTGTAAACATGCAGTGCAGGGACACAGAGTGTAAACACACAGTGCAGAGACACAGAGAGCGTAAACACACAGTGCAGAGACACAGAGTGTAAACATGCAGTGCAGAGACACAGAGAGCGTAAACACACAGTGCAGAGACACAGAGAGTGTAAACACACAGTGCAGAGACACAGAGTGTAAACATGCAGTGCAGAGACAGAGAGTGTAAACACACAGTGCAGAGACACAGAGAGTGTAAACACACAGTGCAGAGACACAGAGAGTGTAAACACACTGTGCAGAGACACAGAGAGTGTAAACATGCAGTGCAGGGACACAGAGTGTGTAAACACACAGTGCAGAGACACAGAGAGCGTAAACATGCAGTGCAGGGACACAGAGTGTGTAAACACACAGTGCAGAGACACAGAGAGCGTAAACACACTGTGCAGAGACACAGAGAGTGTAAACATGCAGTGCAGGGACACAGAGTGTGTAAACACACAGTGCAGAGACACAGAGAGCGTAAACACACTGTGCAGAGACACAGAGAGTGTAAACATGCAGTGCAGGGACTCAGAGAGTGTAAACACGCAGTGCAAAGACACAGAGAGTGTAAACACGCAGTGCAGAGACACAGAGAGTGTACCGACACCGTGCAGGGATACAAAGGGAGTACAGACTTAAATGCAAAATAATCCATGTTGGGAAGGTGTTCCTGAAAAGATGGACATTCTGCTATTTATTCAAACGTTACAGTAGACTTGCAGGCAGGCTTTAAGTGTACAATAAACAAACTGTATTCTTCCTCTGCCAATACTCTGAATTTAGATTCTTTTGGGTGGTATCACATTTTCTCCTCAGCAGCCAATTATACCCGGTGATTGGAAATGGGAGCGCAATGGGGCAGATTTATATTCGTGTGAGGGTTTTCCAAGTTTTCCTCATGGAAAACTCTCCCCTCCAGTCAGTGCAGAGTCCAGAATCAATCAATTCCTGAGAGAGGGCTGATCCCAAATCCGCTGACCTCATCCCCACAGAGCCATCGGAAATCCAGCTATTTCTGACAATGTGCCGACTGTCGCCAAGCTGCAAATCCCAAAGCTAGGTCCGTGTACAGGAAAGAGAATTCCATCTGTTCAATCGAAGCTGAACTGAAGCCCACTGCCGTACCCAATGGTTCACTCAGTGAAGTGCCTACCTGCTATGATAGGCCACGGGTGTATAAGATTCCTTCACATATTCAGGATGGCCAGATTTTCCAAAAATCACCTGCAAGAAAATGATTATTAAATCACATCATCCGCAGCTCCCAGTCACACAATGGGATTGATGACCGAGGTAAACCAACTGACTCCAATCATCAGAGAGGTTTGAAGAGCACAAGGCTGAGAGGCAGTGAGGCAGATTTGCAATGGGGACTGAAAGGATTCACCAACTGTTCCCATCCTTCAGCTTCATAGCCTCCTCTCCGAGAGAAAGAAAAACAGTGTCACTACTCAAAGTCATAGCCTCGGCGAGGAAGGGCACACACAGAGGGAGGGGCTGCAATGTGGGGGGGAGAGGTTCACATCAGGCATGGTGGGGGCGGGGGATTCCATGTTGGGGGAGGGGGAAACACATACGGAAGTGGAAGTCACATAGGCAAGGGGATCCTGCACAGCTGGGGATCTCACATGGGGAGGAGGCATCCTATTGAGGGCAGGGGTCACACTCAGCGCAGGGAGTCTCACTGAGGGCAGGGGGTCACACTGAGGGCAGGGGGTCACACTGAGGGCAGGGGGTCACACTGAGGGCAGGGGTTCACTCTGAGGACAGGGGTCACACTGAGGGCAGGGGGTCACTCTGAGGGCAGGGGGTCACTCTGAGGGCAGGGGGTCACACTGAGGGCAGGGGGTCACTGAGGGCAGGGGGTCACACTGAGGGCAGGGGGTCTCACTGAGGGCAGGTGGTCACTCTGAGGGCAGGGGGTCACACTGAGGGCAGGGGGTCACACTGAGGGCAGGGGGTCACACTGAGGGCAGGGGTTCACTCTGAGGACAGGGGTCACACTGAGGGCAGGGGGTCACTCTGAGGGCAGGGGGTCACTCTGAGGGCAGGGGGTCACACTGAGGGCAAGGGGTCACTGAGGGCAGGGGGTCACTCTGAGGGCAGGGGGTCTCACTGAGGGCAGGTGGTCACTCTGAGGGCAGGGGGTCACACTGAGGGAAGGGCTGTGAGGAGGGATTCAAACATCGGGAGAGATTGTTGAATATTCCCATGCAGTTGCATATCTGTGGGTACGAATGGTGTTCATCACCTTACTTGTGCCTGACGCCATTACCCACATTATTCCTGAACTCCAGACTACCCAGCAGCTTGATACGGTATATAATTATGAGGTGGCACCATTGTGTGGCCAGCTTCTGACACCTGGCTCACCGGCAGGGCACTGCTCGTATCCTCACTGCCCATGAACTGGATTTTCACAGTGATGTTCCGTGCTGACATCTGTCGGTTTGTGAAATTCAGGAATTGAGGGTAAACATAAAGGAGATTTCTGGAAATAAAACGGAAAACAACATCATTAGAGGAGCTGACACTCTCCTCAGCTTTTACCACGAGCAATGTATCCCACCCTATAACTGCTGGTGAACAATCTGTTCACAAAGAGCTGTTAATACTGTAAACTCATTTAAACATTTCTAACACTCTTTGTGCCATTAGGAGTTTATTATCCAAAGCAGAGATATGTGAGTGACCTTTGCTCCAACATTCTATGCAGTACATGTGTGGGCTCTGCTCCAGTTCCCTGTGTAATAATATGTATATTGACTGGGATATAAAGAGTTAACAAGTTAATGATAATGCTTCTTACCACTAGAGGGAACCACAGAACAGTCATATATATATATATATATATCTCATGTGACTTGGGGATTCTGGGAGAAGATGGTGAGGCATGATAGAGAGCAGTTGTGTACTTGAGAAAGTCTGCTAATTTGAGATAGCATAGTTTAATAGAGGAACGTTCTACTTTAGGAATGTGAACGAATCTTAGTTAGTAGTGTAACAAATTTATAGTTTTGTTTGTTAACAAAGCTTTGTGTTCTTTATTCAACACTATGTATCCGACCCATCCAGGTAAAGCAAAAAGAGAACACAACACCCTGAACAGTACACACATGAAGTTAGCCCATCCAGTCAATCTAGTACAGTGCACTGTGTGGGAAACATCCTACCTCCTGCTAAAATACACACACGCTCTGCTTGAGTCTGTGTTTGAGGTCCCCAGTGCAGTTATGGCCTTTGCCCCTAATACCCCACTACAGTCCAGCCATGGCCTTTGCCCCTGGCCCCAAAGTGCAGACATGACCTCTGCCCCTGGCCCCCAAAGTGCAGATATGATCTCTACCCCTGGCCCGCACTGTGCAACCATGACCTTTGCCCCTGGCCCCCAAAGTGCAGACATGACCTCGGCCCCTGATCCACCTACAGTGCAGACATGACGTCTGCCCCAATCCACTTAAAACATAGACATGACCTCTGCCCTTGATCCACTTATAGTGCAGACATGACCTCTGTCCCTGATCCACCTACAACACAGACATGACCTCTGCCCCTGATCCATCAGATATGACCTCTGCTCTTTGTCCTGCGACAGTTCACAAATGGGTTTAGTTCCAGGTTCCCATTCTGCCCAGGAAACTGTGCCAGGATTTGGGCTTTGCCCACACGTTACTTACATATTGAGCTCCTAAACACAGCTGCCATCAGAAGGTGGCAAGGGACTGGTACCTCACCTTGACCCAGTCCATGCTTACATCTTATTTGTTTTATTCTTTCATGGGATGAGGGCTAGTCCAGCATTTGTGAGCCATCACTAATTGCCCTTCAGAAGGTTGTGGTAAGCTACCTTCTTGAACCGCTGCAGTCCATGTGATGTAGGTACACCCCCAGTGCTGTTAGGGAGGGAGTTCCAGGAATTTGACCCAGCGACACTGAAGGAACGGCAATATTTTTCCAAGTCAGGATGATGCGAGGCTTGGAGGGGAACTTGCTGGTGGTATTGTTCCCATGTGCCTGTAGCTCTTGGGCATCATTCTCCGCCGGCGGGAGTCTCCGTTTTGCCGGCACCGGGGGGTTTCCCGACGGCGTGGGGCTGCCCCACAATGGGAAACCCCATTGACCGGCCGGTGTTACGGAGACTCCCGCCGGCCGGTCGGGGCAGAAATGTGGCGGGGCGGGTAGGAGAATTTCGCCCCTTGTTCTTCTGGGTGATAGAGGCCGCAGGTTCAGAAGGTGCTGTTGAAGGAGCCTTGGTCAGTTGTTGCAGTGCCTGTTGTCCTGTTAGTGGGACAGGACATCCCCATGGATGGTGATAGAGGAGTCCAAGGCATTGTTAGGAGTAATTTACTGAGTGTGACGATGGCAGGATGCTGCTTGACGAGTGGGTGGGACAGCTCTCCCAATTTTGGCACGACGCCCAGATGTTAGCAAAGAGAACGTTGCACGGGTGAGGGAGCTAGGTTTGCCATTGTTTCCACTGGCTGGGTTGATGCCAAGTGGTCCATCCAGTTGCATTCCTGTTAGGAGTCATAGGGGTTTTAATATAACTGAGTGGCTTACTCAGCCATTTCAGAGGAGCATTTAGAAGTCAACCACCATCTTCAAGTAGCCAATTTTAGTTTGGCATCACAGAGGAAATTAGATTGAATCAGTTAGGATTGTATTCTCTGAAGTTCAGGAGAATGAGGGGGGATCTCATAGAAACCTATAAATGTGTAACAGGATTAGACAGGGTAGATGCAGGAAGGATGTTCCCATTGGTTGGGGTGTCCAGAACCAGGGGTCACAGTCTAAGGATACAGGATAGACTATCTAAGACAGAAATGAGGTAAAACTTCTTCACCCAGAGAGTGGATGGCCTGTGGAATTCGTTACCACAGGAAGTAGTTGACGCCAAATTATTGTATGTTTACATACAAAAGAAGCAGTTAGATATAGGACTTGGGGCGAAGGGGATCAAAGGATATGGGGGGAAAGCGGGTTGGCTACTGAGTTGGATGATCAACCACGATCATAATGAATGGCAGAGCAGGCTTGAAGTGCTAAATGGCCTCCTCCTGCTCCTATTTTTATGTTTTTATGTTTCTATGACTAATTTTCTATTTTGAAACTGCATACTAATTAAAGCTGAATTGAAAGTTTGTGGTTCCCTGCAATTCCTCCTCATTTTCCTGAAATCGGGACAGCAGCAGTTGCAAAGCCTCTGGGGATTGAGATTGTGATATCAGTGTGGGAGTTTTACATTTGCATTTCTGTCCTTGGGGGAGAGCGAATTGTTTGATTGAAGAATACAGATTGGAGAGAACACTGTGGTGAACACCCTCTGGAGCTGAAAACAATGGTCAACTCCAATCATAGCCTAAACGTCTCAACCTCGTGCTGATACAGTGGAAGGTGATATATAGGGCGCACTTCACGAGGGCGAGGATGAGCCCACTCTTTGAGGGAGTGCAGGATGTGTGTGAGCACTGTGGGAGGAGCCCTGCAAACAACGTTCATATGTTTTGGTCCTGTCCAAAACTGGAGGGGTATTGGAATGAGGTCTTTAAGTTTATCTCAGGGGTCGTGCATGTGAGGTTCGAACCAGGGCCCCTAGAAGCCATTTTCGGGATGTCGGACCAGCCTGGGCTGCAGGCGGGTGTGGGGACAGATGCCTTAGCCTTCACCTCACTGATTGCCCGAAGGCGGGTCCTGTTCGGGTGGAGGTCAGCTTTCCCGCCCTGTGCCTCGGCTTGGCGGGGGGAACCTGCTGGAATTTCTGACGCTCGAGAAGGTGAAGTTTGAGTTGAGGGGGAGGATGGAAGGGTTCTACAATTCAGGGGCATTATCCTGCACGTTCAAGAATTGGATGCCATTGAACATTAAACGGGGAGGGGATTGAGTATATTGTTTATTGTTCACCATGTATGGGGTGATCATGGATTCTCTTTTGATCTTTCTTGTTTTGTATTTGGGAAGTAGGGGGAAGGTTTGGGTTTGTATGTTGAAGGCAATGCTGGATGGGAGGATTGCTATTGTATTTGTTATTGTTGCTTATCTTTTGTTGGGTGTATATTTGATGAAAAAATGAAGAGAATAAAAATATTTAAATTTTTTTAAAATCCAACCATAGCCCACACTACACGAGGCCACACCATAGACTAGGCTACACCAGACTTCACATAGCCTACACTGCAATACTCAGTAGACGCCATCTCCCTGGCCCTACACTCATCCCTGGAGCATCTCGACAACAAGGACTCCTACATCAGACTCCTATTTATTGACCACAGCTCCGTCTTCAACACCGTAATCCCAGCCAAGCTCATATCAAAGCTTCAAAACCTAGGACTTGGCTCCTCAATCTGCAACTGGATCCTCGACTTTCTGATCCATTGAAGTCCTCAATACCGAGGCCCCGCAAGGCTGCGTACTTAGCCCCTAACTATACTCCCTATTCACCCGCGACTGCGTGGCAAAATGTGTCTCCAACTCCATCTACAGATTTGCTGACGATACGATTATAGTGGGTTGGATCTCGAATAACAACGCGTCAAAATATAGGAGGGAGATAGAGAACCTAGTAGAGGGGTGTAACGACAACAATCTCTCCTTCAAAGCCATCAAAACCAAAGAGCTGATCATTGACTTTAGGAAGCAAAGTACTGTACACACCCCTGTCTGCATCAATGGGGCCAAGGTGGAAATGGCTGGATGCATCACAGCCTGGTATGGCAACTGCTCGGCCCAAGACCGCAAGAAACTTCAGAGAGTCGTGAACACAGCCCAGTCCATCACACGAACCTGCCTCCCATCCAATGACTCTATCTACACCTCCCACCGCCTTGGGAAAGCAGGCAGCATAATCAAAGACCCCTCCCACCCGGCTTACTCACTCCTTCAACTTCTTCCATTGGATAGGAGCTACAAAAGTCTGAGAACATGCACGAACTGACTCAAAAACAGCTTCTTTCCCCGCTGTTACCAGACTCCTAAACAACCCTCTAATGGACTGATCTGATTAATACTACACTCCTGTTGCTTCACCCAATGCCGGTGTCTATGTATTTACATTGTGCTCCTTGTGTTGCCCTATTACGTATTTTCTTTTCATGTACAAAATGATCCGATCAATCACAAAAATACTTTTCACTGTACCTCGCTACACGTGACAATAAACAAATCCAAATCCAACTTCACCATAGCCTACACTACAATAGACTACATCATAACCTACATTACAACAGGTATTCCTCATTCACCACAGGATCTGAGCTTCCCAGAGGGGTGTAAAACAGCTGTAACAAGTTAATGTAGGAGCCATAGAATCCCTGCAGTACAGAAGGATGCCTTTCGGCCCATCGAGTTTGAACCGACCCTCCAAAAGGGCACCCAACCCTATTCCCGCGACCCCACCTAACCTGCACATCTTTGGACTGTAGGAGGTGACAGGAGCACCCAGAGGGAACCCATGCAGACACAGAGGGAATGTGCAAAGTCCACACAGACAGTCATCCAAGGTTGGAATTGAACCCAGGTCCCTGGCGCTGTGAGGCAGCAATACTAACCACTGTGCCACCGTTACAATCTGGGAGAAAGCCCTGGAGACCTGGTCCCCTGCTTCAATCTTGTTTTGATACTTTTTTTAACTTACAGGAACAAGTCTGTTACTGGAGTATGATCATTTGTTATTTCACAGATTCTAATTTTCAGATATAACCTTGCATTTCTTGCACAATACTTTGATATGTGGTGAGGAAGTTGTGATTCTCAATGTTGAAATGATGCAAAACAATTAAGTTTCAGTTCTATGCAAGCCCATCAAAGGGTTGTTGTTTATCAAGGAACCCAGGGGGCAATGTCAGGGTGCCCAGGTGGCACTGCCAGGGTGCCAGGCTGGCAATGCCATGGTGACCAGATGGCATCTGGGGTACCACGGTAGCACCCTGCCCAGAGCCTGACCACCAGGGTCCCTGATCGTCTGGGAGATCTCCCCCCAAGTGCTGGTATGCATGGCCTACGTTGGTGTAGACTAGTGCTAAATGGCATCGACTCGGGGTCTCTGAGGCGAGGCCGTACGATCCCAGGCACTGGGTAGATCCGGCATAGACATACTCAAATGAGACTAAATACTCCCTTGAATATGCAAATCTGGTTCCCAACCTCAATGGGCGGGATACAGGTCACGATGCCTCGCGAGATCTCATTAGATCTCGTGAGGCATGACGAGGCCGGTACATCTCGCAAGATTTACCGACCTCATCGCATCCTGCATCCGGCGTGATGAGGCTGATAGATCGCACCTCATAGCTCTCAAGTACATTCTCGTGTGTACACATGCCATGTCTCAGACGGGTGTCATTGCCTAGCGGGGCCTGAACACTTTCCCTGAACCCTGGGGGGGTCAGCACCACAGAGGCCGCAGCCAACAATCAAGAGGGGGATGCCGGCGACTTCCTAAGGTGTACAGGCGCCGTTGGTTGCACGAGGAGATGATGGATATTATGTGCCGCATGGGGCTCCATCTCAACAAGTGCGGCACATGTGTCATCTCCTTGCGGACTTGGCATCCCATGGAGGAGGACGCGTATTCCCGGTGGCCGTGAAGGTCACCGCAACCCTGAACTTTTATGATGTGGAGATGCCGGCGTTGGACTGGGGTGAGCACAGTACGAAGTCTTACAACACCAGGTTAAAGTCCAACAGGTTTGTTTCGATGTCACTAGCATTCGGAGCGCTGCTCCTTCCTCAGGTGAATGAAGAGGTATGTTCCAGAAACACATATATAGACAAATTCAAAGATGCCAAACAATGCTTGGAATGCGACCATTAGCAGGTGATTAAATCTTTACAGATCCAGAGATGGGGTAACCCCAGGTTAAAGAGGTGTGAATGGATCTGTATGGAATGGGACATACCTCTTCATTCACCTGAGGAAGGAGCAGCGCTCCGAAAGCTAGTGACATCGAAACAAACCTGTTGGACTTTAACCTGGTGTTGTAAGACTTCGTACTGAACTTTTATGTCACGGAATCATCCAGGGCACGAGCGGGGACATGTGCGGCATATCATAACTTACATCCCACAAGTGCATCTGTGAGGTCACGGATGCCCTATATGCCCAGGCAGCTGACTGTATAAACTTTCAGCTGGACAAAGACCATCAAGATGCCTGGGCAGCATGATTCTCCGCCATCGTCGGAATGTTGCAGATCCAGATGCTATGATGAAGCCCATGATGCCACCTGTGCTGTCATTGAGCGGTGCAATGGTCTGATCAAACTGCGTTTCCGAGGCCTTGACCGATCTGGTGGTGCACCATAGTCTACACTACACCAGACTACACCACCGCCTACACTACACCAGATTAGACCACAGCCTACACTAGACCAGACTACACCATAGCCTACACTATACCAGATTACACCATGGTCTGCATTACAGACTACACCATAGTCTACACTACACCAGATTAGACCACAGCCTACACTACACCAGACTACACCATAGCCTACACTATACCAGATTACACCATGGTCTGCATTACAGATTACACCATGGTCTGCACTACACCAGGGGCGAGATTCTCCGACCCACCCCCCCCGCCCCCCCCGCCGGGTCGGAGAATCGCCGGGGGCTGGCATGAATCCCGCCCCCGCCAGTTGCCGAATTCTCCGGCACCGGATATTCGGCGGGGGCGGGAATCGCGCCGTGCCGGTTGGCGGGCCACCCTCCGCGATTCTCCGGCCCGGATGGGCTGAAGTCCCGCTGCTAGAATGCCTGTCCCGCCGGCGTAGATTAAACCACCTACCTTACCGGCAGGACAGGGCGGCGGGGGGGGGGGGGGGGGTGCGCTGCGGCTATGGGAACCTGGTAGAATAGGTTTCGATAGGCCTAGGAGGTGTGAAAAGTCAGGGCAGGGGATCGATACTGGGTGAGGTGTTTTCGTGAGGAAGTGGATGGGAGGATTCTGGGAAGGGGAGGGTCTCGATGGTAACAATGGAATGTAGCGGGCCAAGCCCAGTGCGCAGGGCCCGGAGTTATGATGATGGTGGATACGAGGGTGAGAGACCCCCAGTTAGGATGGTTATGTGAAATGTGCGGGGTTGGTTGGAGGGAGGTTTTTCAGGGTCACCTCGGGGGTAGTGCTCGTGAACTTTGAACCAGGGCCCCTAGAAGCTATTTTCGGGGGGTCCAACCGGCTCAGGTGGCAGGCAGGGACAGATGTTTTTAGCCTTCGCCTCACTGCTTGCCTGGGGGCGTGGAGGTCAGCTTCTCCATCCTGAGACATGACTTGGCAGGGGGGCCAACCTGAATTTCTTTGACTCTCGGGAAGGTGAAGTCTCATCTGAAGGGGATGAAGGAAGGGTTTCAAAATTCATGGGGCCTGTTTATTATGCACTTCCGAGAATTGTTTGCCATTGAAGCGGGGGTCGGCGGTATTGTTGTCTTTGGTTACACTGTTTACAGATTGATTGAATGTACGGGTGGATGTTTTGGTCTGTATATTGAGCGGGGTGCGGTTTGTGTGTGGGGTATTGTTATGATATTTGCTTTTTTCTGTTTATTTCTTTGGTTGCTTATTGATGAAAATGTTGAAAATGAGGAGAATAAAAAGATTTTTCTTTAAAGTTAGATAAGCAAGACTACACCATAGCCTACACTGCATCATAGCCTACACTACATGAGACTACACCGTAGTCTACACTACACCAGATTACACCATAGCCTACACTACACCAGACTACACCATAGCCTACACTGCACTATAGCCTACACTACACCAGATTACACCATAGCCTACAGTACACCAGATTACTGTTTGGGGCAGCACGGTAGCATTGTGGATAGCAGAATTGCTTCACAGCTCCAGGGTCCCAGGTTCGATTCCGGCTTGGGTCACTGTCTGTGCGGAGTCTGCACATCCTCCCCGTGTGTGCGTGGGTTTCCTCCGGGTGCTCCGGTTTCCTCCCACAGTCCAAAGATGTGCAGGTTAGGTGGATTGGCTATGCTAAATTGCCCTTAGTGTCCAAAATTGCCCATAGTGTTGGGTGGGGTTGCTGGGTTATGGGGATAGGGTGGAGGTGTGGACCTTGGATAGGTTGCTCTTTCCAAGAGCCGGTGCAGACTCGATGGGCCGAATGGTCTCCTTCTGCACTGTAAATACTATGAATTACATCATAGCCTACACAACACGAGATTACACCATAGCCCACACTACACGAGATTACACCATAGCCTACAGTACACCAAATTACACCATAGCCTACACTACACCAGACTACACCATTGAGTACACTGCACCAGACTACACCATAGAGTACACTACACTAGACTATACCATGGCCTACACTACAATAGACAATGTTATGTAGCCTTTATTTTCATTCTGAGACCCTACTGGAGACTTCATCGAACCAGAAAATATGATTGCACCACCCTTCCAGATGATAAAAACTCATTGTATTTTAAACAAAAATGCTCTTCATCTCATCTCTGACTGTACTGCCAATTATTTGAACTGTGTCTCGATTGGTTACCATCCTTGCTGCCACTGGCAACGCTTTGCTTATTATTTACTTTCAATGGTTCATTACTCCTGACTGCGGCTAGTAACTTAATGGGGGTGTTTATGGCCTCCGCTGTGGACTCTCGCTGAATACAGTGATTACGGTGGCTGTTTTGAGCACTCTGCAGTTAAATGTGGACCTTAGTGTTGAAACATGCAATTATAAAGAAACGTGCAGCTTTCTAAACTGCGCCTCCTGCAGCTTCAGCTCACTCTGACGCTGTCCTGCCACTGAGAATCCACAACAGATATTGCGGCTGCTTCAAGGAAAATAGAACAGGTCAAAGGCAGAGATTGAACAAAATGTTCAAATTGAACTGTAGTTCACTGGCTGCCTTTCTGGCAGAGATCACGGACTGATGGGGTCAGGAACTGGTTTAAGTTGGTGCCGTGCAGGTGGTTAACTTCAGGGAACAAGGCAGGAGTGGCATGAACCACATAGATCTTGTGGGCCAGTGAATTACATTAAAAAAGGCAACAAGATCTCACCATGTTGGCTGCCATTCTTACCAGAGTACAGCATGGAGCCAGCACTTAAAATAGCCCCATGGTTGCCAGACGGGTGTGTGTTCAATTTCCACTTGAGACTTGGTCACAAAACCTAGGCTGAGACTTCAGCCAAACATTGTGGTGGAGCTGCATTGTCAGGGGTGCCGTCTTCCAGATGAGGATCTGAACCATGGTCTCTTACACCCTCTCAACTACACTTTAAAGATCCCATGACTGTACCCGACACAGAGCTTGGCTGTTCTCCTTGGTGTCCAGGATGGTATTTATCTCTCAAACAACATCACTGAAACAGATTGTCTGGTCATTAATTATATGACATTAGTGGGATCCTGCTGTGCGCTAATTCGCTGCCGTGCCTCCTACGTTAGAACAGCAACAGCACATCAAAAAATACTTAATTGGCTGTAAAATGCTTTGGAATATCCCACGATCATGAAAGGTGATATACAAATGCAAGTCTCTCTGTCTTTCATAGGGCCGCTATGGGACAGAAGGAAGGCATTTGGTCCTGATGGTTGTTGCGGACCTATTTACCCTTGGGAAGAGAATGGGAATAGGACACGGGGGAAGGGGAGGAAGTGGGCATTTGGGAAGGGCTGCTTTTAAGCCTCTTCCCATGGTGCCTGATGTAAAATATTCAGCAATCCTCCCTCTCACACATTGTATCCCTCAGGTTCTCAGAGCCCCACAACAGGATGCATCCAAGACCAAGAAACTCAGTGACTCGGGAAGCAGATCCCTGGCTGTAGTTCCATCTGCCTCTTGCTGGGTTACCTCCAGGCAGAGATTGGGAAGAAAGTGCGCAGTGTGAAAATCGCAGTGGCGAAGGCAAGGACTGGGACCTCAACTACAACTCACACTTATAAATGAATACTCAAACTATCTCAAGGACAATAAGGAACAAGCAACAAAGCTGTCTCTCCAGCAATGCGCACATCCCACGAAAGCATTTTTTAAAAAAGCTGATCCTATTTTCAGTGTAAGTGAATTGAGGCCCTGACTGGCAGCACATAACAGCATGAGCCACGAACAATGAGACACAAGAGTAAATTCAAATCATGTGAGTGACTAACCCAGACAATGAGAGTAACTGAGGTATGTTATTGCAGTGACTATGTGACACACAGGGGAATGACTGAGTATATACTTGGCACATTCATATACACGTTGACACATGAATAAACACATGAAGATTATCATTATGTGCTGTGGCAAGGGAAGATTATTCAGTATTTGAGATCTCATTTTGAACAGCTCGCATTGGGTCAGATATAGCAACTGCTTTTTTACCACTTTTCCTGAGTTGATGTCGTGCAAAATTGACATTAAACTGCAGATTATTAAGCAGAAAAGTGCCCACAGGGAGCTGCCCCACGTCACTCTGCACCTGTCACTGAACTGGGTCAATGCCCAGAGGCTCAGGTCATTTCCAATATTGCTTCACATGTGCCAATATGCAAAATAAAACAGGAAAGTAAAGATTGAACACTGAGTATTAGTCCAAAATTCTGTCAAGACATATAAGTGGCATAACGAGCATTGTGGTACCTGAGGTTTAAAATGACCAGTGTGAAAGCTTATCTCTGCAGTGACTGTCACGTAGGGAACATCGTCATGTCAAACCTTTCCCTCTTTCCAGACTGAATTTCAACCTGCAAATCTCAGGAGGACTTTGGTGTAATTAAGCAGATCAGGAAGGGAGAATGAGGGGCAATTACATAGGAAGCTGTCAGAACGTGTTGGGAGAGAAATTGCTGATCTTGAGAGTCCAGTCGTTAAACCTCCGGAAACTGTGACGCATTATTCAGCTATATGGGTAGACACACTTTAATTCATCTCCCCCTTTACGAATATACAAAATAGAAGCCCCTCCAGCCTGCTCCATCATTCAATAACATCATGGCGGATATGGTTGTAACCCCAACTCCACATTCCGGCCTTCCCCCAAATAACCTTTCACCCCCTTGTCAATCAAGAATCTTTCTACCTCTTCCTCGAAAACAATCAAAGATACTGCTTCCTCTGCCTTTCGAGAAAGGGAGTTTCAGACACACACGCCCCTCTGAGAGAACAAAATTCTCCTCATCTCCATCTTAAATGAGTGAGTGACCCCTTATTTTTTTTTTATAAATATTTTATTGAAAAAGTTTTGGTCAACTAACACAGTACATTGTGCATCCTTTACACAATATTATAACAACACAAATAACAATGACCTATTTTATAAACAAAAATGAATAAATAATAAATAACAAAAATGAAAACTAACCCTAATTGGCAACTGCCTTATCACAAGTAACACTCTCCAAAAATATAATTTAACAGTCCAATATATAATTATCTGTCGCAACGACCTATACATATTATACAGTATATATTAACAACCCTGAGAGTCCTTCTGGTTCCTCCTCCCCCCCACCCCCCCCCCCCCCCCACCCTCCCCCCCCCACCCCCGATCCTGGGCTGCTGCTGCTGCCTTCTTTTTTCCATTCCATCTATCTTTCTGCGAGGTATTCGACGAACGGTTGCCACCGCCTGGTGAACCCTTGAGCCGACCCCCTTAGAACAAACTTAATCCGCTCTAGCTTTATAAACCCTGCCATGTCATTTATCCAGGTCTCCACCCCCGGGGGTTTGGCTTCTTTCCACATTAACAATATCCTGCGCCGGGCTACTAGGGACGCAAAGGCCAAAACATCGGCCTCTCTCGCCTCCTGCACTCCCGGCTCTTGTGCAACCCCAAATATAGCCAACCCCCAGCTTGGTTCGACCCGGACCCCCACTACTTTTGAAAGCACCTTTGTCACCCCCATCCAAAACCCCTGTAGTGCCGGGCATGACCAAAACATATGGGTATGATTCGCTGGGCTTCTCGAGCACCTCGCACACCTATCCTCCACCCCAAAAAATTTACTGAGCCGTGCTCCAGTCATATGCGCCCTGTGTAATACCTTAAACTGAATCAGGCTTAGCCTGGCACACGAGGACGACGAGTTTACCCTGCTTAGGGCATCTGCCCACAGCCCCTCCTCGATCTCCTCTCCCAGCTCTTCTTCCCATTTCCCTTTTAGTTCATCTACCATAGTCTCCCCTTCGTCCCTCATTTCCCTATATATATCTGACACCTTACCATCCCCCACCCATGTCTTTGAGATCACTCTGTCCTGCACCTCTTGTGTCGGGAGCTGCGGGAATTCCCTCACCTGTTGCCTCGCAAAAGCCCTCAGTTGCATATACCTGAATGCATTCCATTGGGGCAACCCATATTTCTCGGTCAGCGCTCCCAGACTCGCGAACTTCCCATCCACAAACAGATCTTTCAGTTGCGTTATTTCTGATCTTTGCCACATTCCATATCCCCCATCCATTCCCCCCGGGGCAAACCTATGGTTGTTTCTTATCGGGGACCCCCCCAAGGCTCCAGTCTTTCCCCTATGCCGTCTCCACTGTCCCCAAATCTTCAGTGTAGCCACCACCACCGGGCTTGTGGTGTAGTTCCTCGGTGAGAACGGCAATGGGGCTGTCACCGTAGCCTGTAGGCTAGTCCCCCTACAGGACGCCCTCTCTAATCTCTTCCACGCCGCTCCCTCCTCCTCTCCCATTCACTTACTCACCATTGAAATATTAGCGGCCCAATAATACTCACTTAGGCTCGGTAGTGCCAGCCCCCCCCTATCCCTACTACGCTGTAAGAATCCCTTCCTCACTCTCGGGGTCTTCCCGGCCCACACAAAACCCATGATGCTCTTTTCAATCCTTTTAAAAAAAGCCTTCGTGATCACCACCGGGAGGCACTGAAACACAAAGAGGAATCTCGGGAGGACCACCATCTTAACCGCCTGCACCCTCCCTGCCAGTGACAGGGATACCATATCCCATCTCTTGAAATCCTCCTCCATTTGTTCCACCAACCGCGTTAAATTTAACCTATGCAATGTGCCCCAATTCTTGGCTATCTGGATCCCCAGGTAACGAAAGTCCCTTGTTACCTTCCTCAACGGTAGGTCCTCTATTTCTCTACTCTGCTCCCCTGGATGCACCACAAACAACTCACTTTTCCCCATGTTCAATTTATACCCTGAAAAATCCCCAAACTCCCCAAGTATCCGCATTATTTCTGGCATCCCCTCCGCCGGGTCTGCCACGTATAGTAGCAAATCGTCCGCATACAAAGATACCCGGTGTTCTTCTCCTCCTCTAAGTACTCCCCTCCACTTCTTGGAACCCCTCAACGCTATCGCCAGGGGCTCAATCGCCAGTGCAAACAATAATGGGGACAGAGGGCATCCCTGCCTTGTCCCTCTATGGAGCCGAAAATATTCAGATCCCCGTCCATTCGTGACCACGCTCGCCATCAGGGCCCTATACAACAGCTGCACCCATCTAACATACCCCTCTCCAAAACCAAATCTCCTGAGTGACCCCTTATTAATAAACAGTGACCGCTCGTTCTAGATTCTCCGACAAGAGGAAGCATCCTCTCCACGCCCACCCTGTCAATACCCCTCAGTATCTTACAGGCTTGCTCTGCCAAAGATTATGTATAGACTGCATGGCTGAAGATTTGAAATGTAGAGAGCAATTGAAATGCAAGAGAGTTGCACAATGACAGAATGCTGGATTCTACTACCAGCAGAGGGGGAGTGCAACACAGCAGAAGAGCCAGCCAAGGGCAAGTATCATGGACATAAAAACATTAAATCAATGAGACATTCAATATTTTTGATATGAGAACCAACAACAGGATGTAGCACTCAGCTGAGTCATGAGATTGATGGGCTAAGTAATTTGAGATATGACTTGGGCAATGTGGCATACTTAACAGGAACAGGTGGCTTTGGATCAATGGTTTCCATCAATGGGGCTTTCCTTACCACATGTTTAGCTCTGGTTGACTGGTTGTTAGAGATTGACTGCTGTGATTGGTCAGTATTTATTATTGTATCACGTGACTACCGCAATGGGAGAAGGTGAACTAGCTACGCCTTGGTCTTTATTTGTCTGCGAATCCCCATGTTCCTGAGGTGGAGGTGAGGCCAATTGTGGGGCACTTAGTGCTGCCCCATCTCTGCAGAGGCGACGGATGGACTCCCTGGCTTTGTGTGGGTAACATATCCACTGTCAGCTGCAGTTGGACCATCGGGGGATCCTTACTCCCTGAGTTCACTCCATCACTGGCAAGGTCTCTGGTGACATTCTGTGCCTGCTGATGATGCTAGCTGGATGTGTGAACAAGAATGCATGTTCGCTCACCATTTATTTCAAATGCCTTCCAGACCATAATTTATCTTTTCTTCACTCTGAACACACATCCCAGCTACTGTTCGGCGATGGCGGAACACAGGGGGTTCGAAGGTCAGTGATGGAAGGGGAAGAACTGAATGTAAGAAAGGGCTGTGGTGGCAATGAGAGGGAAGATATTGAGCTGAAGGGGGCGGCACAGAGTGGGAATAGAGGAAGTAACCAATCTTCTGTTTACCAATCAGCGTTAATGTCAGGATTGGTTACTGTGGTAATACCAGGTATTGCAGTACCTGAGAGGTGAATGACCATTGGCTAGACCTAGGAGTCTACCATTGGCTAACATACATAGCCCCGCCCTGAGAGGCGGGGTATAAGAACCCATGCCGTCCCAGCAGCCTTCACTTTCTGTATCGTAGCTGCTGGGTACAGTTCTAGCTGATTAAAGCCGATTAGATATGACTTCCCTAGTCTCGAGAGTTATTGATTGTGCATCAGTTACACTGGGCCCATATGCAGTAAAGATTGTCGATGCTCAGGAATCGTATTAGGCAGCAACTAAGGATGAACAGAGGTAGGGGACACTGAGCAGCACTGAGGGAAGTTTAACCGGTGCACCCAAACCCCAAATCTATATTCCAATCTCCTCGTCTCCAAGCAGTTAATAAGAGTCATTTCTGTACGCTATCAATTCATCTCATACAGGCTTCAAAATAGAGACTGACATATTAGTAGCAATCCTCTCAGGGTTATTAGTGTCAATGACTTGCACCTCCTTGTCTGGCTTTCCCCTTCAACCTAATCCCTCAGTCCCAATTTACCGGTTGATCATAAATAGAACAAAAAGCAAAGCCAATGAACAGACAGCCTGGCAGTCTTTTTATTGAATCTGATGAGGCAAATTTGGTCAAGAGTATGGACACAATAAAATATTTCTCTGTCCGGCCATGAAAGCAGCTCAATGTAAAGTGTGTAAACTTGTTTTTCTCTCTCTCTCACCCCAGTTCACAGCAACCTGATAAACTCAGACCAACACAGATTTTAAAGGGCTGTTTCACCAAGTAAATAAGCCTGGTGAGTTTCTGCAGCCCATTCTGTCAGCTGTACACTCTGCAGATGTTGTATGCAGATGTTGAGCTCAGTGGCAGGGCCAGGACTTGGCCCTGGATGATGCTGAACTCCTCCAGTGCCCATCCAAAGGATGATGAGTATTTCCAACATACTCCTGACGCTGAGCCTTGCAGACGACGGAGCGATTTGCAGGAGTTAGGGGATAAACCCAACCTCCACCCTGCTCTTGGAGCGAAGGGTTTGGAATGACTCACCCAGTTCGGGTTCTGGTCAACAATGACCCTTAAAGATATTTCTGGTGGGGCGACTGGTTGATGGTGGTGTCTAGCAGCTCAGGGAGGTGGTGGTCATACCTAATATTTATGATGGGCAAATATAACCTATCAGTTGCCATCTCAAACAAGTTGGCATGGGTTACTTCATATTCAGATGATTTGTGAAACAGAGCACAATGAACAGACCTGATCTTATGATGGGGAGAAGCAGTGAAATAGGTCTGAGCCAGGACATGTCCCTGAGGATGTAGTGATGTTCTGGGGCTGTGTTGACTGGAATCCATAACCACAATATTATTCTGTTGCATTACATGTGGTCCCCCAACTAATCTTCTGTTTCACTTGGGTTTTTAGGCGTCATACTCAGTCAAATGTTGCCTTGATGTCAAGGGCAGCAATTCCACCTCTCTTCTGACACTCAAGACTAAGCCAAGGCTGAGGAGGTCTGGAGCTGAGCGCAAGCTGAGAATTTGCCTTTTCGGGTTCCTGGTTTACGATTCACTCCAGATTTCTGAATATGTTAATTCTTCTCTAAATTGCCAGATATCTGATAGCAATCTGAAGCAGCAAACCAACCCACAGAGAGGATGCGGACAGAGTCTCCAACAGGCACACAGGCCCCAATAATAATGTACTATCATTGCCCCGAACAGAAATACACTTAAACAATAAAATAACTGTCCCAATGAATAAAGGGGTTTTGGGTGCTGTAACGGGCTGCAACGTGACCCCGGACTCCCTGCCCAGCCAGAATGGGACAACAGATTCTCACTGATGGCTATTGGTGCAGACTCTAACAGGCCTGACTGAGATACTCCGCATGGTCGAACGTCCAGCTGACATTCACAGCCGATCCTCGCACATGAACAATAATCAGTTGGATGAGTTTCTAGCCAGGAAGCAACAGGTAATAACTGAACTGGCAAAGCTATAACACATTAAGACCATTTTTCTAAAAACTTTTTTTTTAAATTTAGAGTGCCCAATTCATTTTTTTCCAATTCAGGGACAATTTAGTGTGGCCAATCCATCTTCCCTGCACATCTTTGGGTTGTGGGGGTGAAACCCACGCAAACACGGGGAGAATGTGCAAACTCCACACAGACAGTGATCCAGAGCTGGGATCGAACCTGGGACCTCGGCGCCTTGAGGCAGCACTGCTGACCACTGTGCCATCGTGCTGCCCAGAACCAAGATCATTTTGACGGAAACATTTGGCATAATATTCTTCAGCAAAGCCAAACAGACTTATTGGGAGGGATTCTCCGACCCCCCGCCGGGTCGGTGAATCGGCGGGGGGCTGCGTGAATCCCGTCCCCGGCTGCCGCCGAATTCTCCGGCACCAGAGATTCGGCAGGGGCAGGAATCACGCCATGCCGGTTGCCCCTCCCCCCCCCCCCCCCCCCGGCGATTCTCCGGCCAGCGATGGGCCGAAGTCCCGCTGCTGTAATGCCTGTCCAGCCGGCGTGAATCAAACCACCTCCCTTACCGGCGGGACGAGGCGGCGCGAGTGGGCTCCGGGGTCCTGGGGGGGGGCGCAGGGTGATCTGGGCCCGGGGGGTGCCCCCACAGTGGCCTGGCCCGCGATCGGGGCCCACCGATCCGCGGGCGGGCCTGTGCCGTGGGTGACTCTTTTTCCGCGATGGCCGACGCGGAGGTGGCCGCCCCCCCCTGTGTATGCGCGGGGAAGACGTCAGCAGCCGCTGACGCTCCCGCGCATGCGCAGACTTCCGCCGGCCGGCGGAGTCCCTTCGGCCCCGGCTGGCATGGCGCCAAAGGCCTTCCACGCCAGCCAGCGGGACGACAACCACTCCGGCGCGGGCCTAGCCCCTAAAGGTGAGGGCTTGGCCCCAAAAGGTGCGGAGAGATCCGCACCTTTGGGGCGGCCCGACGCCAGAGTTGTTCACGCCACTCCATCACGCCGGGACCCCCCGCCCCGCCAGGTAGGGGAGAATCCCACCCATTATCACAAACCATGGTGTCCTATAACAAGTTATGAAGCTGAAACTTGCATCTGATGGCATCATAGCAGATAACACTGATGCGACCATCAATTCACACGAAACCAGGAGTAGAATTAATCAACTAGAACAGTGCCTGCCTGCGACTGATCTGTTAGTGGGAGCTGCCTACAGGGCGACTGCTCTTTATACCTCCCCTCAAGCGGTGGAGCCAGGGGCGGAGTGCACACAATCCCCAACATGCTACATCATAGGTAATACCTTACAATGGTCCATAGGTGGAGCCCACATGGGCAACTGCGTAATCCAGATATGCACATGGCGAATTGTTACAGCAATACATTCGCCACAAGCACATATCTATCTAATGCTAAAGGTATTAAAATCTGTGCTGTAATAAAAATAGAATATTAAAATAAAATACTGGATGTGCAAGCGGACTCTGACGTGTTCATTGATCAGCACCTGAGCAGAGGAAAGAACATGGGCGGGATTCTCCGTTGCCCGACAGCGCTATTGTAATCGGCGATCGGACGGAGAATCCATTCCGACGTCCAAATCGGGGGCGGCACTGGTTTGCCGCCGGTTTCCGATTCTCCACCCCCTCCGAAATAGCATCATCGCGCCGCACGACATTGGTACAGCTTTGGCGTGTCATCAGAAGGCCCTCCCCCGATGAGCCGGGTCCCCAGCCGCACAGTTGACGTGTGGTCTGAGAATTCAGGAACTCGGTGTGGCGGCCGCAGACTGTGTCCAACGCCACCCAGCGAGGGCTGGGAGGACTGGTGAGTCAATCTCACCTTCCACACTGTGGGAAGCCCTTAAGGTGAACCTCAGTGGGGGAGGTTATCTCCTACAAAGTGCACATGGCGAAGACAGCGAGGGTGGAGCGGCAGAGGCTGGTGGACTTCATTCTTGAGGTGGACCACCAGTACTCACTTGCCCCAACTCCGGAGTTGTTGGCAAGTAGGAAAAAGCTGCAGACACAATTCGAGCTATTGTGAACAGAGTGGTGTGCCAGAGGCAACGCTCGAGAGGTATGCTTTATGAATTTGGCGAAAAGGCCAGTTGCCTCTTAGCTCACCAGCTGAAGTGACAGGCGGTTTCCCGGGAGATCGTACAGGTACGTAACTCGATGGCAGCCTGGTTTCCATCCCTCCTCAGGTTAATGCTGCTTTTGAATCGTTCCATCAGGGTGTCTGTAAATCGGAGACTCCAGCTGGGAGATCAGTCATGACAGACGTTTTGGATAGCCTATCCATTCCAGCTGAGGAGGGGGAGAGGAGCGAGCAGTTGAATCCCCATTGGGCCCAAAGGAAATCCTGAAATGCATTGGGTGGATGCGGATTGATTAAGCCCCTGGACCAGATGGTTCCCCATTGAATTTTATAAGAGGTTGCAAAGCAGTTGGTGGCCAGGATTCTCTGACCCCACCGCCCCCGCCGCCCTGATGGCGGCTTACCTATTCTCCGGCGCCGATTCTCGGGCACCCGCAAGATAACCGCCACGCCGGTCGGGGGCCGTTGAAGTCGCCCCCGCCCGGTGATTCTCCGGGCCCCAACGGGCAGAGTGGTCACCGAGTTCGGCCGAGTCCCGCCGGCGTGGGTTACTCAGGTCCCACACGGTGGGACCTGGTAGGTGTGTCTGAGGGGGACGTCCTGGAGGGGGGGGGCCGGGGGAACCAACCCCGCGGGCGGGCCCACGGTGGCCTGGCTGCGATCGGGGCCTACCGATCGGCGGCTGGGCTGGTTCCGTGGGGGCCTATGTTCCTCCGCGCCCGGCCCCTGTAGGGCTCCACCGTATTGCCCGGGGGCTGGCGAGGAGACGGGAACCCCCGCGCGTGCACGGAATCACGCCGGCCGCTCTGCGCATGCGCGGAATCACGCCGGCCGCAGCACGCATGCATAAGCTCGCGCAGGCCGTTCCGCACCGGCTGGAGCTGCTGGGACCACTCCGGCGCTGACCTAGATTCCTAGGAAGGGGAACATTCCTTAATATCGGAGACCGTTGATGCCGGAGTGGTTGGCGCCGCTTTTCACGCCGGCGTCAGAACTTGGCCGTGGGATTGGAGAATCCTGGCCAGTATGTTTAATTCTGGGTATGTTTAATGATTCCGTATCCGGGGTTCATTGCCCTCTACCATCACAGAGGCCGCTATCCCTTTGATTCTCAAGAAAGACAAAGACCGAATAGAGTGTGGGTTGTATCAACCTATATCACTCTTAAATGCAGATGTTAAGTTACTTGCAAACTGCTGGCAAAGAGGTGTTCTTGGAGACTCATACATTCTTCATTAAGGGTTAGCATTGTCAGCAATATACATCGCCTGCTGAATGTTGTCCTTTTCCCATTCTTGGTGTCCAAACCAGAGGTGATTGTTTCTCTGGATGCCAAAAAGACATTTAATAGAGTGGAGTGGGAATATCTGTTTGAGATCCGTGGGAGGTTCGGCTTTGGCCATACGTTTATCCGCTGGATTCCACTGTTATTTAGGGCCCTCAGTGCTCGTGTTCGCATGAATTCTCTAAACTCTGGCTACTTCCCGTTGAATAAGGGCACGGGGGCAGCACAGTGGCGCAGTGGTTAGCACTGCTGCTTCATGGTGCCGAGGTCCCAGGTTCAATCCTGGCTCTGGGTCACTGTCCATGTGGAGTTTGCACATTCTCCCTGTGTTTGCGTGGGTTTCGCCCCCACAACCCAAAGATGTTGGGGCTGGTTTAGCACAGGGCTAAAGAGCTGGCTTTTAAAGCAGACCAAGGCAGGCCAGCAGCACGGTTCAATTCCCGTACCAGCCTCACCAAACAGGCGCCGGAATGTGGCGACTAGGGGAGTTTCACAGTAACTGCATTTGAAGCCTACTTGTGAAAATAAGCGATTTTCATTTTCATTTCATTTCATGTGCCGCGCAGGTGGATTGGCCGCGCTAAATTGCCCGTTAATTGGAAAAAATGAATTGGGTATGCTAAATTTATTAAAAATAAGAATAAGGGCACGGGACAGGGTTGTCCGCTGTCTCTGCTTCTGCTTGCATTAGCAATTGAACGCTTGCTATGGCACTGAGGTCCTCTGTTAAGTGGAGGGGGATAATTCCGGGAGGGGTGGAGTATCGGATTTCACTTTACACGGATTACTTACTTCTCTATATACGGACCCAGCATCCTTTATGGATGAGATAATAAAGCTGCTTACGAGTTTTAGCTCCTTTTCTGGGTACAAGTTGAACTTGGACAAGAGTGAATGTTTCCCGGTCAACCTTTTGGGGAGGTGAGCCCAACTGGGGACGCTACCGTTTCGCCTTACCAAGACTAGCTTCCGTTATCTGGGCATCCGGATGGACCACAATTGGGCCTTGTCATGATATTCAAACACACACATCATGATGGACACACTAACAGGCAAATCAGAGTACACAACACCACAACCAATCACAGACAAGAACACCAACCACATAAAAAGCACGAGCACGACACCTGGAGGTCAGTAGGTCTGGGGAGAAGGGAACAGAAAGAGCTGATGAAACACCACAAGCAGGGAGCCCCCCACGTGCAGAGTGCAAAGACCAAGTTGTAAATAGTGAGTTTAAATAAAGAAGTGTTGTACCATATGCAACTGTGTTGGCTCATCTGTGTGTCAGAACACCCAACACCACATGGTACAGGAGTGGATCGATACCTGCCTACTAACCTGCCATTCTGGACATGGACCACACCGGCAAACCGCAGCCGATGCAAGTCACGGGGAACCTAGGCACCAACTGGAAGCTCTACAGGCAGCGATTTGACCTGTACATCCGTGCCACCGAAAAACAGAATGCCTCGGATGATTCGAAGATTGCAATGCTCCTCTTCTACGCAGGCCCCCACCCGAACGATGTCTTTAATTCACTGGTGTTCGAAGAAGGCGAAAACCAGGCCAAATATGACACGGTCATCCTCAAACTGGACCAGCACTTTCAAACTGAAGTAAACGAAACTTTTGAAAGATACATCTTTCAGCAACGCCTGCAAGGTAAGGAGGAGCTTTTTCAACCCTTTTTGACGCACCTCCGGATTCTAGCGCAGTCCTGCGGTTACGGCACCACTACAGAGTCCATGATCAGGGACCAGATTGTTTTTGGCGTTGCCTCTAGTGGCCTACGCCAGCAGCTTCTTAAAATAAAGAGCCTCACCTTAGCGTCTGCTGTGGAAGCCTGTGTCCTCCATGAAAATGCTACCTGCCGTTTTGCCCGATTTCAGGCGTCCGAGTTGGCACGGAGGGGGTCCCCAGCCGTCGAATCGGCAAGCCAGGCCGCCCACGACGTTGAACGCATCCAGGCCGTCGATTTCTTCCCGCCCCACGGCCCGGACGACAGCGGCCGCTTCCCGCGCTTTTCGCGGTCTCCCGCGCAGGTGCGCGCCAAAAATAACGGCCACAACGAGGGACGCACTGCGCAGGCGCGCCCACCGCAAGATCGCACTGCGCATGCGCAGTGGCGCAACGAACGCCGTGACGTCATGACGTGCAGAAATTGTGGAGGTCTACACTTAAAAGGGCAATGTCCTGCAAAATACCGACAGTGCAACAGATGTGCCATGATAGGCCACTACGCAGCCCGCTGTCGTGCGGCTCAACCCATGGATCCGGCGCATCCTCGACAACCTCGCACACGAGTCAGGACCGTCCAGCCCACGCATCAAGACTTCCAATTAAGTGATGCAGATGACCAGGATGACTTCCGAGTTGCCGTCATTGATGTCAACAAGGTCAATGCCATCAATCCAGACGATGAGTGGTGTGCCACCCTGACGGTCAACCGATCACGCGTCGCCTTCCGTCTGGACACCGGCGCATCCGCCAACCTGATTGCTTACTCTGCAGTCCAGGCCATGAAGGTCAAACCACCCATCACACCATCCCGGCTTAAGATGGTTGACTATAACGGGAACGTTATCCCGTCCATAGGATCTTGCCAGCTACAGGTGACTCACAAGAGGTACACGGCCACACTCCCCTTCGAAGTTGTGGGCTCATCAAAGGACTCGTTACTGGGCGCACAAGCGTGTAAGGTCCTTCACCTGGTACAGCGCATCATGTCTCTCTCTCCAGATGAGATATCCGACTTCCCGGATGCTGAGTTCCACGCGAATCTCCATTCCCTCCTCGCTCACAACCAGGAGGTTTTTGAAGGCATGGGGACATTGCCACACACGTACAAGATTCGACTCAGACCGGACGCCATCCCTGTCGTTCACGCACCTCGCAGGGTTCCTGCGCCTCTCAAAGACCGCCTCAAGGCACAACTGCAGATTCTTCAGGACCAAGGGGTCCTATCCAAGGTCACGGAGCCCACGCCATGGGTCAGCTCCATGGTCTGTGTCAAGAAGCCCTCTGGCGAGCTCCGTATATGTATAGATCCAAAAGATCTGAACAACAACATCATGCGGGAACACTATCCCATCCCGAAACGAGAAGACCTCACCAGCGAGATGGCGCGAGCCAACATATTCACTAAATTGGATGCGTCCAAAGGATTCTGGCAGATCAAACTGGACCCGGCCAGCCGAAGACTATGCACATTCAACACCCCTTTTGGCAGATTCTGCTACAACCGGATGCCATTCGGCATCATTTCGGCATCTGAAGTATTCCACCGCATTATGGAACAGATGATGGAAGGCATCGAAGGGGTACGTGTATATGTGGACGATATCATCATTTGGTCCACCACTCCGCAGGAACACATGCATCGTCTTCGACGTGTCTTCACCCGCATACGGCAAAATGGCCTGCGTCTCAACCGTGCGAAGTGTGCTTTCGGCCAGACGGAGCTGAAATTCCTCGGGGACCACATCTCAAGGTCCGGGGTCCGTCCCGATGCAGACAAGGTTAGCGCCATCACAGCCATGCCACGACCGGCTGACAAGAAGGCTGTCTTAAGATTCCTCGGCATGGTCAACTTCCTTGGGAAGTTCATTCCCAACCTGGCTTCTCATACAACAAACATGCGCCATCTCGTAAAAAAATCGACGGAATTCAACTGGCACCAGTCGCATCAGCGGGAATGGGAGGAGCTCAAGCACAAACTGGTCACGGCACCAGTGCTGGCCTTCTTTGACACGACTCGCCCTACAAAGATCTCAACAGACGCCAGCCAATCTGGTATTGGAGCGGTACTCCTCCAAAAAGACAGCACGTCATCATGGGCCCCGGTTGCGTATGCCTCACGAGCCATGACCCCTACCGAACAGCGCTACGCGCAAATCGAAAAAGAATGCCTGGGCTTGTTAACTGGACTGGACAAGTTCCACGACTATGTGTATGGCCTGCCACGATTCACGGTCGAAACTGACCACCGCCCCCTGGTCAACATCATTAACAAAGACCTGAACGACATGACTCCTCGCCTCCAGCGCATCTTACTCAAACTCAGGAGGTACGATTTTGAACTGATCTACACTCCGGGGAAGGAACTCATCGTGGCGGACACTCTTTCCCGAGCAGTGAGCACACCACCAGATGCAGAGGGGTTCGTGCGTCAAATTGAGGCACACGTGACTCTGACAGCAGCAAATATGCCAGCTGATGATCCTAGTCTGGCCCACATACGCGCAGAGACGGCGACTGACCCTCTGCTGCAGCGAGTGATGCGCCACATGACGGAAGGGTGGCTAAAAGGGCAGTGCCCCCAGTTTTATAATGTGCGAGATGATCTCACCAATATAGACGGGGTCCTTATGAAATCGCATAGGATCGTCATTCCACATAGTGTGCGCCAGATGATTCTTCGTCAACTACACGAAGGCCACTTGGGCGTCGAAAAATGCAGACGAAGGGCCCGGGAGGCGGTATATTGGCCGGGTATTAATGAAGACATAGCCAACATGGTGCTCAACTGCACAACCTGTCAGAGGTTTCAGCCAGCGCAACCTCCGGAAACACTTCTACCACACGAGATGGTGACGTCCCCCTGGGCGAAGGTGGGTGTTGACCTATTTCACGCGCTCGGCAGAGATTACATTGTTATTATAGACTACTTCTCAAACTACCCGGAAGTCATGCCTCTCCATGATCTGACGTCGTCCGCAGTCATTGGGGCCTGCAAGGAAACGTTTGCTCGCCATGGCATTCCAAGGACTGTCATGTCAGACAATGGACCTTGTTTTGCCAGCCGTGAATGGTCGTCCTTTGCCGCAGCATATGGTTTCACTCATGTGACATCCAGCCCTCTGCATCCACAATCGAACGGGAAGGCTGAAAAGGGTGTCCACATCGCAAAGCGGCTCCTGTGCAAGGCGGCTGATGCCGGATCGGACTTTAACCTTGCCTTGCTGGCCTATCGATCGGCCCCGTTATCCACGGGCCTCTCGCCAGCGCAGCTACTAATGGGTCGCTCCCTCAGGACGACGGTACCTTCCGTCCTGGCACCGACAACAGACCATGAGGCGGTTCTTCGGAACATGCAACTGCAGCGTGATCGCCAGAAAGGTCGGTACGACACACGAGCGACGGACCTGCCCCCCCTGTCCTCCGGAGACAAAGTACGCGTCCATCAACCGTATGGTGGCTGGTCAGCACCGGCCGAAGTCCTCCGACAAGTGGCTCCCCGCTCGTTCCTGGTTCGCATGCCGGATGGTTCCGTGCGTCGCCGCAATCGGCGCGCCCTTCGCCGACTTCCACGCTCACAGCCACACAACACGCCAGATCCTCAACAGGCTTCCGAGGATGACTTTGTGGAGCTGCCGCACATCACGCCCTTTCCATCGCCACCCATGGCCATGCCTGCACAGCAGCCGGTGGTTCTTGATCCACCCTTAAGGCGGTCAACCCGAATTCGTCGCAAACCCATTAGAATGGACTTATAATACAGTTCATATGCTTAATAAGTTGGACAATTTTACATGATAACCTGTTGTTGTTTATCGTTCCAGATGTCGTCTGACTGGACAACTGATCAAATTTTTTTTCTTCTTCTCTCGTTCGCATTTCTGTTATGTTATGGTACAACTGGATTCATGTGACGCACTCGACATCGCCCCATGTACATAGTTCCGTCATAGACACATGCTGCACACGACACACACACACTCTTAGATGCACTCACGTCACGATCATATTTATCACCACGTAGGCACATATCTTTGTAAAAAGGGGGGATGTCATGATATTCAAACACACACATCATGATGGACACACTAACAGGCAAATCAGAGTACACAACACCACAACCAATCACAGACAAGAACACCAACCACATAAAAAGCACGAGCACGACACCTGGAGGTCAGTAGGTCTGGGGAGAAGGGAACAGAAAGAGCTGATGAAACACCACAAGCAGGGAGCCCCCCACGTGCAGAGTGCAAAGACCAAGTTGTAAATAGTGAGTTTAAATAAAGAAGTGTTGTACCATATGCAACTGTGTTGGCTCATCTGTGTGTCAGAACACCCAACACCACAGGCCTCACTGCATAAATTACAGCAGTCTGGTTGATAGTGTCAAGTCTGACTTACAGAACTGGGATAAACTCCACCTGTCCTTGGCAGGCAGGGTTCAGACTTTATAAATGAACATATAGGAGATTTTTAGTTATTTTTCAATGTCTCCCATTTTTCTCCTAAGTCCTTTTTTGTCAAAGTCAATAAATTATTGTCCTCCTTTATTTGGATGGGTAAGACTCCAAGGATCCATGGGGCTTTGCTCCAAAGTGATAGGCAGTCTGGAGGCTTGGTTCTACCCGATTTGTTGTTTTGCTATAGGGCAGCCAATATTCAAACAATATTGTTGTGGTTCGGTGATCCTGGTTCCATGTGGGGGACAAATGGAAGTGAGCTCCGGCACGGTTTCTAGCCTTGGTGCAATAGTAACTGCATCGTTGCCTTTCTCTCCGGTAACATTTTCCCTGAATCCAGTGGTGGAGGCCACCTTGAGAATTGGAAGCAGTTCAGGCAGCATGTTAAGCTCTGTTCCCTGACTTCTCTAGCCCCCACTTGCAACAGCCACCTTTTTCTGCCAGTGGTCTTGGACTCAACGTTTACATCTTATGAGGGGGAAGGGTTTGGAGACCTGTTTGTGGAGGGGAGGTTTGCCAGTTTTAAGGAGCTGACAGAGAAATTCCAACTGCCTGGTTCCAGTCTTTTCAGCTACTTTCAGATTCGCGATTTTTCGCGCAAGCCTTGTCCCTCCTTTCCCTTGGCACCACCCTCGTCCCTGTTGAAGAGGATTTAGTCTTTGACTGCATCTGGTGGGAAGACTATTTCGGGCTCATCTGGCCCTGTCCTCTCAGTGGAGTCTGCTTCCATGTTGAGTGAGGTGAGGGTGAAATGGGAGGGTGAGATGGGTCCTATTCTGGATGCTAAGATATGGAGTGAGGTCCTTCACAGTCAACTTCACATCTTAATGCGCTCGGCCAAGTCTGATCCAATTCAAGGTGGTGCACAGGGAACATCTGACTAAAGTGAGGATGAGCAGATTTTTCTCTGAGGAGGAGGACAAATGTGAGCTTTGCTCTCAGGGGCCGGCTGACCACACTCGTATTTTCTTGTCACAAGTTGGTAGGTTTTTGGGCCTCTTTCTTCAACATCATGTTGGAAATACTTAATGTTGATTTGGATCCATGTCCACTGGTGGCCATTTTAAATCGCTGGCTTTTAAAGCAGACCAAGGCAGGCCAGCAGCGCGGGTTCAATTCCCGTACCAGCCTCCCCGAACAGGCGCCGGAATGTGGCGACTAGGAGCTTTTCACAGTAACTTCATTTGAAGCCTACTCATGACAATAAGCGATTTTCATTTCATTTCATTTGGGATATCAGACTCTCTGGTGCTTCAGTCAGGGTGGAGGCAGATGTCCTCACCTTTGCCTCGTTAATAGCCTGGAGACTAGTTCTGCTTGGGTGGAGGTCTCCTACTCCGCCCACTGCCTCGACATGGTTAGGTGACCTTATATCTTTCTTACATTTGGAGAAGGTTAAGTACACCATCAGAGGATCGGTAAAACGATTCCACCTAAGATGGCAACCATTAATCTCCATTTTTAAGGAGTTAGTCACCGTCAGCTGTTAGGGGATTTAATTTAGTTTTGGTGGGGGTTAAGTTAATATGTGCTTTTTCTTGTTAGTCTTATTTTTTTATTGTAAAATTTGGTTAATTGTTTTGTATGGTTGTGTTGATGATGACATTTTTTTTAAAAGTTTATGTAGAAAGAAAAGCTTTTTAAAAAGTAATTCATTCATTACTTTCCACTGTTAAAAAGAATCATTCCATTACAAGCAATCATCCTTTAAAGTATCAACAACAGAAACAACGGGGTGGCATGGTGGTGCAGTGGTTAGCACTACTGCCTCATGGCGCTGAGGCCCCAGGTTCGATCCCGGCCCTGGGTCACTGTTCGTGTGGGGTTTGCACATCCTCCCTGTGTCTGCGTGGGTCTTAGCCCCACAACCCAAAATATGTGCAGAGCAGGTGGATTGGCCACGCTAAGTTGCCAATTAATTGGAAAAAAAATAATTGGATACTCTTAAAAAAAATTAAATTTTAAAAATTGAGAAATTGACTGTCAATAAAGCAATGCTTTCTCTGGGGCGCAGCTGTTCAATAAGAGTAGCCAATGTCTGGACTTTTGGTCAAGCATACTGAATGAGGTTTGGCTGAACACATTAATCATTCCCGTTCTAATCCTCTAGACACTGCAAACGATGCAAACGTAGATGGAATTACGTTGCTAGTACATTGGGAAAGGACAGAGAGTGATACAGGACATCCAGGAATTGGATGAAGAAGCGCTGATGTGGAATAGAATTCCCTTGGGAATAGTTGTTACCATTGAGTGAATGGACACACTTGAGTACTAATTGTTTACAGTGAGGTTTGGCCAAGGGAGTGGGGGGGAGAGAATGGCGAGACTTACTCTGGCTGAGGGGGCATGAGGAGGATCTTTGGACCTCACCTTTTAAATGTCCTTCATATTGTCCTTCATATGAAATATTGAAAATTGCAAAGGATTAGGACATACCTATCTCTGTAATGGAGCCGGCTAGCTTGGGAGTGCTGGATGCAGGCTTTTGACAGGAACTATCCTGAACCTTTTAATGGCACTCCCGAAAATCAGATAGCCCAGGAATGTGGTCGGGAATCCTGGAATTGGGACCCACCCGCCATTTTTAGAGGGCTCCCAAATCATCCCGACTCAGTGAAAATTCAACTCTATAACTCTCTGCCCATCTGTAGTGCAAATCTAAAACATAATAATAATCTTTTACTGTCACAAGTATGAAGTTACTGTGAAAAGCCCCTAGTAGCCACATTCCGGCGCCTGTTCGGGTAAGCTGGTACGTGAATTGAACCCACGCTGCTGGCCTTGTTCTGCATTACAAACCAGCTGTCTAGCCCACTTAGCTAAACCAGCCCCTAACATAAATACAATACTCCAGAAAACCTGACAGATCAGATCTTCAGGAAGTGCGCACATGCAGCCCAAGGCGTTTGCCCTCCCATCCTTTCTTCTTCCTCTCTGTGGAAGCTTCAACCTCTCTCCTGCTCCACTCTAATCAGCATGTTGTGAACTAGCCCAACAACATGAGGTTTTTTGCAAACCGAATGATTTTGCAACAGATGCTTTGTGATGTGACTTCCAGTTTCACAAATAAAACGAGCACGATTCCATTTAAATTAATGCTTTTAGAGTTTTACAGAAATCCTGACCAGGAGAAACCTTCACTTGAGGTTCCTGCTTACGCTTGATCTTGTGTCAGTGTTTACATGAGCTGTTGCCAGGGTAACAGGATTCATCATTTTTAAAACAAGCAGCAGCCAATTCTCCTGTCAGGCACTCTCATCCCAACTTTATTGCTGCACCATTAAAAACATGAATCTTCTGTCCAGCATGAACACAATACATGTGACAGCATAGAACTTAGTAAAAACCCATCAAAGACAAGAATCTGCCCAGACACTGGGCTGTAAACAGATTAAAGCAATTATCAGCATTCTGGAATCCAGGATAAATCTTGTTGTTTTTGTACAGCACCCCGATCCCCTCTTCATCCTGTTTAGAACTCAGCTGATTCTCACGTCATTCATGGAAGAAAAGTATGAAAAATGCAATCTTTTCAGTTCAAGAAAAGGGTTTCCTCCGGGTTCTCCGGGTTCCTCCCACAAGTCCCGAAACACATGCTTGTTAGGTGAATTGGACATTCTGAATTCTCCCTCAGTGTACCCGAACAGGCAGCGGAGTGTGGCGACTAGGGGATTTTCACAGTAACTTCATTGCAGTGTTTTTAAAATAAATTTAGAGTACCCAATTCATTTTTTCCAATTAAGGGGGCAATTTAGCGTGTTCAATCCACCTACCTTGCACATCTTTGGGTTGTGGGGGCGAAACACATGCAAACACGGGGAGAATGTGCAAACTCCACACGGACAGTGACCCAGAGCCGGGATCGAAGCTGGGACCTCGGCACCGTGAGACTGCAGTGCTACCAACTGCGCCACCATGCTGCCCTGCAGTGTTAATGTAAGCCTACTTAGAATCATAGAATTTATGATGCAGAAGCAGGCCCATTTGGCCCATCGAGTCTCCACCGGCCTTAGAAAGAGCACCCTACTTAAGCCCACAACTCCACCCTATCTCCATAACCCAGTAACCCCAGCTAACCTTTGGACACTAAGGGGCAATTTATCACAGCCAATCCACCTAACCTGCACATCTTTGGACTGTGGGAGGAAAGCGAAGCACCCGGAGGAAACCCACCCAGACACGGGAAGAAAGTACAAACGCCACACAGACAGTTACTCTAGGCTGGAATTGAACCCAGGTCCCTGGAGCTGTGAGGCTGCAATGCTAACCACTGTGCCACAGTGCCGAGCAATTAGTGTGACACTAATGAAGATTACTATTATTATAAGAGGGGCGGCACTGGTTAGCACTGCTGCTTCACGGCGCCGAGGACCCAAGTTCAATACCAGCCCTGGGTCACTATCCGTGTGGAGTTTGTACATTCTCCCCGTGTCTGCGTGGGTCTCACCCCCACAACCCAAAGCTGTGCAGAGTAGTTGGATTGGCCATATCTTTTTACTAAAACGATAAAAAATTTATACAAGGCCAAACTGTACAAACACTAATTTTGCGTTGGAGAAACAGCGCAAACAAAATAAACAGTACAAGCACTAAGCTTTGCGCTGGAGAGATCAGATACCCTCACCTCTGTACCAACAGAAGGGATAGGAAGTGGGGGTGGTGGGGAGTGACCCCCCCTAGGATCCCTTCCAACCCCGAAGCACCCTGCTCGGGGGGCAGCGGCATGTGCTGGGATTTCCTCATTATTCCCCTGCCCCTTTTCTTTAAGGGACTGAACCTGGAGTGACGCCGTTTGCGGGGGAGAGGTTCACAGACCGGGGAGACCTCTATCTCGGGAGGTCCCTCGAGGCTGACTCCTTGTCCCTCAATGCTTCTCTCCAGAATTTGTGGCAGGTTGGCCAAGCTAAATGGCTCCTTAATTGGAAAAATTGAAAAAAATAATAATTATTATAGGAGAACTTTAATAGGGAACGTCATAATGTAAGACACTAGGTAGAATTACAATGGTTAATCCTAAGCGCCATTTCAACTTATGCAGAACACGAGAACATGAAACATACTGACAAAAGATGAGTTCATGACTAATGTCAGAAAATACTTCTACACAGAGTGATTAAAGCTCTCCGGGGAGGGCAGTGAAGTCAAGAACTCTGCAATTATTCAAGAGGGCAGTTAGACAACGTGATGGGTGCAAATCCTGGACACTTTGGAAGAATGAGCGAGATGGGTTGAATGGCTTATCCTCCCCTGACTTAATGGTGAGTGATATCCATATCTGGCTGTGTGTTGATTCAGTGAACCAGGTCACATGATCAATGGTGCAGAATGTAATTCAGGCCCAGAAACGGACACTTCCCCCTTAACTTGCATGACTCAGTACAAAACCTAATAACTGAAGTAATGGCTTTTGAGTTTCCCGAACCCTCAAGCAACAACAAGCCACATTAAAACAGTACTTAAAGCACATGCTCTGACTGACAAATACAAAGGCCTCCTCTTGATCCCTTTAGTGCATCCTGTGCTGTTTTAAGCTGAACTACATTTAAATGATTTTTCCGACAAGAGTTCGCCTTGTCAGTTTTCAGGCAAGTTATCAACATGTGGGTCTGGTCATTTATCAAACTCCAGGAGCTGGAACACAGATCTACGTGCTCCTCGGCACTTACTCAGGTACCTGACCCTGACCTTTCCCTTACTGCTGCAACAGCTCAAGGGACTCCAGCAAAATTCAAATTCCCCTTTAAACTCCAGCTTCAGATCAAAAGTGGGGTAGGGACTATAGGCAATGTTGTGAGAATGAAAATATTCCAGACAGGTACCTGGTCCTATTTATGATATTCAGTTATAACCTAATTAAGATGGATTTACACTGCAGCAGCCTGAGATTGCAGTGTCGCTACTGTCTGGATTCCAGACAAGCAGAATGCTGTTTATGTTGACTGGCTCTGCCTAACTGCCCTTCTAAGGGGCGAGTTCTGTAAATGCCTGGACAGGACCTGGAGCACCTACATAACTCAATAAATTTATGTTTAGAGAGCAGCAGGGGGAGAGGTCTGGTTTAAATTAAGGGTTCAGACGATCAGGCACCCACCAAGCTTTTTGCAAACCCTGAGACTACAGTCCACAGGGCCTCTGGCTGTAAGGTCCAACTGCACCCCTGACCTTGCAATACATTGCAAGTTCAGCATAAGTAGTTAACTCATGCAGTACCAATGCAACACTTGGAATTCAAAATGTACCCTAAGGTATCTTGCCAAAATAGAGGCTTCAGAGGTCAAGAGCACATACTAAACAGGGCGTCCTTCCTGCGTTTCTTTTCTAACGTCTGCAATTTTAATCCCTCCACTTGAACAGCCACTATGAAGCATAATAGAGACATGAAGAGTCCTGTGGTAACTCCCTATCAGCGAGCCCATCTCCATGCCCACTAGAAGCAATCAGTATCTCTCTCCTCTCCCTCATTCACCTATCTATACCAGGATTTTGAATCCACTTCACTGTACAGTTTCTGAAGTACAACCTATGAAAGTCAGCAAGAAGGTTCGTCAGTTATCCAGTTTTGCAAAGTATGCCTAAGTTGTTTAATTTGCAGATAGTTCCCTAAAATAGCCCTCAGCAAATCCCCAATTGCATTGCTCATGCTTAGCCAGAAGATGCACTGTATATAAGGATGGGAATATTAAACCATGTTGAATGTTGGCATGTGTCTTTCAAAAGCCAAAACATGGCGTTCTCATGAATTTTTAAAACAAGCTCTTAGATGTCAGGATTAGGAATGTGGGGCGAGATTCTCCGACCCCCCCGCCGGGTCGGAGAATCGCCGGGGGCTGGCGTGAATCCCGCCCCCGCCGGTTGCCAAATTCTCCGGCACCGGATATTTGCCGGGGGCGGGAATCGCGCCACGCCGGTTGGCAGGACCCCCCCCCCCCCGCGATTCTCCGGCCCGGATGGGCCGCTAAATGCCACCTAAATTCTCCCACCGCTAAAATGCCTGTCCTGCCGGAGTAGATTAAACCACCTACCTTACCGGCGGGACAAGGCGGCGCGGGCGGGCTCCGGGGTCCTGGGGGGGGCGCGGGGTGATCTGGCCCCGGGGGATGCCCCCACGGTGGCCTGGCCCGCGATCGGGGCCCACTGATCCGCGGGCGGGCCTGTGCCGTGGGGGCACTCTTTCCCTTCCGCCTTCGCCACGGTCTCCACCATGGCGGAGGCAGAAGAGAATCCCTCCACAGCGCATGCGTGGGGATGCCGTGAGCGGCCGCTAACGCTCACGCACATGCGCCGCCCGGCAATGTCACTTCCGCGCCAGCTGGCAGGGCACTTCCGCCAGCTGGCGGGGCGGAAATCAGTCCGGCACGGGCCTAGCCCCTCAAGCTTAGGGCTGGGCCCCCCAAGATACGGAGGATTCCGCACCTTTGGGGCGGCGCGATGCCCGACTGATTTGCGCCGTTTTGGGCGCCGGTCAGCGGACATCGCGCAGATACCGGAGAATTTCGCCCCAGAAACATTGGGCACAATTCTCTGGAAAATTTTCAAAGTGCGGTAGCGAACGGGAATTGCTGCGAGCTTCCCAGTGCTCGGCCCAGCGAGGCCGGCAACACAATTCAACGTTAATTGGTCCACTTAGAATCATAGAATTTACAGTGCATAAGGAGGCTATTCGGCCCATCGAGTCTGCACCGGCTCTTGGAAAGAGCACCCTGCCCAAGCCCACACTCATCCTTATCCCCATAATTAGTAACTCCATCCAACCTTTTTTTGGACACTAAGGGCAATTTAGCATGGCCAATCCACCGAAACTGCACATCTTTGGACTGTGGGAGGAAACCGGGGCACTCGGAGGAGACCCACGCAGACACGGGGAGAACGTGCAGACTCCGCACAGACAGTGACCCAAGCCGGAATCGAACCTGGGACCTTGGAGCTGTGAAGCAACTGTGATAACCACTATGCTACCGTGCTGCCCCTTAACGAGGTCTCATGGGCTTCACGTCGCAAAGGAAGGCTCGCCAGCTGGTTCTCCGGGACAGTGCTCGCCAGTCCACCGCTAACAAGGTCGAGAAGCACTTACGTTGCACTTGCTCAGCCAACCCCAGCCAGCTCGCAACAATGCCGCCCAGGAGAACGGCCCCAAGAGTCGGAGATGCTGACCTGGGCAGGCTGCCAGACACCGTGGAGGCCAGGAGGCATATCCTGTTCCCCCGAGGGTCCCAGAGAGTCAGCCACAAGGCAGCCAGCGCTGCCTGGGATGAGGTGGCAGCAGCTGTCAGCTCGGGTGTGTGACCAGGAGGATGGCCTTCAGTGCCGAACAAAGGTCAAAGACCTACATCAGGCAGCACGAGTGAGTAGACATGAACCCCCCCCCCCCTCCCTCCCCCGAAGGGAGCATCCACCCCCTCAACATCCCATGCAACCCTCAGCACTTCCTCCACCCTCCTCAACCCGCCTCCAGCCCCTCCTTCACAACCCCCTTCCCACCCCTGTGAACCAAGCGTGTGGCTAACGCTGCCCTCCCTGTGTCTCCTCAGGAAAAGCTCTCCCTCAACTGTCAGGAGAGGACCCAGACTGGCAGAGGGGTGCCAGACATAAGAATCGTCACCTCCTTCGAGGAGCATGCCCTGGAGGTGACCAGTGTGATCGAGGGCAGATCGGCCAGCCACGTGGAGGCTGGTGGATGCCGCAGAGGTGAGGAACCACCAGGCTCCACCCGGAGGACCTGTCAAACGTGAGTACTGATTGCCTTACCGACTGACCCATCCTTCCCACTGACCACATGTCCATTCTCCCACAGGTCCTCCAGCCGACGGCGCCAACGCATCCCAGGCGGCCCCCTCTCTTGACTCCGAGGAGACCACCTCAGAGGAGAGCTCCGAGGATGCAACCGTAGTCGCAACACAGCTGTCATCCCCAGCCTCCACCAGCACAGATACACGCACCTCGGTGGGACATGTTAGTGGACAGGCTTCGCGGGCACAACCTGGTGAGCACCACACTGGTGCTGATGTATATCAGGTAGAGGCAGGAACCCCCAGGTGAGACAGCAGTCGGAGGACTGCTGGATCCCAGGACCCAGCTAGGAACCAGCCTGTTGCCGAACGTGTGGTACAGAGGTACCCGAAGCTGATGGAGACAATAAGGAGCAGCCAGATCATTCAGAGGGAGATGTCTGCTACACTCCAGCAGATCCATAACCGCTTGGAGGAGTCCCAGAGGCTAAGGGCACCAAATTGCAGGAATGGCCGAGGCAATGCGGAGCCTGTCCCAGTCACAGGTGGGCATGGCTGAGGCACTGGAGTGCATGGCCCAGTCATTGAGGAGCATAACTGAGGGCGTCGACATTATGGTACAAACCATGGGGAACCGCCAGGACTGGCAGAGCCAGATGATGCAGCGGCAGCTGGGCTCGAATCAACTGCTTCCCCATCCCAAGGTGAACGCCAGGGCCCTATGGGCACCGATCAGGAGGAGGGGGCGCTGGGTGCCAAGCCGGACCCATCCAATGGAGTGGCTTCGGTGGCCCCCAGCTCACCCGGGTTCCACCCCTCTGATGAGGCTGCACCTCAAAGTCAGCACATGGGACAGGGCGGCACGGCTGTTCATGTGCCGCCGACAAGTGAGCCGGAGCCCTCCGGGCCTAGAGCCTCCAGAGGATGTCCGCCAGGAGCATCGAAGGCCACGGGACAAGGTAAGCAGCTGGCTGCCTCCACCTCAGCTGTGCATCCTGGGGAAACACCAAGATGTAGTGGCAGATCTAGGAGGGCCAAGCACGTTGAGAATCACTGGGTAGAGGGTCGGGAGGGAGGGTTGTGGTTGGGGGGGTGGCAGGGTGGGAGGCGGCACCATCGGGAGGGGTTCGTAGAACACATTAAACACCTCTTTGCACTACCATTGTGATCCCTCTGTCACTTCTTTCCGCAAAGCAGTCTGACCCCTGGACCCTTTGCCCATCTCTCCAGGCACTCCCCGCCCCCTCCCAGTGCACTCACCCACCCTCCGACCATGGGCATGTCCTCTGAGCTGTGTCCCATCCCCTGGGTGTTCGGGTGTTGTGTGTATGGTGTTGCCTCCCGCAGTGTTCAAGCACAGCGACTGGCCATCAAGGAGTGATTGGGATGCTAGGCAATGATTCCCACATGCTACATGGCCCGTCCACCCACGGGATCCACTTGGCATGTGTGAAGTGCTCACTTAACCATAATTGTCAATTCCCTATTAGCAGTAGCCTTCAGCCAGAGGCCTCAGCAGTCAGTGGAGATTCTGGGTGGTCATTAGGGCAGATGGGCAGGGTCAGGGGTTGCGCCCGGAATGGGTACACACGATCCAGGGGTTGGCATGGTGATGCCGCAAGCAGTCCCCCCCCCCCACTAGCGCACCCCTCCCCCAACCCCGTTCCCCCCCCCCTCCCATGGCAGCCCACCCCTGCGTAGGGTCCCTCATCCCCAGCTGAGGGTCTCCCCCCCCCCCCCCCCCCCCCGAACACTGGGATGGCAAGCCCAGTGCACCTGGGCTCTTTTCCTGTGAGCAAAGCGCCTGGCCCGGATCTCATTTTTGGCCTCTCCCGCCATTCACCGGCCTCATTACGCTTGAGCGAGAGTGCAATGAGGCCAGAGAATCGTGCCCACTGTTCACCAGAGATCAGTGGGCCTATATGAATGATAACTTCTAAATGCAAGGAATTTGAGAGAGGTAGACAGCAGACTCCACAGAGCGGAATATCAAAGAGACTAAGCAGTATAATTGCGAGAAACCTCTTTTGGGAGGGAGGGTAGTTTTCCATCCAACAGTCAGACAGGCCAATTCCATCTTTGATCCGAACAATGGAGGCCTGTTCCAGCTAACGTTTTGAGCCATGGCAGATTGCAGAGATTCTCCTCGAAAAGAGGAGCCATCACTGAATCAGGAAGAGACGTTTTCACAGAGTTAGTCACCCAAGTGGTATTGTCTGGTAACTGTTAACCAGATTTGACCTGGGCAGCATGGCGGCACAGTGGTTAGCACTGCTGCCAAGGTCCCAGGTTCTATCCCGGCTCTGGGTTACTGTCCGTGTGGAGTTTATACATTCTCCCCGTGTCAGCGTGGCTTTCGCCCCCACAACCCAAAGATGTACAGGGTAGGTGGATTGGCCACGCTAAATTGCCCCTTAATTGGAAAAAATGAATTGGGTACTCTAAATTTATTTTTTTTAAACTAGATTTTACCTACAGAGTTACCAAAATTGGATGTTGCTTGGGAAAACAAGTGCCTCAGTGAATTCAGGGAGCGTGGGTATATTTTGGGAACAAGAGGTAACTTCAAAAAACAGTGTGTTTAGTTATTCATATACTAGAGTGTCATACTGTATATTAGTCTTTTGTCTTGTGCTTTTTTCTTTTACTTTCATAAATATTCTTAATTAATTGTAACTCACTTGGTTGTGCATATTTCTCACATTATTCTAAACAAAAATACACCCTAAGGACCAGTGTTTCCGTTATCATTCGGGGCTTTGAGACACTCTCATAGATAAAATCAGCAGGGTTCATAACAAGAGCTGTATATGCGGCCGCACGGTGGAGCAGTGGTTGCATTGCTTCTTCACGGCGCCGAGGACCCGGGTTCAATTCCGGTCCTGGGTCACTGTCTGTGTGGAGTTTGCACATTCTCCCCGTGTCTGTGTGGGTCTCACCCCCACAACCCAAAGATATGCAAGGTAGTGGATTGACCTCGCTAAATTGCCCCTTTATTGGAAAAAAAGAAATGGGTACTCTAAATTTATATATTTTTTTTAATACCTGTATAGTATTGTAAAGGGGGAGCAGAAACAAAGGATTTTAAGGTTACCGTGTGTCTATAACAAGAAGTTCCGAGTGCAGGAAATAAAAATGTTAAATTTCTTATCTGAGAGTCACTCTTCAAGACATTTAACCTTTCTTAAATGTGTTTGAACTTACTTCGATGTGACTACGGCCAGTTTAACGCAAATGGCTGGACAGCTGGTTTGTGATGCAGAGTGAGGCCAGTATCGTGGGTTCATATTCCCGTACCAGCTGAGACTCATCATGAAGCCTTCTCAACCTTGTATGAGTGTGGTGATCCTCAGGTTAAATCACCACCAGTCATCTCTCTCCCTCAAAGGGGAAAGCTGCCTATGGTCATATGGGACCATGACTTTACCTTTGTGTAACCTTTACTGCAGATCTTGAGTAAATGGAAGGGAGGGCTAGGGGAACAAGGCCTTGAAGTCAATCATACGTCAAAAATGACGCTGTTGGGTAGAATAAATTTGCCTTTGATTAAAGAAAGCGAGTGCCAGCATCTGCTATACACTTGGCTTTTAACACATCGTATAACTGGATATGCAGTAGATTGTTTTGCTGGTCATGCTGAGGGAAATTGTTGTTGGGGAATGGAACACTTTCACATTCCTCTTCTAACCTCAAGCTCGTGAGATTTCCAGCACTTGCCAGAAATCTAATCCTGCCCTACGTGATAATGACGTGAGGATTTGTAAAAGAAAAACAGATCAAGAGAGCTGCAGCCATTCTTTGAGACTAACACATCCCATAGAGTAACCAGAGCACATTCCAAAGACCGATGGAATCCTTGCAACAAAATCTAAAGTCAAGCACCAGACACACTCGATATACAAGAGAATGTCCCACTATCTCACTGTGGTAGTAGAGGTATTACGGTACCTGATATGCTGGAGCACCATTGGTGGAAACTGTATGCTTTCTATTGGTTAAGATGTATGGTAGCTCCGCCTGCTAGGCGGGGTATAAGAGCCCGTGCCGCCCCAGCAGCCTTAATTCTGTACCTGAGCTGCTGGGGGAAACATCTAGCTTATTAAAGCCTTCAGTTGGACTACAACCTCGCTTTAGTGGTCATTGATCGTGCATCAATTTAATAAGATAGTTTTTTTTTAAAAGGATGGAGCTCCGAATCAAGCCGGAGTGTCTGCAACTCAGCCCCCACGCGGCAAACTCAGCGGCAACCTTCAAGCACTGGTTGGCGTGCTTTAAAGGGTATCTCGGGACGGCTGAAAACACACCCACGGGAGAACAGAAAATGCAAGACCTGCACTCAAGGGTGAGCCTGGAGATTTACACCCTCATCGAGGAAGTGGAAGACTTCGATGCAGCAATAGAGCTGCTAAAAGGACATTATATTCGCCTGGTAACCCAGGTCTACGCCCGGCACCTGCTAGCAACGAGGCGACAAACCCCTGGGGAATCGCTGGAAGAATTCTACCGTGCACTCCTGGTGTTGGGGAGAAACTGCAGCTGCCCGCAAGTTTCGACGAGTGAACACACCATCCGCACTAGTGAACTCTTGGTCCGGGACGCTTTCGTGGCAGGTATGCTATCCACACAAATCCACCAACGACTACTAGAAAAAGACACTCTAGGTCTCAAGGAGCCCTTGCAGGCTCCCTGGACGTGGCCTCCAGAAACACCCGGGCTTACGTTCCCGACTGTGCGGCAGCCCCCTGGGCAGCGTAGAACCCCTCCGCAGCCGACCCCGAGACATCCCCCATAACCCCACAAGCCTGCGCTGCAAGGCGGACTGGCAACCCCAGGGGGCTCCGCTGCTACTTTTGAGGGCAGGCCAAGCAACTCCGCCAGCGCTGCCCAGCCCGCGCATCCACCTGCAAGGGATCCGGCAAAAAGGGCCATTTCATGGGGGTATGCCTGGCGCGTGTGGTTGCCGCGATTTCCGGCGGCGAATGCGGACCGCCACCACAAACCTCTCCACGGTCCCCGTGCAGCCAGCGGTCGCCGCCATCTTCCTACTCCAGGGCCACGTACGGCCCCCGGGCGCCGCCATCTTGTCCCGCGGGATGTTAGAGGGATGGGTGCCACCATTTTGTGCACCCCCAGCCATGTGCGACCAATGGGAGCCACCATCTTGGATGAACCCCCAGGACCCCAGCTCGGCTGACCACAAACTGGCCAAAGAGAACACTCAACTGCTGCGATTAGCCTCGATGACTCTGGATCAGTCCCGGCCTCAAACACTCTCAACTGCTACAACGACTGTATTTATCAACGGGCACGAGACATCCTGCCTAATCGACTATGGGAGCATGGAGAGCTTCATACTCCCCGACACGGTAAGGCGCTGTTCTCTCCTCGTCCACTCCGTTAATCAAAAAATCTCTCTGGCCTCCGGTTCCCACCCAGTGGAGATAAAGGGGTTTTGTGTCGCAAACCTCACAGTCAGGGAAGGGAGTTCATAAATTTCCATCTCTACATCCTGCCCCACCTCTGCACGGCCATACTCCTAGGTTTAGACTTCCAGTATAACCTCCAAAGTCTAACCTTCAAATTCGGCGGCCCTATACCCCCCCCCCCACCCCCTCACTGTCTACGGCCTCGCGACCCTTAAGGTCGACCCGCCTTCCCTGTTTGCGAACCTCACCCCGGATTGCAAACCCGTCGCCACCAGGAGCAGACGGTACAGTGCCCAGGACCGGATCTTTATTAGGTCAGAGGTCCAAAGGCTACTGAGGAAGGAGTCATTGAAGCCAGTAACAGTCCCTTTAGAGCTCAAGTAGTGGTGGTAAAGACTGGGGAGAAGCATAGGATGGTCATCGACTATAGTCAGACCATCAACAGGTTTACGCAGCTGGACGTGTACCCTCTCCCCGCATATCCGACCTAGTAAACAGGATCGCGCATTACAAGGTCTTCTCAACGGTGGATCTTAAGTCCGCCTACCACCAGCTCCCCATCCGCACTAGTGACCGCAAATACACCGCCTTCGAGGCAGATGGGCGGCTCTACCACTTCTTAAGGGTTCCCTTCGGTGTCACCAAAGGGGTCTCGGTCTTCCAGCGCGAGATGGACCGAATGGTTGACCGGTACGGTTTACGGGCAACATTCCCGTATCTCGATAATGTCACCATCTGCAGCCACGACCAGCAGGACCACGACACCAACCTCCGAAAATTCCTCCAGGCCACAAAAATCCTTAACCTTACATACAACAAGGATAAATGCGTGCTTAGCACCGACCGCCTAGACATCCTCGGCTTAGTAGTGCGAAATGGAGTTATAGGCCCCGATCCTGAACGCATGCGCCCCCTTATGGAGTTCCCTCTCCCGCACTGCTCCAAGGCCCTGAAGCGCTGCCTAGGGTTTTTCAGTTGCTACGTCCAGTGGATCCCCAACTATGCGGACAAGGCCCATCCTCTGATCCAATCCACAGCTTTTCCCCTGTCGATAGAGGCCAGCCAGGCCTTGAGCCGCAACAAAGCAGACATTGCAAAGGCCACGATGCACGCCATCACCGAGTCCCTCCCCTTCCAGGTCGAGCGCGACGCATCTGACGTAGCTCTGGCGGCCACCTTCAACCAAGCGGGCAGACCCGTGGCCTTCTTCTCACGTACCCTCCATGCTGCCGAAATCCGCCACTCCTCAGTTGAAAAGGAGGCCCAGGCCATAGTAGAAGCTGTGCGACATTGGAGGCATTACCTGGCCGGCAGAAGATTCACTCTCCTCACTGACCAACGGTCGGTTGCCTTCATGTTCGACAATGCACAGCGGGGCAAGATAAAAAACGACAAGATCTTACGATGGAGGATCGAACTCTCCACTACAACTACGAGATCTTGTATCGTCCCGGGAAGCTAAATGAGCCTCCTGACGCCCTGTCCCGCGGCACATGTGCCACCACACAAGTGGACCACCTCCGAGCCCTCCACGAGGACCTCTGCCACCCGGGGGTCACTCGCATTTTCCATTTTGTCAAGACCCGCAACCTGCCCTACTCCATCGAAGAGGTCAGGACAGCCACCAGGGACTGCCAAATCTGCGCAGAGTGCAAACCGCACTTCTTCCGGCCAGAGAAAGCGCACCTGATAAAGGCTTCCCGTCCCTTTGAATGCCTCAGCATGGACTTCAAAGGCCCTCTCCCCTCCACTGACACAACACGTACTTCCTGAATGTGATTGACGAGTACTCCCGGTTCCCATTCGCCATCCCCTGCCCCGACATGACCGCAACCACCGTCATCAAGGCCCTCCATAGCATCTTTGCACTGTTCGGGTTCCCCGCTTAAATACATAGTGATAGGGGGTCCTCCTATATGAGCGACGAACTGCGTCAATTCCTGCTCAGCAAGGGCATCGCCTCGAGCAGGACAACCAGTTACAACCCCCGGGGTAACATACAGGTAGAGAGGGAGAATGGAACGGTCTGGAAGACCGTCCTACTGGCCCTACGGTCCACACACACCCCAGCCACCAGTCCCACCCTCCCCACCAGGGCACCTTACAGGAGGATCGGTCCTTCCGCCAGCCCCGTCTAGGTCCCCCCACCCAACGACGCATCCCGCAAGCGCTCCCTTCCCAGGTCAATCGTTTTCCCCACCAGCGCCGTCTAGGGGTACCGAAGCTGCCATGGAGATTGAAGCCATGCTCCCGGAGTCACAGACGCCCGAGCCTCCACCGGAGTCACCACCGAAGGTCTGACGATCACAGAGGACGACCAGGGCCCCCGATCGACTGATTGCTTCATTTTAAATTGTAAACTGTAAATTTAAATCATCAGTTGTAAATAGTTATCAGAATTGTAAATAGTTACAAAACGCTGTACGGAGATATTACGGTACCTCCAGAACTAATTCTACCACGTTGCCATGTTTGTAGTATCAGGCCACCACCCCCGACAGACTCTTTTTTAACAGGGGGTGAATGTGGTCGTAGAGGTATTACGGTACCTGATATTCCGGAGCACCATTGGTGGAAACTGTATGCTTTCTATTGGTTAAGATGTATGGTAGCTCCGCCCTGCTAGGCGGGGTTTAAGAGCCCGTGCCGCCCCAGCAGCCTTCATTCTGTACCTGAGCTGCTGGGGGAAACATCTAGCTTATTAAAGCCTTCAGTTGGACTACAACCTCGTTTTAGTGGTCATTGATCGTGCATCACACACAAATTATTCATGTTAATCACTTGGTGGATTCAAGTAAATCTAGTTCACTATCAAGAAAGATATTGTGGTATCTGTTTTGTAGAGTAGTTTTGTATCAGCAGGGTAAAACAATCTGGAAACTCCCAAGATCATACTTTTACCCAGAGCTAGAATTATTGTTTGACTTGCTGATTGGGTGGTGCGGATGGATTTATTGATGCCACATGGACAGGATCAGCCAATCTGTTTATTGAAAGCATTCCCTAATCTCACCAACAGTCCAAGCAAGCCATGCCCATGTAGCCAAATACACATTGTCTAGATGACCAAAATAAGACTACCCCAATAGCCAACCATGCCCTGGCCAACTGGCTAACCAGAGATGGTAGGTGCCGGTGGCCAAGGCTGCTCATCGCTTCTTTTGCTAAGATCAAGCATTAGGTGAAGCCAGGGATCAGGTGTAATGTACATTCTTGTCAGCGTGGATCTAGTATACCTCTCTTGTGGGGACCATGAATTGGATTCAATTTGAATTTGAATTGTTTTTTGTAGCAAGCGCAACAAAGGATTAAGAGCTTGCCCTGTCCATACTGTGCATTGGCTTTGTAACACTGAAAGAGGAATAAAATATTTTTTTTAAATCTGCCCTTTTCCCACATATCCAAGAGAGGCTGAAGCTGGGATTTGTGGTAACTGTCTCCGACAACCTGGTGATGATCTAAGTTAACATTTTTAACCTTACCTCTTTTGGCACACAATCAACCGCCCGGCATATCAGGCCTAAAGGACAACACCGTCAATGCTGACCTTCTCCAGCCTCCAACTAAAATTGCCGTTCGGTTACCAATAATATTATCAGGGCTTTCAATATATATTTAAAGAAGAGCCCCTTCAACTTGCTGCGGGTGACCAGCTGACAAGGATACAGCGGGAAGGTAGCAGGGTCAGAAGAAGTAAGTCACTGCCCATCTCACCTTCTGTCAGGTGAGGGCTGTTGGGAGTTAAAATTGGGCCCACAGGAGTACCACCATGGGTTAACAACAATGTGACAGAGATAACAAGTGACAAAGCCCTACCTGCCTCTTGGGGAAATGTCATGGGGCATGTTTCTGTCAAAGGTTGACCTTAAAGCTGTTGCTCAATAATGGCCATATCATTCACAGATGTGAAGCTGGAACACGTTCCACATCTCTTGGTGTGTTGCAGGGATTTGCAGGATCCAATTAATGGCAATATCATTTGTGCTTTGTGATCTCTGATTCCCTTGCTGCATTGCAAAATCACACAGGCTGCGTTCATTCCAGGAACAAGTGGGTCAGAATAAACAGCTTTGTTCCACAAGCTTGATATCATGTACCAACAATCTACTGCAAGCTCCCAGCTCAGTGTCTTTTAATAAAGCATAAGTTGATCCAATATTTAGTCTAAGTTTTGATATATTATATGCCCCATATGTATCACTGAAGCTGCTGGCTCTGAAACTGGGAGAAAGTGCCAGTTGCTATAAAGGCCAGGGATGGGTGGACAGAACTAGAGCAAAGGGCACTGTTCTTCTAATGATGAAACAGTTAGTGATGTGAGGCTGAAGATCATGTGGAGATTGCACACAGCCATTTAAGGAACTAGTGAGTAGGAAACAAGCTGTTGATGCCAACAGTAACAATTACAGCACTTGCAAAGACAGGCAGAGTAAGGTTGTATAGTCCCAAAAAGGTTTAGCAGCCACAAATCAAAGAATACAACATGGCAGAGCGAGAGATTTCAGCTTGGTTTAAGTATTTACAGAAAACATGGGATTAATGCCCGGGATTATTAGAATGCAAAAATTAAGAATTGATATGACTCCTTTTGACCCCTTATTAAGTGACTGAAGTATTATTCAGCACTGCACTGCACAGGATTTACAGCACAGAAACAGGCCATTGAGCCTAACGAGTCTGCCAGTAATTGTGCGGCACACAAACCTCATCCCACCCTACTCCATCAACCTAATTCTATTCTATTCTTCTCCCTGTGCTCCACCCTCCCTTTGCTATTTGCCTCTCAACTAATCTGAGTGAGAACGTTTCGTGACTTGCTTCTCTACAGGTGCAAACTTGCACTGGTCCCAGTGGGAGTCACCTCCATCAGTAGCTCGGTTTATGTGGCCAAGTGGCCATTTGTAATCTCGGAGCAAATATTTGACAGAGGAGGCAGGGCAACACAGCCAAGTTTAATCCTGTCCCCACTTTAATCCTTTTCTCACACTCACTGATTGTCCAACAAAGATGACAAAATGGTGATGATGACCCAGAGCCCAGCCTGATATTTTTCCACTTCTCTGGCACAAAGGCAATGGTGACAGCCCCACCTTTCTCTCCCCCACCCAACTAAGATCATCTAACCAAAGGAGTCATAACAGAGTTTCGCTTTACAAGAAGAAGCTGCCCTCAGCTTTTTCTTGGAAGTAGAACAGGAACAATAACAAACGGAGCAGCCCTGGTTCAGCCTCAGTGGTTCCTGTACCATGGAAAGTGAGGGAATAAAAAGGGAGCAGAGTGCAGGGTCTGGAGACAAACAAAATAAAGGTAAGTACCCAGTCTGGGTACTGCCCCAAGGAATGTAGGGTGTTTCAGCTCTGGAAGCCTCAAATCACATAACAGCCACCTCCCACTGTGCAAATCTATTCAATGTAATTCACAGCAAGTTGGATTTGAAAGCAACCAGCAGCCTGCTGGGAATTGCAACATCCCACCCTTTCTCTCCATGTGTAATGTGGTTGGGCCTTATAAGCAAAATGTGCTGTTCAGGAAGCTAATAGTGAACACATAGTTTCAGTCAGACTCAGTACTAATCATTCATGATATTAACTATTCAGAAAACTCAGAACTTTAAAAAAAAATGTTCTAAGTTTACAAAAATACAAATTATTTCTTTTAAATCTTTTGGGATCATAGAAATCCTACAGTGCAGGAAACTGTTCTCCGTTACCTCAATAAAGATTCTAAATTTGTCAAGTGCAAATCTACAGCACACCTGCAACCATAGAATCATAGAATTTACAGTGCAGAAGGAGGCCATTCGGCCCATCGAGTCTGCACCGGCCCTTGGAAAGAGCACCCTACCCAAGCCCACACCTCCACCCTATCCCCATAACCCCATAACCTAGTAACCCCACCCAACACTAAGGGCAATTTTAGACACTAAGGGCAATTTAGCATGGCCAATCCACCTAACCTGCACATCTTTGGACTGTGGGAGGAAACCGGAGCACCCGAAGGAAACCCACGCACACACGGGGAGAACGTGCAGACTCCGCACAGACAGTGACCCAAGCCGGGAATCGAACCTGGGACCCTGGAGCTGTGAAGCAATGGTGCTAACCACCATGCTACCGTGCTGCCCACCCTTTTGCCTCCTGTCCATGAATCACAGTGTCATGCACCCCCCCCCCCCCCCCCCCCCGGTCCGCGTTGGGGAACTGTGACTGGCGATGTATCCTGTAATGCTGCCGAGGTGTGAAAATGACTGACCCCAACAGCAAAAGGGGTCAGGAAAACAGCCAGGAACATAAAACCAGAAAATTCCTATCTGCCCACAACCTTTCCTGCAGGGCATTGTCCCTTTGTCTCTCTCTCTCTCTCTCTCAAGACCTAACCTCATTCTCTCTTCCTGTCCCCAATGCCTCCTTGCAGCAGATGAAATTGAATCCTCTAGGGTGACACAGTGGTGGCTCATAGCACCAGGGATCCGGGTTCGATTCCTGCCTTGTGTGACTGTCTATGTGGAGTCTGCATGTTTTCCCCGTGTCTGCATGGGTTTTCTGCGGATGCTCTGGTTTCCTCACACAGTCCAAAGGTGTGCAGATTAGGTGCACTGGCCTTGCTAAATTGCCCCTTAGTGTCCAAACATTATGGGGATAGGGCAGGGGTGCGGGATTGCTATTTCGGAGGGTTGGTGCAGACTTGATGGGCTGAATGGCCTCTTCTGTGCTGTAGTTAGGTATTCTATGATTCTATACAGTGAATCACAATGCGGAGCTCCAAGCCACTGCCAGAGAATAGTTGGGGGGGGGGGGCGGGGGGCGGTGCAAGTACAGGCTACTTGCACCGTGATACAGGTGGCTAACTAACGTAACCGGCTGGGGCACCATCTGAGCTTCCTTCAAAGGAACCAGAGCCCGATTAGCCAACCCTTCCCTCCACCATCTCCAGATTCACCAACTCTTCATCAATCCCTAAAATATTTCTCGTTTTGATATAAACTGAGCAGATTTAATTCTGGAAGTTCCTGACACAGAACTGCTCACTGATCCCCCCCACCAACCCCAACCACCACAGCCCCTCTTGAAGCCAAAATTTAAAAGAGGAAATATCCTGAGGTGTTGGGGGGGGGGGTGGATAGTGGTGATTTCTCTGAACTGATTAAACGTGGTGGCTGCAGCCAAGGAGCAGGGGCTTTTTGTTCCAGCCCATTTTCCGTTCTGTCAGCCAGCAGTGACAGTTTAGAGACGTTCCCCGGGTTGGCTTTGCCAGCTTCGTGCTGTTTTGCTGTGGTGGCTCGAGGGGCGGCTCCCAGTTACTGTATTAAAAAGGGGGCAGAGAGGAATCGGGCTGCAGTGCAGACAGGGACAGGACAAGAGATAGCCAAGGAGACGAAGCAGATATACCTAGCTATAGTATATGCACATACATCGATTGTAAGAGCAAAGATGAAGCTGCCTTTCGCTGGCCCGCTGTGCATTGTCATCTGTGCAGCCAGCTTCACCGAGGGAGCAGCCGCTGACAAGAAGGGCTCTGCGGCCAGGGAGCGCAGGATGCAGTTCGCCTCTTGGGATGAGGTGAATCTCATCGCCCACGGCCTCCTGCAGCTGGGCCACGGCCTCAAGCAACATGTGGACCGGACCAAGGAGCAGCTGCGGCAGGTCGGCGAGCAGCTGAGCGCCCACAACCGCACCCTGGGCGAGCTGGCCGGCCGCCTGGGCGAGGGCGCCCCCGCTCACCTGCCCCAGGTGTCCGGCAGCCTGCGCGGCGAGGTGGAGGCGATGGAGCGGGAGCGCCTGAGGATGGACAGGGCGCTGCGGGGCCTGGAGGACAAGCTGGGGAGCATCGTGAGCGGGAAGAGAATGGAGAGTGGCCTGAACAACTACAGCATCCGTGTAAGTCCCAGCCTGAGGCACTCATTTATCTGTGACCTTTCAGACCATAAGAGAACTCTGCCCCTCAAGCGTGCATGCAGCAAGTTAAAGTGTATAAAATGACGAGGGACATAGACAGGAAGAAACATTTCCCCTTAGTAGAGCGGGTGTACATTTAAGGTAAGGGGCAGGAGATTCAGAGTGGATTTGAGGGAAAACATTTTCACCCAGAGGGTGGTTGGAATCTGGAACTCACTGCCCGAGAAGGTGGTGGAGGCAAGAACCCTCACAACATTTAACAAGCAATTAGATGAGCACTTGAAACGCCATAGCATGCAAGACCACGGACCAAGTGCTATAAAATGGAATTAAAATAGATAGGTGCTTGATGGCCAGTGCAGACAAGATGGGCTGAAGGGCCTCTTTCTGTCCTGTGTGATTCAGACTCCATCCATCACTTAGGTGACCAATATGTGTCTGATGTAAAAAGCATTGTCTGCAGCAAGCTGAAGTAATGTTCTACTTAATATTAAGTAGAAAATGATTAGTCAATCATTGCAATTATGCAATGTCAATAAGAATAAATTGGGCTTAATTATCTTTTGTGAATTCAGACTATTTGAGTAAATAGTGGATTGTTAATGGTATCTCTTGTGTGTACTTGTTCACCGACATCGGTAACAACCTGTTTAAGCACCAGTGCTAACTCTTTTTTAAGTTACAAAAAGAAACTGCCATTTGCCTGTTACCTTCCTGTTCGGTTTAATTACAGTAAAGGGTGACATGTGTCAGAAATTCTCTTCACTATAAACCAGACCTTCAGAAATTTGATTTACTGCAGAAGTAGCAATCATGAAAAAATAGGACAGGTCCAGAGAGAAGTTGACATCTTAATGTTCACAGATGGGGCAGCAATGATCCCACCCCATTCCGCTGTGTACGAGACAGTCGTGCAGTATGTGTGGAGCCTTGTGCGTGACACATTGCTGGCTGTGGATAAGGGATATGCAGCAGTGTCAGCTCAGCACTTGCTGTAGTCAGCACTGTTCATCAGCAGTTCAATAACTAAATACATTTAACTGAGTTTGCTGTAAATATGGGAGAAGTATAACACAGACTAGCAAAGAAGAGGAGAACATAGAAAACTGACACTTTTTAGCATTATCTGATATCCCTAACGGACAAGGGCTTTGAAAAAAACATTTAAGCAAACTAATCTGCACCACAAGATCCCACAAAAACAAATGCGTAATGACCAGATACTCTCTTCGATGGTCGGTTGAATGAAAAATTATGGCCAGGCAAATGGAGAAAATTCCTTTTAAATAATACAATAGGATTTATTTTTCATTCACCTGAATGGGAAAATTAATCTGCACACCACTCTCAATGATGCACCCCGGATATCAAAGTGATGAAATCCTAGTGTGGGATTTGAACCTACAACGTTTCTGCTCAAGAGTATACCTCCAGCTTAACTGAGCTGACACTAAAATCGCAATGGTTGTTTCTTTCTGATTTTCTGAGGTTAGAGGGAAGGGCTCTTAAATATGATTGATCAATTAGTTTGCACTTTGGTTGTGCTGACAGATGTGTGCCTGCATATTGTCTGTATAAAATTGCAGTAGTGTTTATACATTTTTTTTCAGAAATTCTAAACCTTAATTTTAACCTTTACCAAGGTTTAAAATATTTATTTACTTCTGCAGTCCTTGATGGAAACCCAAAGTAGAAACATCAATGAGCTGCTGACAAGAATGAAGGACCAGCAGTGGCAGATTGACAAACAAAGCATTCAGATCAAGATTCTGCAGAGCCAGGTGCAGTGACCACAATTGCAAATATTAAATATGCATGGGGCAAAGCAATGTACATGATCACTGTCTTAAAATGCACTGTGTGTGTGTGTGTGTGTGTGTGTGTGACTAGTGAACATACATGGGCATGTTATGTGATCAGAGTAGCAAATATTAACCAAACATGGGCATGTTATGTGACCAGAGTAGTAAATATTAACTAGACATGGGCAAAGTGCGATACATGACCATGATAAATATGAACCAAGCAGGAAAGCCCCGGTCTGGAGTTGCTTGATCTCTACCACAATAGTGGAAAGAGTTCACTTTGGCTTAATACTCGTGGAACCCTGAGGACTCGGGTTCAATTCCAGCCCCAGATCACTGTCTGTGTGGAGTTTGCACATTCTCCCCGTGTCTGCGTGGGTCTCATCCCCACAACCCAAAAAGATATGCCGGATAGGTGGATTGGCCACGCTAAATTTCCCCTTATTTGGAAAGTAAAGAATTGGGTACTCTAAAAAAAAATTTAAATACACTCCTGGAAGAGCAGGGAGGAAGAGAGTCAAAATCAACCACTTTCCAATAACTCGAGCTTTCATTGTAAGCGTTGAGGTATCAGATGAATACAAAATGGGGCATGGCACTAATGCCCTACTATAGTATTGAATGGTCTGCCAGGATTCACAGTCTAGGCTTACTGAAGAAAATGACTTGGGCAAAGTAGCAGAGTGCCAGCATGTACACAAAAAAAGAAGGGTGAAAGCTGAAACACACAGCGCTGATATGCCGAGCTGTGGAAGCACACTCATCGGGAGCACAAGCAGAGGCACTGTTATCTATCCAAACTATGCTTTACTTAACTTGCTGATCTATCCGGTGTGAAACTATCTTGTGGTGTGCCGGTCATTCTGAACTGTAACAGTGGGTAGTGAGAGGTAACCTCACCCTGTCTCTTCTCTCAACTACAGCTGCAAGAAAGCAAACTACAGATCAAAGAGGGTCCGCATTGGAAGTCAATTCTCAAACGAAGAGCGGAAGTATTTCCTCAAACACACAGCAGCATGGAGCCTAAGCCGGCTGACAGTAAGTGCATCACTTCGATTGAAAAAACATGCAGTAAAACTCAGATCAAACTGCAGGTGGAAAAGTAATAGAATCTCTTATCACTCTTACTTACAGCTACATCTGATCTTTTACTTAATGGTGGTTTGTAACTAAAATTAAACCACAAGCCTTCAGGTTTACTAGCTTATTCTAGTCAACTGTAGTTTGTGGAGTGCAGGAGGAGGCCATTCAGCCCATCAACTCTGCACACCATCTGAAAGAGCACCCTACCTAGGCCCGATCCCTGTAAGCCCACCTAACCTTTTGAACACTTAACGGCCAATTTAGCACGGCCATCCACCTAGCCTGCTATTAAGAAGTGAAATCGCACATTGAGGGAAAACTCCACATCATTATACCAAGATCTCTGAGAAGCAAACCACTCCCAACATGTGCAAAGGGCCCGACACGCACGTGAATAAATGCAAACACACAAGAAGTGACACAAAGACTCATGACACTGAGTCTCCACAGGTAACTAACAGCTGCATAGTGTGTTTGAATCTCTTTAACCTGGGATTTCATGTCGACAGATGTCTTCTGCACTGACGTTAAAGCAGAATGGAGAGCCAGCTGGACTTTGAACATTCTGTGCAGAACACAACAGCAAATGGAATGTCTTCCTGGCTGCTAGCCAACTAGGGGAAAGGGCACACGATGAGTTCGAGGCAGAGAGCAAGGCAGGCAAATTCCTTGGAGACCCTTAGCCTTTAAACAGACTGACTTTAAACCCTCTCTACATTCTGCGAATGGTTTTGTTTTAAATAATTTATTGGAAAAGATAAACACATTTTTTTTCTTTTAATCCATGAATCTAGGAGCCAGAACATTAGGGAGGCTAGCAGATCAGTCATGATCCCTGCTCCAGGTCACTAGTAAGGAAGTCCTGCTGGAATGAGTGCAGATATCGAACAAAGACAGGATCAGGCTTGGCTGTGATTACCTCCATAGTTGAACATCCCACTGGCCATCTTGTGCAAAGCCTTAATCATAGAATTTACAGTGCAGAAGGAGGCTATTCAGCCCATTAAGTCTACACCGACCCTTGAAAGAGCACCCTACTTAAGCCCACACCTCCACCCCTATCCCAGTAACCCCACCTAACCTTTGAACACTAAGGGGCAATTTTGCTTGGCCAATTCACCTAACCTGAACATCTTTGGACGGTGGGAGGACACCGGAGGAAATCCACACAGACACTGGAGGAAAGTGCAAACTCCACACAGACTGTCTCCCACGGCCGGAATTGAACTTGGGTCACTGGAGCTGTGAGGCAGCAGTGCTAACCACTGTGCCACCGTGCCGCCCATTGTGGTTAATCACCCTTGGAGGAAAGGAAATTGAGGGGAGATTTGATAGAGTGTACAGGGTTATGACAAGTTTGGATAAGGTAGATGAGGAAAAGCTGTTGGTGTAGATGACATACAAGGGTTAGGATGGAAGGTGGGATGGATGGAAGAGCTTTTTTTAAGGCAGCGAGCAGTAATGACCAGGAACATCCAGGTTGGTTGATGGAAGTGGAGGCAATCATAAGTTTCAAAAGCGAATTGAATGGGGCCTTGAGGGGCATAAACATGCAGTTTCAAGGACAAAGCAGGGGTATGGGACTGGCTGGATTGCCCTAGACAGCTGGCACAGGTTTGATGGGCCAAATTACCTCGTTTGCTGTTGATTATTGAGGAGATGCCCCACAGGTTGGCACCTTCAGGGTGAAACCATGGTGGAAAAATAAATGAGCGCCAGGGCTTCTCTTTCCCCACTCAATTATTATACCTCTATAAAAATGAATAAAGGTATGGGACCAATATTCAAAAAGCAGGATTGAGAGTTAACCATTAGGGGTGGCACGATGGTTAGCACTGGTGCCTCACAGCGCCGAGGACCCGGGTTCAATCCCAGCCCTGGGTCACTGACCGTGTGGAGTTTGCACATTCTCCCCGTGTCTGCGTGGGTCTCACCCCCACAACCCAAAGATGTGCAGTGTAGGTGGATTGGCCATGCTAAATTGCCATTTAATTGGAATTTTAAAAAAAAGAATTAAACATTAGCAATAAATAGCAAGACCGTGTATTAAATCCAGGCAATAAACCGCAGGATTGTGAATATCTTCAAAGAAAAATAAGGTTAACTTTCTGGGCATGGAGCACAAAATCTGCCTTTTGCCCCTAGATGCCGAGGCCTCTTTGTGCATTTCCTATTTTCAACTTCAAACCTCGAACGTTTGTCCCATTTCTTGTATCTTCTTTTAACTGGGGCTATGAACAGTTTTAAGGCTCAGCGTATAATCATTCCAGCCACACTCCCAGTTCTAGGCAGGCCTCGGCTCGAAGGCAAATCACTGCGTGAGGCGGTCCCACTGAATGTTTGCTGACCATACTCTGATAGGGCAAAAACAGAGGGAGGACGGCTCTCCCAGACAATGGGCCGTTCAGGAATTTCTTCCGAATGAAACACAGCAGCTGTGGCTGCCGGCCAACTGGGTGACAGTTGAATCCGCTGCGAGCTGGCCACAAACTGAGAGGAAATATTAAAGACTTTTATCTGCAGAATAGGAGGGAACCTTTTATGCATTTTTGTTTTTAAAATAAAACTTGTGTGTGAGTAACATGGCATGGGGCCAAGTGAGTGAAAGTTGAAGAGCCCATTCCGTAACGGCATCCCAAATCAAGCCTGGACTTTTTGAGGGCGGTTGTTTTCTCTGTACGATCGCTTCCCTCATGCAAAACTTTTTTTTCTCTCTCTCCCTTTTCAATTCTTCCCACAACACACTAACCTTTCCCCCACTTCCGAACCAGACAGCTAATGTGTGTCAAAAGTGAATACACTGACACCGTCATTCTTCACTAGAGGGGCTTAAGCTTACCATTTTCTTAGATTTAACATCACGGGGAACAGAACTCCTAATAGTGATCGCCACTCAGGACCCAGAGTTTTATCATCTGGTTAAGTCCCTGGATTGAACAGTAAATCACTGCCCTTCATTTGACCACCTTCTTTTCAGTGGGTAAAATAAGTTGCGTTTTATCCCTCTATTGTGACCTACAGCAAAGAACCCAGTAACTAATCCATCATAATCTAAAATGTTTCCATTCTATCACTGGAGGGTGAGTTTAAATATTTATGGAATATAATGTCTAGCAACGGAGTAGTAGGCCATTCAGCCCTTTGAGTCTTCCTCCTTTCAGCATTTTCTATAACTCAGATCCATTTATCCACTTTTGTTCCGTTTGCATTTAAATGCTTGAGGGAAAGCTGGGAAATTCCCTATCTATACACGCACACAAGCTGACACTCTCCCCCTCCACAAATCCTATTGGAACTGAAATTTCAGATTTGAGTTGTGCATTTTCTGTTTCGAAACTGAACTTCCAACACTGACTGGTGGCACAGTGGTTAGCACTGGTGCCTCACAGCGCCAGGGACCCGAGTTCAATTCCAGCCTCGGTGCTTGTCTGTGTAGAGTTTGTACATTCTCCCCATGTCGGCGTGGGTTTCCTCCGAACAGTCCAAAGATGTGCAGGTTAGGTGGATTAGCCATGCTAAAATTGCCTCTTAGTGTCCAAAGATGTGCAGGTGGGGGAAGTGGGCCTGGTTGGGGTGCTCTTTCAGAGGGTCGGTGCAGACTCGATGGGCCGAATGGCCTCCTTCTGCACTGCAGGGGTTCCATGGGACTAATCATCAAAATACATGACATGTAGCTTGAGTTGATAATACACCCTTGAAAAGTAATTTTCATGGTGTTTGAACCTGCATAATTTGTTTACTAAAGTTTTTAAAAGCTGATCTGCCCCCATCCCACCAGTTTTAGACACAATTACAGACATAAACTGGAACTTCATTAATTAGTAAAGGATCCAGCCTGATGAGCCCCCTATTCAAACTGGATCATGAGTATTTTAAACATTTAAGCTGTCAGATTCATGCGATCATTCAAAGCACCTCCTGACCAGGCTATTTGTTAAAAAGCAGCAAAATTGTTTAGTGAAGCCATTGAATCTGGAACAGGGCTGGGCTATTCCCTGTCTGCACTGTGTTCTTAATACAATTTGGGCTATACATTCCCTGTACAGCAGATACACAACACCTCCCTTTCCATTGTTGGGGTACTGAGAGCTGGGAGTCAGCAAAGCCGGGGGTGATGGGCAAGCCAAACCAGAAAAGGACAGCAGAGTTATGGTTGAGCTTAAGTTTTAGTGGGCGTACAATTAGGGAGTTCTACAATGGCCTCTGTTCAGGGTGGAAGCAACTTTTGTTACAGAGGTGGAAATGGGGCTTTGCAATACAGAGGAATATAGGGTTGGAAAATCTCTGGGTAAATAAGATACTGGTGTTAGAGGTTGGTATACCCTCAGCCTTTAAAACAATTGTACACCACACATCCTTGGCTATCCGTTCATTATGTACCACATCAACATCTCACATCCTGCAGTATCTGTTCCAGGTTTCTGTTTATTTAGCATTACTGGTAAAAGCTAGGAAACAAATTGCTTCAAGACACTTAAGCTTCAAAGACATCTTGCTCGAGTGCCAGAGTTATTGCCATTGTGAAATAAAGTGCTGAGCAGACAGTCCCTGTGACAGTGACTGCTCTCAGCAGGGAGTCAGAGACTCAACAGGGAAACCAGCAACAGAACTCTGCATTAAAACGAGAACAAACAAACACAAATGGCTCAGTGAATGTCAAATACCTCGAGTGGCCCAGTGCTCTCAGATTAAGCCCAGAGGAATGTCTGACTGCTTCTCCAAGGAGAGGCACCAAAGTTTCCCTGGACAACTAGGTAAAAGTTCATGTTTACTTCAGTTTTAAGAAAAGCCCCAGTGGAGCCCTCCTAATCCTTTCACCTTGAACATTACTGAACTGCTTCTGTTACAGCTTTAAAAATAATGTAGCAAAAACAGCACAGCTTGACCTGCAGCTCAGATCCAGAGCATTACCTAACAATCAACAAGATTAAAACTTGGCTCTCTAACTCAGACCTCCGAATTTAAACAAAAAGCGTGTGGAATTTACAAAGCTGTTCAACAGGGTCAGCATTTGAAGTACTGAAAAACTCTTGACTCACTCTTGTCCACTTGTGGGAGAGATTTAAAAGCAGGGGTGCTTGGACAACCGGAGTAGAAAAATAAAAACAAAAAGATCCAACGACAAAATGAATAGAAATAATTGATGAGATTTTTTAAACAAAATATGATTCCTCCCAAATCCAGTTCAAAAGCTGTGAAAGCTTTATGTTTTCTTCATTAATTTATTTCAATAAACCAGTTGCATCAAAAATGCCAGGCTGCGTTAAAATAATCCAGGGCTAAAGATACATAGGAGGTCATGTGGCGCAGTGGGTAACGTAATGCCTCTGAGCCAGAAGCTCCGAGTTCGAGTCCCAACCCAGCACCTGATGGCCAAGGATAGCATTCAGAACACGGCCAAATAGATTGAGTGTGTCAACCTCCAATCCATCCAACATGCCAATGAACCATAGAACCATGGAATTCCTACAATGCAGAGGATGCCATTTGGCCCATTGAGTCTGCACCGACCCTCTGAAAGAACACCCTACCTAGGTTCCCCATAACCCCACCTAACCTACACATCATTGGACTGTGGGAGGAAACCCACGTAGACACGGGGAGAATGTGCAAACTCCACACAGACAGTCACTTGGAGCCGGAATTGAACCTGGGCCCCTGGTGCTGTGAGGCAGCAGTGCGCCACCCTGACTGGCGGTAAAGGAGGGAGAGACTCCCGTCAGCCACGCTTGATGTCGAATAGCACCGCCCCCGCCCCCCCCCCCCCCCCCCACCAACCAAGCTACAAGCCCCTGGTGGCAGACTAGTGACCTCATTCCGGAATTATTAGCTATGGAAACGGAGGAGAGTCTGCCTTCGCGCACCATTAGGTGCGAAAAGAGAGTTGGAATGAGAAAGGTCGAGCTAAGTTTATCAAAGTGTGCACTAGCTGTGTTTATTCACTAATGCTCGCACTCATTGACTCACACTTGTCTGAATTCACAGGCGCTTACACACAAACGGATGGGAGAGTATTTGGGTGGGGAGGACATATCCCCAGGCACATAGAGTTGTGGGGTGGAGGTGGTGGTGCTTCTCCCAGTAATTGTGCAATGCTCACACTTACTCAGCCATCCAGACACACCCATGCACCCCACCCCTCGAATGTGGAGCTAGTAGTAATCTAATAATCTTTATTAGTGTCAACAAGTAGGTTTACATTCACACTGCAATGAAGTTACTGTGAAAATTCCCTAGTTGCCACAGCGACGCCTGTTTGGGTACACCTGAGGGAGAATTCAGAATGTCCAATTCACCTAACAGCCCGTCTTTCAAGACTTGTGGGAGGAAACCGGAGCATCCAGGGGAAACCCACACAGATACAGGGAGAACGTGCAGACTCTGCACAGACAGTGACCCAAGCCGGGTATCGAACCTGGTTCCTTGGCGCTGTGAGGCAGCAGTGCTAACCACTGCTGTGAAGTGTTGAGCCTTTTTATTACAGCACGAGAGCTGAACTTTTAACAGTGACGCAGATTTTAGTGAGTTGGCGGTGCTGAGTTGCCAAGGTTTGAAGTTCATCTTGTCAGAGGAAACTGCAGTTCTATCTCACAAAGAATCTAAAACTTCTCGCTTCGATTTGGAAAGGGCAAGGGTAAAACTTAACGTATTTATTAACTATAAAACTTGCCCTAATCCTTCCTTAAAGATTCATAAAGAAAAAGTCAGAGTCTCGTCTAATACTTTGCGCCTTTTGGAACTGAGAATAATGAAGAAAGCACAGGATGAAACTAGAATCCTTTTGTTCCATAGCCCTGCCTTGAATTTAATAACTTGTATCTATAAAGTACTTTCAATACAAAGAAACAAAAAAGGACATTCTGAAACACAGCAAAGTAAGTTTGAAGAAATCCCCAAAATCTGATGAGTGCACGCTCTTATTTTGTTTTCCTGCAGAACTTCCCTCTGACTGTCACCAACTATTCTTGGAAGGACAGAGAACCAGCAATGTGTACAAAATCCAGCCAATAGGCTCCCAGCCCTTTGAAGCATTCTGTCAAATGACAGAAGGTAAGAATTTGAATATTACTGGAGAGTCTGGGACTCATGGGGAAATGGGCTCAAAGGTCACAACCTCTCACTGAGGTCAAGGGCCAATGGTATATTGAAAGGACCAGAACCACTTCCTGGAAATCGGGTGAGGGGCTGTTGTTGCTCACAGAAATGGGGGCGGTGGACAGCACGGTGGCGCAGTGGTTAGCACTGCTGCCTACGGTGCTGAGGACCCGGTTTCGATCCTGGCCCCGGGGTCACTGTCTGTGTGGAGTTTGCACATTCTCCCCGTGTCTGCGTGGGTTTCACCCCCAGAACCCAAAGATGTGCAGGGTAGGTGGATTCACCATGCTAAATTACCCCTTAATTGGAAAAGAAAAAATTGGGTACTCTAAATTTATTTTAGAAAACAGGAATGGGAACGGAGCCAGCCCCAGTTACTCCTGATGACAAGGCTGGGACTATTGAGGGGGACCAGGGGCAGTGGGGACCAAGAGGAAAGACCACAGCTGCCTGTAATGTGATCCTGGGGTGGGAAGGAACTCCTTGTGGAGTCAGCACTGCTCTTAGCCTTGTCAAGTCTAATGGCTTCATCATTCTCTTGAACAATGAAATCCATGTAAGTTTTGTCTTCCAACAGAAGGTGGCTGGACTGTGATCCAGAGACGGAGGGATGGGTCCGTGGACTTTGACCGGCTCTGGCAGGCGTACAAGGATGGATTTGGCAACCTTACCGGTAAGCAGAATTCAGCAGCATTTTGCTTTGAGACTGTTTTCTCACCAGGCGATAAATGCATCCCTGCTTAAAAAGTCGATGAGTGATGAGGACAGCATGGTGCTGTGTTGCTGCCTCCTGGTGGGATATTTGGATTCAGTGACTTCAGGAGAAGAAGCAACAAAAAGGGACAAAAACGTAGACTTCATGATAGTTGTAAAATATGAGCAAATAAATCTCTCCAGTAATTCGGTGATCTACACAAAGAATGAACTTGCATTAGACAGTGCCATTTACTTCTGAATATCACAAAGCTTTTTGGAGCTGGTGATTTCTATTCACTGTCGTAAAAGTAAAAAATATTCCAACAATGGGGTGTAGTAGCAGGATGGGTTATGTGACTGGATTCAGAATCCGGAGACATTACTTCAAAGTCCACCACAGCAGGTGGGGAATTTTAAATCAGTTAATTAAATAAAAATATGGAATTAAAAAGTTGGTCTTGGTAATGGTGGACATGGAGCTACGGAATTGACGTAAAAGTCCCATCTGGCTCATTAATGTCCTTTAGTGTGCAAATGTTCCCTTCAGTTTGGGAAATAAATCTGCCCCCTTACCTGGTCTGTGACTCTGGACCCACAACAATGTGGGTGACTCTTAACTGCCCTCTGCAATGGCCAGCAAGCCTCAGTTGCCCAGAGATGGCCATTAAATGTTGGTTTTGCCAGTGGTGCGGACTTTCCCGAGAATGAATTAAATAAAGCCATCGGAGACAATTTGCAAACAGCAAGGCCCTACAAGTAGCAGTGCTATAATCAGCAGGTAGCCTTTTTAGTTATGTTAACTGAGGGATGAATGTTGGCCTGACACACAAATGAGAAGTTAGAGTGACTTACAAAAGACAATTGAAGACAAAAGAATAAATAGAATTCTGCATTCTGTTCTGATCTGATTGCTTTCAATGTTCTTGATTTCAGGTGAATTCTGGTTGGGTCTGGAGAAACTTTATACCATTGTACGCCAGGGTGGCTATCTGCTGCATATTGAGCTGGAGGACTGGGAGAATCACACTGAGCACACAGAATATCCTTTCAGCCTTGGCAGCGAGGCCACTGACTACACCATGACCGTCAATAGCCCCATTTCTGGAAACCTCAAGAATGCCATTAATGAATCGAGCGGACTGGGCTTTTCAACTCGAGACCAGGACCATGATCTGAAGTTCAACAAGAGCTGTGCCAAACACCTGACAGGTCAGTCCTGAGGCCAACCCAATAAATGCTCAAATATTAAATCAACAGAGCATTCATTCCCGGGTCCTCCTTGAGAACATGGCTCACAGGCATCCATACAAATGCAGGCTATGTGGGGAGAGATTGGAGATGCTGACATTCTTCTCCATAGAGCGGGAAAGGTTAGGGGTAACCTAATAGAGGATTATAGGGAGGTTTGATTAAAATCGGAAGAAACTATTACCGCAGAAAAGTGAGTTGTTGACCAGAGGCCATAGGCTTAAAAAAATGTTTTAAACTAGAGGGGAAACAAAGAGAAATTTATACAAGGACAGTTGTTACAATCTAGAAAGAATGGTGGAAGCAAATTCCAGGCGAACATTCAAGGGTCAATGGACATATCTATGAAGAGGTTTGTAGGATTATGGGGGGAAAAGCTGGGGTTAATTAGGTAGCTGGCACAGACATGATGGGCTGAATGGCTGCTCTTCAGATTCGATAATTGTGTACCAGAGCACCAGGATATTGGAGATTGGGGAAAGGGAGGAGGCCAACTGAAGTCAGCCATCCACACATGCAGTGGGAGCAGAAACTCTGCACCATAATGTTGAGAGACACTGGGTGGAGTTTTCAGGCCGTTCACACTGATGGCGACTCCCAATGCCACTGGTTTCCCGGCGGCAGAGGGTGCAAATAACGGGAAAACCCATTGACAGCAACGGGAGCAGAAGATCCAACCACTGGCCAATGGCGGGTCACCTCAGCTGCTGCGGGAGGGGTAGAAAATTCCACCCGCTGTTTCTGCATTCCCCTTGGAGATCATCAGCAGCACGGAACAGAGAGAATGAATCGACAGAAACATCACAGTTAGAGTCCTGATCCATCAAACTCCCAGAGGGGCAGAATCCTGGGCATAGATCTACTAGTGTGTTGGTGACTTTAAAGCAGTAGACCATGCCCATTGGGGTCCCAGGACCTGCCTGCATCTTTATTTGAATAGAACGTGAGATTCTCGAAGACTCTGGACTCTGTCAAGCCAGCTGAATCCCATACATTTGAGAGTAGGTTGGTTTTGAGACTCTTCAACATGTCTCTGAGTTAGCAACGGGTTCCTGCCCAGCAATATCCCCAAGCCAGTCCCAGCTCTCCCATTGGTAATGGGTTTTACCCCTGCCGCCCCAACCCCCCCCCCCCCCCCCCCCCGCCCCAAACCTTGGTGTAAGGTTCCACATGCATCAAACACACAACATACTTGACAAGTAAACATTTCACAGGAGACGTGAGCAGGCTGAAGTGGCTTTTTTTTTTCTTCCACGTATTTACAAGGCCTCTCTCTCTCTCTCTCTCTCTCTCTCTCTTGACTATTGCAGGTGGATGGTGGTTTACGACCTGTGGACAAGCCAACCTGAACGGCAAGTATTTCGCCAGCAAGCCCCGACAGCGGCACGAGAGAAAACAGGGAATATTCTGGAAGCCCTGGAAAGGCAGAAACTACCCCCTGAAAACCACAACGATGATGATTCGCCCGATGGAACTAGAAGCATAAACGTCAACAGCTCAGATTCTGGCAGAGACCGTGAGAATGAGAAAGCAATAGAGAGGGAGATACAGAAAAGCAGTCACTGTTTACATCTGGGATGAGAATACAATGCAATATTCTAAGGAAAATGGATGCACTGACTAGAGTCTCCAAACATGTATATTTTATCTGTATATGCAACAGAAACAATGCAGCAAATATCCCAGGATTAATGGCTGAGCTATGCAAAGTGTATTGAAAGCCCACAAGCCACTCTTTTAAGCAGCTATTAGTTTTCCCTTTGAGTTTTTTAAAAGTTCAGATACTAGAAAAATAAATTCAGCAAACTTCTGTAAAAAAAAAAAAAGTTGGTGAGCTCCCCCACCCTGGGTCACAGATGATCAAATCGAGAAGATCCTCTGTTTAATCTCCACCTCAGCTCCAGTAAGTTATTTGTAATTCAGCAAACAGTGTGTTACGCCCCTGTCAGTGCGCGCACCACACAGTTACCAAATCCGTGGATATCTATCGAATATAAAATGCACCATGGGACCCCCTGAAGAGCCAGTCCAAGGCTGCCAGAATCAAACCAGCAACACGCTGCAGCCTTTCGAGCCTCATTGGCTCTGAAAGGGACAAGTTTCTACCATTTCCCCTGTTTCCCCATAAGGTTGCTCTGCATTTTGCTCCAAAATAGAGTCAAACAGATGTGTAGTTTATGGTGGAAACTCTGCAACGAAGGTAGGTGCAGTCTTGGCTCCGGCATGAATCCAGAGCGACAAGTCTGGTCTCGGTTGCCTCCAATACCCATTGCCCCAATGCCCTGGTCACTGTTTATACCAGTTTCACTGTTACACTTGTAGCTTGATTCCTACCCAAAGGAATGTGTCCCAAGTCATATTGACTTTATCACGTGGCTAGTGAATAGCTTTGGAATCGAGACTATTAATTGTGTTTTTTTTTTTGCTTTTATGTATTTAAACAGTTAATATTCCAAACCTGCCTTTTGTAATTTATGAAAGCTCGGCTTCTCCCAGAGAGGAGCATGAGTTGGTCTCTTGTCTGCTGTACATAACCTTTAAATCCTGTTATTTTAATATCAAATGATTTCCTTAATTCATATTTTTGTCTAAAAAAAACTATTCTTTGGTTTAAATATTTTGTCTGGTCTATTTGTTTATTCCTATGGAGAGTGGTCTGATCAGGTGATGGTCATGTGTAGGGACATAGGATTGCTGGGAGAAAAAAAGGATCAAGGTTTTTGGCTTCCACCATCCTCAATCTAGTGTGCACCAGAGATGCTGAAGCTGTTGACTAATCCTAGTCAACAATTTCTGTCACATAGTCTTGAACAGAGCCAAACAAGGGGCGATGGAAACCCAGCAGTCAAAAAGGTTCTAAAAGCACCACTACCAAACACATTTACTACGTGACGTGTCTAAAATCGCTTCTATAGTCTATCTCTAAAATGTTCCTTTCGAAAGTAACCCAGTCACAAAGCACAAGCTGGTAAAAGGCCAGTCTTGATACAGAACACACTTTCTAAACCACTAATTCCCACTCTGCTCAGGGGATTCCAAGCAGGAAGTCAGAGGCCATGGGACACAGGATAAAAGAATTCAAAATGGGCAGGCAGTATGTGTCTTCGGGACATAATCACAATCCAAATCAACTTAATTCCAATCCTTAGAGCCACAGGTGCAACAAACAATATCAGGGCTCCTTTCCAACACCTCCATTTAAACATCCTCTACATTGAAGAAGGTCAGATGGAGAGAAGGGACACTGGTCTCTTGTGTACTTCATAGTTGCATCCAACACGGATGTGTTCATCAGAGCCTGTGTGTTGGCCACTCTACACTGTCCTGCCATGAGCAGAACACCAGTAAACCTGCCGTTTATCGCCGAACCGTAGGTGTCCTGGAAAGGTAGTGATGGAACTTCTTGATTGAATACCTTGCTAGACCAACTCCAGAAGCCAACTGAGTCAACCACATTGGCATGGGACCAGAGCAAGGGTAAGCATGACAGGTTACCTTCCCTAATAGAATTAGGGAACTTGTTGGGTTCTTAGGACAACCTGGAACAGTCGCACACTTCAGAAATATCAATTACGCTGTGCTGTGAGATCAGTCAATGCTGGGAGATTATGGGCGAGCTTCAGTGGCCTTGTCACGCCCGACTTAGTGTCAGGACAAGGCTGTTGAATCTCGCGAGATTCGCAACAAACTAAGTGTCTTGCGAGAATGGAATCTCATGAGATGCCGTGATCTGAATCTCACCCTCAATGGGTGTGATCTAGATCTTTTATTCAAATACCTGGACACCAGATTCACCAGGCGCACAGGATTCACTGACTATGTCTGCGAGACCTCCCCAAGCGCCATTTAGCACTGGTCCACACAAACGTGGACCAGTAGTAACGGTACGTGGGGGGATGGGGGCCTCCCAGGCCATTGGAGACTCCAGGATGGTTGGGGACAAGACAGGGTGGTACCCTGGCTCTCCCTTGGCACTGGCACCCTGGCAGCACCACCCAGGGCTGGCTGCCAGGTTAGCACTGCCAGGGAATCGGGCCTGGGGGGGGGGGGGGGGGGGGGGGGGTTCCGGGAGGCCTCCCCAAGGTTGGGGTTTGAGGGGAGGGAGGGGTCAAAAGTGGGTGTGCCTGAAAAGAGGGCGGGGGGAAAGGAGATCAGGGAAGCCAGACAAAATGGCGCCCCAATCTGCGAGGAGCCTTTCCTCGCCAGCAAGAATCACTAAGTGAGGCCTTGGCAATGAGGAATTTCTTGAGGCCAAAAAAAAGGCAACGTTCCGTTGGATAGCGGGATGTTTCGTGGTGCTGCACGTACCGAGAAACACCCGCTAAAAGTGCCGTTCAGGGGACTTTAACTCAACATAGCTGAATCGCGGCCTATAAATCCACTGGTCAAATGAGGAATATTTCAAATCAGTTTGCGACCAAAGCTGAAATTTGAATATTCAGGTTCTCACCACAAGGTGGCAGAAGCAGACTAAGTGCAATAGGTGCTAGCAGCTAACTGATGGGAATAGAGGAGGACAAACCAGCCAGGTTCCTGATCTTCATACAGTCACACCCACTAAACATTGTCCATGAGCGCAGGCTGCGCCTGGCCGGAGCAACTCGGCTGATAACTCTCGAGGACCCAGCTCACCATGCCACGTGAGATTTAACAGGACATTTGGCAATTTTGTATATTACAGTGAGCAGCTAGTCTTGCTTTAGTATGCAAGCGGGACCAGGTGGAATGGTACTTGGTGTAGGGTCCCCCAGGGTGCCAGGCTAGTGGTACCTGGGTAGCATTGTGCCCTGCCCTTATTAGCTGGGGGGCTTGGTGACCTTCTGCATTTGGTGCCCCGAACTCTTCCTGAAATGAGACGAAGGGGGGGGGGATGTCTGGGAGTCGCATTTGGCGCCCCGAAATTAGACTCAGTGCAGCCTCAGCGGGGGGTTCCCCACTGAGGTCCCGAAATGAAACCGATGGATAACGGGGTCTTTCTCGGCGCTGCAAGAGCTGGGAAATACCCGGCTAAGCACGCTCGACACGGGACCCTGTTTCATTTCTGTTCGATCACACCCCATGTGAGGAAAGGGTAGGCATCATCAATGGTACTTCAGATGGTTAGCCATTCTGTCAGCGTTGACCATTTGGGTCATGCGCACTCTCAAGCCTCACACTGATTGGCTGTAGTGCCTCGCGAGATCTAACCCGATCTGGCGAGACATTGTGATGTAAATCTGGCACATTGTGGGCGGGATCACCTTTTAGCAAATCTGCGTACTAAAGAGAGACAGCTAGTCTCACTTTAATGTGCAGATTCCTGAGGTACCTGAGGCGTAGAATCTATCTCCTTTGCCACAGAGAGAGCAGCACGGTAGCATAGTTGCATTCACAGCTCCAATGTCCCAGGTTTGATTCCCGACTTGGGTCACTGTCTGTGTGGAGTCTGCATGTTCTCCCTGTGTTTGTGTGGGTTTCCTCTGGGTGGTCTGGTTTCCTCCCACAGTCCAAAGATGTGTAGGTTAGGTGGATTGGCCATGCTAAATTGCCCTTAGTGTCCAAAGATGTGCAGGTTAGATGGGGTTACTGGATGGTGGGGATAGGTTGGAAGTGTGGGCCTAAATGGGGTGCTCTTTCCAAGGGCTGGTGCAGACTTGATGGGCTGAATGGCGTCCTTCTGCACTGTAAATTCTATGATACAATGATTCTTGGATTCGACCTCGGGTAAGCGCCGTTCAGTACTGATCTCCACAAATGGGTACCGGACAGCACTCTTAGGGGTCTCCCAGGGTATCGGAGGCCCCCAGTTGCATGTCCTTTGGGCAGGTGGCACCCCAGCACTGCTGGTGCCACCTGGGGACCCTAGCAGTGCTAGGTTGGCACTGCCATGGTGTCAAGCTGCCATTTTTTACGCATTGGCGATCGGGCTGAGGGTGCCCTGTGTGGGTGTTGGGAGGGCGCAGGGGAGTCCGGCTGTGAGTTGGGGCTTGAGGAGGTGTCGGGGGTCGCTTCGGGGCTCCAGAGATTAGAATGACATTTTTAAATGGCGTCCCGAACTCTCGCTACACTGACGCGTTCTGGCGAGCGGAGCTCCTCAGTGCACGAAACGGGGCTAAGTGTGACTTCAACCGTGCGTTCCCTGCTAAGGCCTCCTATCTAATACAAAGTGCTGTTTTATAGCTGTGTGTTTTTGGCGCTCGCTATGTGACTTTGTTCCCATTTAGTTAAATCCCGCCCATAAAATGCTGCCTTTCTCCCATCTGTCAATTTATGATCCCAAGGTGGTTGAAATTCTGGCAGAGAAAGCTGGCAAGGCAGCTGACGGGTTGTCCTCCACTTTTCCCATCAGAGACAACACTTTTTTTTTTTAAATAATATTTTATTGAAAATTTTTGGTCAACCAACACAGTACATTGTGCATCCTTTACACAACATTGTAACAATACAGATAATAATGACCTTTTTTAAATTTAAACAAAAACAACAACAAATAAATAAATATTAAATAACAAAAAATAAAAACTAGCCCTAATTGGCAACTGCCTTGTCTCAGGCCACACCCCCCCCCCCATCCCCCCCCATCCTCCCCCCCCCCCCCCAAGTCCTGGGCCGCTGCTGCTGCCTTCTTTGTTCTCCCCTATCTATCGTTCCGCAAGATATTCGACGAACGGTTGCCACCGCCTAGTAAACCCTTGAGCCGACCCCCTTAGGACGAACTTAATCCGCTCTAACTTTATGAACCCCGCCATATCATTTATCCAGGTCTCCACCCCCGGGGGCTTGGCTTCTTTCCACATTAGCAATATTCTGCGCCGGGCTACTAGGGACGCAAAGGCCAAAACATCGGCCTCTTTCGCCTCCTGCACTCCCGGCTCTTGTGCAACCCCAAATATAGCCAACCCCCAGCTTGGTTCGACCCGGACTCCTACTACTTTCGAAAGCACCTTTGTCACCCCCATCCAAAACCCCTGTAGTGCCGGGCATGACCAAAACATATGGGTATGATTCGCTGGGCTTCTCGAGCACCTCGCACACCTATCCTCCACCCCAAAAAATTTACTGAGCCGTGTTCCAGTCATATGTGCCCTGTGTAATACCTTAAACTGAATCAGGCTTAGCCTGGCGCACGAGGACGACGAGTTTACCCTGTTTTGGGCATCTGCCCACATCCCTTCCTCAATCTCCTCCCCTAGCTCTTCTTCCCATTTCCCTTTTAGTTCGTCCATCATAGTCTCCCCTTCGTCTCTCATTTCCCTATATATATCCGACACCTTACCGTCCCCCACCCATTTCTTTGAGATGACTCTGTCCTGCACCTCTTGTGTCGGGAGCTGCGGGAATTCCCTCACCTGCTGCCTCGCAAAAGCCCTCAATTGCATGTACCTGAATGCATTCCCTTGGGGCAACCCATATTTCTCGGTCAGCGCTCCCAGACTCGCAAACTTCCCATCCACAAATAGATCTTTCAATTGCGTTATACCTGCTCTTTGCCACATTCCATATCCCCCATCCATTCCCCCCGGGGCAAACCTATGGTTGTTTCTTATCGGGGACCCCCCCAGTGCTCCGGTCTTTCCCCTATGTCGTCTCCACTGTCCCCAAATCTTCAGTGTAGCTACCACCACCGGACTCGTGGTATAGTTCCTTGGTGAGAACGGCAATGGGGCTGTCACCATAGCCTGCAGGCTGGTCCCCCTACAGGACGCCCTCTCTAATCTCTTCCACGCCGCTCCTTCCTCCTCTCCCATCCACTTACTCACCATTGAAATATTAGCGGCCCAATAATACTCACTTAGGCTCGGTAGTGCCAGCCCCCCCTATCCCTACTACGCTGTAAGAATCCCTTCCTCACTCTCGGAGTCTTCCCGGCCCAAACAAAACCCATAATACTCTTTTCTATCCTTTTGAAAAAAGCCTTCGTGATCACCACCGGGAGACACTGAAACACAAAAAGGAATCTCGGGAGGACCACCATCTTAACTGCCTGCACCCTCCCTGTCATTGACAATGCTACCATATCCCATCTCTTGAAATCTTCCTCCATCTGTTCCACCAACCGCGTCAAATTTAGCCTGTGCAATGTGCCCCAATTCTTAGCTATCTGGATCCCCAGGTAACGAAAGTCTCTTGTTACCTTCCTCAACGGTAGGTCTTCTATTTCTCTACTCTGCTCCCCTGGATGCACCACAAACAGCTCACTCTTTCCCATGTTCAATTTATACCCTGAAAAATCCCCAAACTCCCCAAGTATCCGCATTATTTCTGGCATCCCCTCCGCTGGATCCGCCACATATAGTAGCAGATCATCCGCATATAAAGATACCCGGTGTTCTTCTCCTCCCCTAAGTATTCCCCTCCATCCCTTGGAACCTCTCAGCGCTATCGCCAGGGGCTCAATCGCCAGTGCAAACAGTAATGGGGACAGAGGACATCCCTGCCTTGTCCCTCTATGGAGCCGAAAATATGCCGATCCCCGTCCATTCGTGACCACACTCGCCACTGGGGCCCTATACAACAGCTGCACCCATCTAACATACCCCTCTCCGAACCCAAATCTCCTCAACACCTCCCACAGATAATCCCACTCCACTCTATCAAATGCTTTCTCGGCATCCATCGCCACTACTATCTCCGTTTCACCCTCTGGTGGGGCCATCATCATTACCCCTAACAACCTCCGTATGTTCGTGTTCAGCTGTCTCCCCTTCACAAACCCAGTTTGGTCCTCATGAACCACCCCCGGGACACATTCCTCTACTCTCATTGCCATTACCTTGGCCAAGACCTTGGCATCTACATTGAGGAGGGAGATTGGTCTGTAGGACCCGCATTGTAGCGGATCCTTTTCCTTCTTTAAAAGAAGCGATATCGTTGCTTCTGACATAGTCGGGGGCAGTTGTCCCCTTTCCTTTGCCTCGTTGAAGGTCCTCGTCAGTAGCGGGGCGAGCAAGTCCAAATATTTTCTGTAAAATTCAACTGGGAATCCGTCCGGTCCCGGGGCCTTTCCCGTCTGCATGTTCCTAATTCCTTTCACCACTTCTTCTACCGTGATCTGTGCTCCCAATCCCATCCTTTCCTGCTCTTCCACCTTGGGAATTTCCAGCCGATCCAAAAACTCCATCATTCTCTCCCTCCCATCCGGGGGTTGAGCTTCATACAATTTTTTATAAAATGTCTTAAACACTTCATTCACTCTCTCCGCTCCCCGCTCCGTCTCTCCATCTTCGTCTCTCACCCCCCCTATTTCCCTCGCTGCTCCCCTTTTCCTCAATTGGTGTGCCAGCAATCTGCTCGCCTTCTCTCCATATTCATACTGTACACCCTGCGCCTTCCTCCATTGTGCCTCTGCAGTGCCTGTGGTCAGCAAGTCAAATTCCACATGCAGCCTTTGCCTTTCCCTATACAGTCCCTCCTCCGGTGCTTCCGCATACTGTCTGTCCACCCTCAAAAGTTCTTGCAACAACCGCTCCCGTTCCTTACTCTCCTGCTTCCCTTTATGTGTCCTTATTGATATCAGCTCCCCCCTAACCACCGCCTTCAACGCCTCCCAGACCACTCCCACCTGAACCTCCCCATTGTCATTGAGTTCCAAGTACTTTTCAATGCATCCCCTCACCCTTAAGCACACCCCCTCATCCGCAATTAGTCCCATATCCATTCTCCAGGGTGGACGCCCTCTTGTTTCCTCCCCTATCTCCAAGTCTACCCAGTGTGGGGCATGATCCGAAATGGCTATAGCCGTATATTCCGTTCCCCTCACCCTCGGGATCAATGCCCTACCCAACACAAAAAAGTCTATGCGTGAATAGACTTTATGGACATAGGAGAAAAACGAGAACTCCTTACTCCTAGGTCTACTGAATCTCCACGGGTCCACCCCTCCCATCTGCTCCATAAAATCCTTAAGCACCTTGGCTGCTGCCGGCCTCCTACCAGTCCTGGACTTCGACCTATCCAGCCTTGGTTCCAACACCGTGTTAAAGTCTCCCCCCATTATCAGCTTTCCGGTCTCTAGGTCTGGGATGCGTCCTAGCATTCGCCTCATAAAATTGGCATCGTCCCAATTCGGGGCATACACGTTTACCAACACCACCATCTCTCCCTGTAATTTGCCACTCACCATCACGTATCTGCCCCCGTTATCCGCCACTATAGTCTTTGCCTCGAACATTACCCGCTTCCCCACTAATATAGCCACCCCCCTGTTTTTCGCATCCAGCCCCGAATGGAACACCTGCCCTACCCATCCTTTGCGCAACCTAACCTGATCTATCAGTTTCAGGTGCGTTTCCTGTAACATGACCACATCTGCTTTAAGTTTCTTAAGGTGTGCGAGTACTCGTGCCCTCTTTATCGGCCCGTTAAGCCCCCTCACGTTCCACATGATCAGCCGAGTTGGGGGGCTTCCCACCCCCCCCCCCCCCCCTTGCCGGTTAGCCATCATCTTTTTCCAGCTTCTCGCCCAGTTCCCACGCGGCTGTATTTCTCCCAGACGGTGCCCCCCCGCCCATCCTTTCCCGCACCCACTCCCCCCTTTCCCCAGCAGCAGCAACCCAGTAATTCCCCCCTCCCCCCCCCCCCCCCCCCCCGCTAGACCCCCCGCTAGCGTAATTACTCCCCCCATGTTGCTCCCAGAAGTCAGCAAACTCTGGCTGACCTCGGCTTCCCCCCGTGATCACGGCTCGCCCCGTGCGGCGCCCCCTCCTTCCTGCTTCTCTATTCCCGCCATAATTATCATAGCGCGGGAACCAAGCCCGCGCCTCTCCCTCGGCCCCGCCTCCCATGGCCAACGCCCCATCTCCTCTCCCTCCCCACCTCCCCCATCACCACCTGTGGGAGAAAGAAAAGTTACCATACCGCAGGATTAATCATACAATCCCTCTTCGCCCCCCCCCCCCCCCACTCGTCCCACCACTTTGTCCAAACGTTCATTTTCGTAGTCCAATCATTCCAATTTTTCTTCTACAATAAAAGTCCACGCTTCATCCGCCGTCTCAAAGTAGTGGTGCCTCCCTTGATATGTGACCCACAGTCTTGCCGGTTGCAGCATTCCAAACTTTATCTTTTTTTTGTGAAGTACCGCTTTGGCCCGATTAAAGCTCGCCCTCCTTCTCGCCACCTCCGCACTCCAATCTTGATAGACGCGGATCACCGCGTTCTCCCATTTACTACACCGAGTTTTCTTCGCCCATCTAAGGACCATTTCTCTATCCTTAAAACGGAGAAATCTCACCACTATGGCTCTGGGAGCTTCTCCTGCTCTCGATCCTCGCACCATAACTCGGTATGCTCCCTCCACCTCCAACGGACCCGTCGGGGCCTCCACTCCCATTAACGAGTGCAGCATCGTGCTCACATATGCCCCGACGTCCGCCCCCTCCACACCTTCAGGAAGGCCAAGAATCCTCAAGTTGTTCCTCCTTGCGTTATTTTCCAGTGCCTCCAACCTCTCCACAGATCGTTTCTGGTGTGTCTCCTGTATCTCCGACTTCACCACCAGGCCCTGTATGTCGTTTTCATTCTCTGCTGCTTTCGCCTTCACGACCCGAAGCTCCTGCTCCTGGGTCTTTTGTTCCTCTTTCAGCCCTTCAATCGCCTGTAATATCGGGGCCAACAACTCTTTCTTCATTTCCTTTTTTATCTCCTCCACGCAGCGTTTCAAAAACTCTTGTTGTTCAGGGCCCCATATGAAACTGCCACCTTCCGACGCCATCTTGGTTTCTGCTTGCCTTCCTTGCCGTTGTTCCAAAGGATCCGCTGCAATCCGGCCACTTTCCTCTCCTTTTTCCATCCATGTCCAGGGGGAACACCCTTCTGGTTTACCGCACGGTGTTTTCAGCCGTTAAAATTGCCGTTGGGGCTCCTATCAAGAGCCCAAAAGTCCGTTTCACAGGGAGCTGCCGAAACGTGCGACTCAGCTGGTCATCGCCGCACCCGGAAGTCCTCCAGAGACAACACTTAAAAAATCATAAAATTCTGCCCAATGAGATGGCTGGAATATAAATCATTCTGAGGCGATGCTCTCCGTACAAAGCTGAGTTCTCACAGCAGAGTCAGAGCTCAGAAGAGTTTACGCACTCAAAATGTTAATGTGATCGTGATCGTAGGGCCTCATCGCACCCATTTTGGGATGCAACAAGGCCATTAAATCTCGTGAGAGACTCGCAAGATCTGCGACACTCGGGACGCCTCAGGCTTAGCGATCTGGATATTGCCCTCACTGGGTGGGATCCAGATTTGCATATATAAGTGAGCAGTAAGTCTCACTTAAATATGTCTGTGCCGGGATCTCCCAAGGCCCAAGATTGAACGCCCGCAGCTGGGAGACTTTGCCATGAAGCCCTTTAGCACTGGTCCACACAAATGGGGCCGAGGCCAGAAAAAAAAAATTCCAGTTGATAGCAGGGTTGTTCCGGGCGCTGCAGGCACTGAGAAACACCCCGCTAAACGTTCCTAAAACTGGACTCTTTTTCCCCCCCCCCCGTTAAATCGCGCCCTCTGTTTCCCTCTCCACAGATGCTGCCAGACCTGTTGAGACTTTCTGGTATTTTCTGTTTTTATTTCCGGTTTCCAGCATCTGCAGTAATTTTGCTTTTATTTTATTGCATTAGCGATTTTACAATACAAATTTTCAAGCACATTGGCAAAAGAAAATGGGAGAGGCGGACCCACAATGTTACGCTGGCAACACAGACACCGATTGAGCCCGCTGTGACTTCAATCGCGGCCTCTGACTAAAAGGACGTCCCGATCTGAGAAAAATACAAATTTAAAAAGGATCTCTTCCTTTTGAAAGAGCACCCTAACCCAGGCCCACTCCCCTTAATTCAACCTTTCGACACTCAGGGGTAATTTTAGCAGGGTTAATCCACCTAACCTGCACATCTTTGGATTGTGGGAGAAAACCGGAGCACCGGGAGGAACACGCAGACACGGGGAGAAAGTCCACCCCTGCATTCCTCCACCTAACACCCCCAGGCAATTACTAATGGAACTCAGCCATTCTCAATAATACCAGCAGCACCTCACAGCACTGAGGATCCGGGTTCGATCCCGGCCCCGGGTCAATGTCCGTGTGGAGTTTGCACATTCTCCCCGTGTCTGCGTGGGTCTTACCCCCACAACCCAAAGCTGTGTAGGGTAGGTGAATTGGCCACGCTAAATTGCCCCTTAATTAGACAAAAAAGAATTGGGTACTTTATATAAAAATAATACCAGCAGCACTCTCACACCTTATGGGCACCACAACAGAATCATGCTGCTTCAATCTGTCCCCATCTGTCACCGTCCAGAATGATAAAACCATCTGTGAATAAAGGCTGCAAACTCCCACTTACCTGTACATTGTGTGTGGAGTGGAAAGCCCTGGCAGAGGGAATTCTAAAACTTCCAAAGCCAGCTCTGAATTCTCATTATTTGGTGACTTTAATTCCAGAAAATCCGGGGTTAAACAAAAGGATGGGGTGTCTTTAACAGCGGTCACTTCAAATCGAAAAACACCTTTGAACGAAAGTAAAGAATCTTGTTAATGTATCTCAACCCAAACCAGTGCTCAGCCCATCCAACAACCACATTCAATCCATCCAACAGCTACATTCAACCCATACATGCAGTGCACTGTGCTGTGCAGGATCCCCAAGGGCAAGGCAGTATAATACAGAGTGTAAAATTCCCAGGGAGTTGGCGACGTTGGGGGAGAGGTTATGTTACAGAGTGTAAAATTCCCAGGAACAGGGTTGATGTATTGATGTGTTACAGAGTGTAGATTGGCAGGGACTGGGGGGAGGAGAGGGGTGCAAAGGGGGGGGGGATGTATTATACAATGTAGGTTGGCAGGGACTGGGGTGTATGGGGTGTGGACGGATATGTATTACAGAGTGTAGATTGGCAGGTTCTGGCCGGGGGGGGGTGTTTTTTCAACAGATGGTAAATGGGCAGAGATTGGGGGTGGGTGTTGGGGTATGTATTACAGAGTGTAGATTGGCAGGGATTGTGGTGCTGGGGCATGTGGGGTATGTATTACAGATGGTAGATTGGAAGGGGCTGGGGTGTTGTGGGTGTATGTATTACAGAGTGTAGATTGGCAGGTACTGGGGTGTGGGGTATGTATTACAGAGTGTAGGTTGGCAGGGACTGGGGTGTGTGGGGTGTGGGGGTATGTATTACAGAGTGTAGATTGGCAGGGACTGGGGTGTATGGGGTGTGGACGGATATGTATTACAGAGTGTAGATTGGCAGGTTCTGGCCGGGGGGTGGGGGGGTAGTTTTTTCCAACAGATGGTAAATTGGCAGAGATTGGGGGTGGGTGTTGGGGTATGTATTACAGAGTGTAGATTGGCAGGGATTGTGGTGCTGGGGCATATGGGGTATGTATTACAGATGGTAGATTGGAAGGGGCTGGGGTGTTGTGGGTGTATGTATTACAGAGTGTAGATTGGCAGGTACTGGGGTGTGGGGTATGTATTACAGAGTGTAGGTTGGCAGGGACTGGGGTGTGTGGGGTGTGGGGGTATGTATTACAGAGTGTAGATTGGCTGGGACTGGGGTGTGGGGTATGTATTACAGAGTGTAGGTTGGCAGGTGCTGGGGTGTGAGGTATGTATTACAGAGTGTAGGTTGGCAGGGAATGGGGTGTGTGGGGGTATGTATTACAGAGTGTAGATTGGCAGGGGCAGGGGCTAGGGGGGGTGGAGTGTGGGGTATGTATTACAGAGTGTAGGTTGGCAGGGAATGGGGTGTGTGGAGTGTGGGGTATGTATTACAGAGTGTAGATTGGCAGGGACTATGGTGTGGGGTATGTATTACAGAGTGTAGATTGGCAGGGATTGGGTGTGGGGTATATATTACAGAGTGTAGATTGGCAGGGATTGGGTGTGTGGTATGTATTACAGAGTGTAGGTTGGGAGGGACTGGGTGTGGGGTCTGTATTACAGAGTGTAGATTGGCAGGGATTGGGGTGTGGGGTATGTATTACAGAGTGTAGGTTGGCAGGTGCTGGGGTGTGAGGTATGTATTACAGAGTGTAGGTTGGCAGGGAATGGGGTGTGTGGGGTGTGGGGGTATGTATTACAGAGTGTAGATTGGCAGGGGCAGGGGCTGGGGGGGGGGTGGAGTGTGGGGTATGTATTACAGAGTGTAGGTTGGCAGGGACTGGGGTGTGGGGTATGTATTATAGAGTGTAGATTGGCAGGGATTGGGGTGTGGGGTATGTATTACAGAGTGTAGGTTGGCAGCGACTGGGTGTGGGGTATGTATTACAGAGTGTAGATTGGCAGGGATTGGGGTGGGGTATGTATTACAGAGTGTAGATTGGCAGGGTTTGGGGGTGGGGTATGTATTACAGAGTGTAGATTGGCAGGGATTGGGTGTGAGGTATGTATTACTGAGTGTAGATTGGCAGGGATTGGGTGTGGGGTATGTATTACAGAGTGTAGATTGGCAGGGATTGGGTGTTGGGTATGTATTAGAGTGTAGATTGGCACGGATTGGGTGTGGGGGTATGTATTACAGAGTGTAGATTGGCAGGGACTGGGGTGTATGGGGTGTGGACGGATATGTATTACAGAGTGTAGATTGGCAGGTTCTGGCCGGGGGGTGGGGGGGTAGGTTTTTCCAACAGATGGTAAATTGGCAGAGATTGGGGGTGGGTGTTGGGGTATGTATTACAGAGTGTAGATTGGCAGGGATTGTGGTGCTAGGGCATATGGGGTATGTATTACAGATGGTAGATTGGAAGGGGCTGGGGTGTTGTGGGTGTATGTATTACAGAGTGTAGATTGGCAGGTACTGGGGTGTGGGGTATGTATTACAGAGTGTAGGCTGGCAGGGACTGGGGTGTGTGGGGTGTGGGGGTATGTATTACAGAGTGTAGACTGGCTGGGACTGGGGTGTGGGGTATGTATTACAGAGTGTAGGTTGGCAGGTGCTGGGGTGTGAGGTATGTATTACAGAGTGTAGGTTGGCAGGGAATGGGGTGTGTGGGGTGTGGGGGTATGTATTACAGAGTGTAGATTGGCAGGGGCAGGGGCTAGGGGGGGTGGAGCGTGGGGTATGTATTACTGAGTGTAGGTTGGCAGGGAATGGGGTGTGTGGAGTGTGGGGTATGTATTACAGAGTGTAGATTGGCAAGGACTATGGTGTGGGGTATGTATTACAGAGTGTAGATTGGCAGGGATTGGGTGTGGGGTATATATTACAGAGTGTAGATTGGCAGGGATTGGGTGTGAGGTATGTATTACAGAGTGTAGGTTGGGAGGGACTGGGTGTGGGGTCTGTATTACAGAGTGTAGATTGGCAGGGATTGGGGTGTGGGGTATGTATTACAGAGTGTAGGTTGGCAGGTGCTGGGGTGTGAGGTATGTATTACAGAGTGTAGGTTGGCAGGGAATGGGGTGTGTGGGGTGTGGGGGTATGTATTACAGAGTGTAGATTGGCAGGGGCAGGGGCTGGGGGGGGGTGGAGTGTGGGGTATGTATTACAGAGTGTAGGTTGGCAGGGACTGGGGTGTGGGGTATGTATTATAGAGTGTAGATTGGCAGGGATTGGGGTGTGGGGTATGTATTACAGAGTGTAGGTTGGCAGGGACTGGGTGTGGGGTATGTATTACAGAGTACAGATTGGCAGGGATTGGGGTGGGGTATGTATTACAGAGTGTAGATTGGCAGGGAGTGGGTGTGAGGTATGTATTACAGAGTGTAGGTAGGGAGGGATTGGGTGTGGGGCCTGTATTACAGAGTGTAGATTGGCAGGGTTTGGGGGTGAGGTATGTATTACAGAGTGTAGATTGGCAGGGATTGGGTGTGAGGTATGTATTACTGAGTGTAGATTGGCAGGGATTGGGTGTGGGGTCTGTATTACAGAGTGTAGATTGGCAGGGATTGGGGGGTGGGGTATATATTACAGAGTGTAGGTTGGGAGGGATTGGGTGTTGGGTATGTATTACAGAGTGTAGATTGGCACGGATTGGGTGTGAGGTATGTATTACAGAGTGTAGGTTGGCAGGGACTGGGGTGTGTGGGGTGTGGGGGTATGTATTACAGAGTGTAGATTGGCAGGGACTGGGGTGTATGGGGTGTGGACGGATATGTATTACAGAGTGTAGATTGGCAGGTTCTGGCCGGGGGGGGGGGTGTAGTTTTTTCCAACAGATGGTAAATTGGCAGAGATTGGGGGTGGGTGTTGAGGTATGTATTACAGAGTGTAGATTGGCAGGGATTGTGGTGCTGGGGCATATGGGGTATGTATTACAGATGGTAGATTGGAAGGGGCTGGGGTGTGGGGTATGTATTACAGAGTGTAGGTTGGCAGGTACTGGGGTGTGGGGTATGTATTACAGAGTGTAGGTTGGCAGGGACTGGGATGTGTGGGGTGTGGGGGTATGTATTACAGAGTGTAGATTGGCAGAGACTGGGGTGTATGGGGTGTGGACGGATATGTATTACAGAGTGTAGATTGGCAGGTTCTGGCTGGGGGGTGGGGGGGTAGGTTTTTCGAACAGATGGTAAATTGGCAGAGATTGGGGGTGGGTGTTGGGGTATGTATTACAGAGTGTAGATTGGCAGGGATTGTGGTGCTGGGGCATAGGGGTATGTATTACAGATGGTAGATTGGAAGGGGCTGGGGTGTTGTGGGTGTATGTATTACAGAGTGTAGATTGGCAGGTACTGGGGTGTGGGGTATGTATTACAGAGTGTAGGTTGGCAGGGACTGGGGTGTGTGGGGTATGGGGGTATGTATTACAGAGTGTAGATTGGCTGGGACTGGGGTGTGGGGTATGTATTACAGAGTGTAGGTTGGCAGGTGCTGGGGTGTGAGGTATGTATTACAGAGTGTAGGTTGGCAGGGAATGGGGTGTGTGGGGTGTGGGGGTATGTATTACAGAGAGTAGATTGGCAGGGGCAGGGGCTAGGGGGGGTGGAGTGTGGGGTATGTATTACTGAGGGTAGGTTGGCAGGGAATGGGGTGTGTGGAGTGTGGGGTATGTATTACAGAGTGTAGATTGGCAAGGACTATGGTGTGGGGTATGTATTACAGAGTGTAGATTGGCAGGGATTGGGTGTGGGGTATATATTACAGAGTGTAGATTGGCAGGGATTGGGTGTGAGGTATGTATTACAGAGTGTAGGTTGGGAGGGACTGGGTGTGGGGTCTGTATTACAGAGTGTAGATTGGCAGATGCTGGAGTGTGAGGTATGTATTACAGAGTGTAGGTTGGCAGGGAATGGGGTGTGTGGGGTGTGGGGGTATGTATTATAGAGTGTAGATTGGCAGGGGCAGGGGCTGGGGGGGGTGGAGTGTGGGGTATGTATTACAGAGTGTAGGTTGGCAGGGACTGGGGTGTGGGGTATGTATTATAGAGTGTAGATTGGCAGGGATTGGGGTGTGGGGTATGTATTACAGAGTGTAGGTTGGCAGGGACTGGGTGTGGGGTATGTATTACAGAGTGTAGATTGGCAGGGATTGGGGTGTGGGGTATGTATTACAGAGTGTAGATTGGCAGGGATTGGGTGTGAGGTATGTATTACAGAGTGTAGATTGGCAGGGATTGGGTGTGGCGTATATATTACAGAGTGTAGATTGGCAGGGATTGGGTGTGGGATATATATTACAGAGTGTAGATTGGCAGGGATTGGGTGTGAGGTATGTATTACAGAGTGTAGATTGGCACGGATTGGGTGTGGGGTATGTATTATAGAGTGTAGATTGGCAGGGACTGGGTGTGGGGTATGTATTACAGAGTGTAGATTGGCAGGGATTGGGGTGTGTATTACAGAGTGTAGATTGGCAGGGATTGGGTGTGAGGTATGTATTACAGAGTGTAGATTGGCAGGGATTGGATGTGGCGTTTATATTACAGAGTGTAGATTGGCAGGGATTGGGTGTGGGGTATATATTACAGAGTGTAGATTGGCAGGGATTGGGTGTGAGGTATGTATTACAGAGTGTAGATTGGCAGGGATTGGGTGTGGCGTATATATTACAGAGTGTAGATTGGCAGGGATTGGGTGTGAGGTATGTATTACAGAGTGTAGATTGGCAGGGATTGGGTGTGAGGTATGTATTACAGAGTGTAGGTTGGGAGGGATTGGGTGTGGGGTATATATTACAGAGTGTAGATTGGCAGGGATTGGGTGTGAGGTATGTATTACAGAGTGTAGATTGGCAGGGATTGGGTGTGGCGTATATATTACAGAGTGTAGATTGGCAGGGATTGGGTGTGAGGTATGTATTACAGAGTGTAGGTTGGGAGGGATTGGGTGTGGGGTCTGTATTACAGAGTGTAGATTGGCAGGGATTGGGGGTGGGGTATATATTACAGAGTGTAGGTTGGGAGGGATTGGGGGTGGGGTATGTATTACAGAGTGTAGATTGGCAGGGATTGGGTGTGGGGTATGTATTACAGAGTGTAGATTGGCAGGGATTGGGTGTGAGGTATGTATTACAGAGTGTAGATTGGCACGGATTGGGTGTGAGGTATGTATTACAGAGTGTAGATTGGCAGGGATTGGGGGTGAGGTATGTATTACAGAGTGTAGATTGGCAGTGATTGGGTGTGAGGTATGTATTACAGAGTGTAGATTGGCAGGGACTGGGGTGTGGGGTATGTATTACAGAGTGTAGATTGGCAGGGACTGGGGTGTGGGGTATGTATTACAGAGTGTAGATTGGCAGGGATTGGGGATGGGATATGTATTACAGAGAGTAGATTGGCAGAGATTAGGGGTGGGGTATGTATCACACAGTGTAGATTGGCAGGGACTGGGGGTGAGGTATGTATTACAGAGTGTAGATTGGCAGGGATTGGGGGTGGGGTATATATTACAGAGTGTAGATTGGCAGGGATTGGGTGTGGGGTCTGTATTACAGAGTGTAGATTGGCAGGGATTGGGGGTGGGGGTATATATTACAGTGTAGATTGGCACGGCCTCATGCTGGTATATTAATGGTTACCTGGAATCTTGCGCAGCCGTCTCAGCAAAGGTGATGGCTTTTTATCATCTGTGATAAACTTCATCAGGTCTTCATCACTGAGTTTATCTTCCTCCTGATCAGAGAGATGAGGATTCATTACCCAAACACAACTTCTCTGACAATCTGACAATGGGGCCACACTGAAGTACAATCAGATGACAATAATAATAATCTTTATCGTCACAAATAGGCTTCATTAACACTGCAATGAAGTTAATGTAAAAAGCCCCTAGTCGCCACACACTGGCGCCTGTTCGGGTACACTGAGAGAGAATTCAGAATGTCCAAATCGCCTAACTAGCATGTCTTTCGGGACTTGTGGGAGGAAACCGGAGCACCCGGAGGAAATCCACGCACACATGGGGAGAACGTGCAGACTCCGCACAGACAGTGACCCAAGCTAAGAATCAAACCTGGGACCCTGGCGCTGTGAAGCAACAGTGCTAACCACTGTGCTACCGTGCCCCCCTCAAAGTGTCAGGACAAAGCATTCAAATGTCTTACATCACCCTGAGCAATGTGGGCTTTGGAATGGTGAACCTCCGGCAATGCTAGGAGGAGTTTAAATGCCTTTCAGCTCCAGGAGAATGAATGCATCCAGTTTGTGATAAGATCCATGAAGTGAGGGAGCTTGATGGGCTGAATCGGAGTCTTGAATCCAGCTCCTGAGATTGGAGGTCAGTCTGTCAGTACCTGGTAGCACCCTTCCTGACCTCTTGACCCTTACTGACCTGTGTGTGAGTTTAATAAATAAACTGGTGGAAAGTTATGGTAATGAGTGACATTTACCATAACAGCGATCAATACTCTGCGGGGCAGATGGAAGGATCTTTACTCAACAGAGATATGCCTACCTGGTAGCTCATCATGTATATAGTAAAAGTAAAGCAGTTTGAAATAACCCTCCATAGTCACACCAGTTACTCATGATAAGATTGACAATGCAACCAGCACAGGGAACCATTAATAATATCTGCGGGTCAACGATAGACCTTCCAACTGTCAACTAACAATAGTATTTACAGAGATTAAAAAGGAAAGAACTCATATTTGTAAGCGCCTTTCACAAGCTCAGGACATCCTACAGCAATAGACTTTTAGGTAAAATGTGATTGCTGTCGTAATATAAGGAAATATTAGGGCAGCACGGTAGCACACTGGTTAGCTCCAGGGTCCCAGGTTCGATTCCCAGCTTGGGTCACTGTCTGTGCGGAGTCTGCACGTTCTCCCCGTGTCTGCGTGGGTTTCCTCCCGGTGCCCCGGTTTCCTCCCACAGTCCAAAGATGTGCAGGTTAGGTGGATTGGCAATGCTAAATTGTCCTTAGTGTCCAAAAAGGTTGGGTGGATTTACAGGGGTAGGGTGGAGGTGTGGGCTTGGGTAGGGTGCTCCTTCCAAGGGCCGGTGCAGACTCAATGGGCCGAATAGCCTCTTTCTGCACTTTAAATTCTATGATTCTATGAAAATAGCTCTCAGTCTGCACTTTGCAAAATGCCATAAATAGCAATGTGATAATATCCACCTAATCTATTTTAATAATGTTGGCTGAGAGATAAATACTGGCCAGGATAACTGACAGTAACTCCCCTCCTCGTCTTTGAAATAATGCCATGGGCTTATTTACATCCAAGTGAGAAGGCATATGTGGTATACCTTTAAAGTCTCATCCTTGAAAAGGCAAAATTGACAATGCAGCACTCTTTCAGTCCTACACCGGGGTGTCAGTCTGGATTTGGAGTGGCAATTGAACCAATGTTCTTCTATATAAATGTGAACCTTTATTTCTTTCTTCTAGCTTAGAGGTGCGGCTGACATGTCCATCGGTAACACTGAGGTTGTTCATCCATCAAAATTCATTTTATTTACTTTATTTTGCAGACACCGTTGTTATATCAGCGAACAAAACAACAGCTGCCTCAGATGTATCGCCTATAATGTAGCAAAATGCCCCCGACAATAGGCATACAAATGTCGAGCCAAGAGGAATTGCCTTGCTGGGCTGACCAAAAAGCTGGTTTGAAGAGGCAGATTTTAACACAAGCGGAGGCAATTGGAGAAGGCACTTCAGAGAATTGTATTTAACAGGAAGAGGGTATGATAAAAAAGGAAATGCATAATAGACTAGAATCTGACAATATTGAGAATTTGGGGAGAGTGGAACCCAAAGAGGTTCGAGAAATAGGAGAGACAAATAATAATAATAATCTTTATTGTCACAAGTAGGCATACATTAACACTGTAATAAAGTTACTGTGAAAAGCCCCCAGTTACCACACTCTGGCACCTGTTCGGGTACGCAGAGAATTCAGAATTCCAAATTACCTAATAGCACGTCTTTCGGGACTTGTGGGAGGAAACCTGAGCACCCGGAGGAAACCCACGCAGACACAGGGAGAACGTGCAGACTCCGCACAGACAGTGACCCAAGCGGGAATCGAACCCGGGACCCAGGAACTGCGAAGCAACAGTGCTACCCCTTGTGCTACTGTGCTGCCCACATAAGAACAACAGTTTTCATTTAGGCATAGTGGGGGACAGGGAACCAAGTCCCTTCTCCCACTCCACAGACAGGACCCAAAGCAGGAGCATTTCTGCACCTGGTGCTCAATCTATAAATGTTGATGAGGCCGAGTCCAGAATCTTCCGTGGAGTCAGTTTGTTACAGCAGGTGGACACTGATCCCCTGCTGTTGATCTCTCAGTCCAAGCAGTTTGGGGTTCACACAGAGAATAGGCATTCGGGAAATATCCCGCAGGATTCCTATAACACACATGTACAGAAAGTGAAGTTACACAGAGTTAGGGAAACTGAATAAAGAGGAAGTTTACAGTGAAAGCAGAAACAGAGGTTGGTACGAGTGTCACCAGATACTGACAAGAAGCTATGAAGGAAACGCTGGGACTGCTATCAGCAGCAATCAAGCCAAGTTGAGAGAAGTAAAACTCGTATCTGGGGTTGGGAGTCACTCTGTTTGCTGCAGTGTGCAGTTACCTTACCTGTTTATTGAATGTGTTGAGGCTGTGCTGTACGGATCCAAATGGGAGGATGTTATGCTTGTTGTCACTCCCACTGCCTATGTGCAACACACAAAGGAACCATTATAGGAATCAAATGCAATCAGTTCCACTTTCTCAAAGTTCCACAGCTATTTTTGTTAGAATCACTACAGGGCAGAAGGGAGCCATTTGGCCCATCAAGTCTGCACCGTCCCTTGTAAAGAGCACCCTACTTAAGCCTACGCCTCCACCCCATCCCCGTAACCCAGTAATCCCACCGAACCTTTTGGACATTAAGGGGCAATTTATCATGGCCAATCCACCTAACCTGCACATCTTTAGACTGTGGGGGGAAACCGGAGCACCCGGAGAAAACACACGCAGACACGGGAGAAAGTGCAAACTCCACATAGACAGTGACCCAAGGCTGGAATTTAACCCGGGCTCCTGCTGCTGTGAGGTAACAGTGCTAACCACTGTGCCACCGTGTTGCCCATTAATTTATTGTTTGCAGGGTTATGGCAAGGAGCAAGCCAGCAGGATTAATTGGATAGCTCTTTCCAAAGAACCAGTTCAGGAATGATGGGCCAAGTGATCTCTTTCCATGCAGTATGATGCTCAAGTTGGGATCACGGGCGGGTTTCTCCGACCCCCGCCGGGTCGGAGAATCGCCGGGGGCTGGCGTGAATCCCGCCCCTGCCGGTTGCCGAATTCTCCGGCACCGGATATTCGGCGGGGGTGGGAATCGCGCCGCGCCGGTTGGCGGCCCCCCCCCCCGGCGATTCTCCGGCCCGCGATGGGCTGAAGTCCCGCTGCTGGAATGCCTGTCCCGCCGGCGTGGATTAAACCACCTCTCTTACCGGCGGGACAAGGCGGCGCGGGCGGGCTCCGGGGTCCTGGGGGGGGGGCGCGGGCCGATCTGGTGCCGGGGGGTGCCCCCACGGTGGCCTGGCCCGCGATCGGGGCCCACCGATCCGCGGGCGGGCCTGTGCCGAGGGGGCACTCTTTTACTTCCGCCTTCGCCATGGTCTCCACTATGGCGGAGGCGGATGAGACCCCCTCCACTGCGCATGCGCGGGGATGCCGTGAGCGGCCGCTGATGCTCCCGTGCATGCGCCACCCGGCAAAGTCATTTCCGCGCCAGCTGGCGGGGCACCAAAGGCCTTTCCCGCCAGCTGGCTGGGCGGAAATCAGTCCGGCGCAGGCCTAGCCCCTCAAGGTGAGGGCTCGGCCCCTCAAGATGCAGAGAATTCCGCACCTTTGGGGCGGCGCGATGCCGGACTGATTCGCGCCGTTTTTTGCGCCGGTCAGCGGACATTGCGCCGATTGCGGAGAATCCCGCCCCTTCTCCACTCCCGCGCCGAAGTGCCCACGCCATTGTGAACGCGGTTGAGGTTCACGATGGCGCGAAACGGCCCCTATCCCGACCGATTCAGGGCCCGATAATGAGCTAGGAGCGGGGCCGCGTCATTTACACGTGCCAGGCCTTGTCGGCACGTAAAGGCGGTGCCACATACATGACGCGGTCAGCGCCGCATATCTGGCGTCATATCTTGGGTTGCGCCAACCCTCGCGTGCGTGGTTGCCGTCCTCTCCGAGTCTGCCCCGCAAGAAGATGGCAGACGGATCTTGCGGGGCTGCGGAAGAAAGGAGGTCCTCCTTCAGGGAGGACGGCCCGACGATCGGTGGGCACCGATCGCGGGCCAGACCCCATTTGAGGCCCTCCCCCCCGGTGCAGGATCCCCCCCCCCCACCCCGCAGGCCGCCCCCCCCCCCCCCCCCAGCGTTCCCGCGCTGTTCCCGCCGGCAGCAACCAGGTGTGGACGGCGCCGGGGGGTAGCTGCTGTTTTGGCCTGGCCGCTCGGCATATCCGGGCCTGAGAGTAGCAGGGGTGCCGGAGAATCGCCATTTTGGGTGTCTCGGGCGATTCTCCGGCCTGCGCCGCTTGGGAGAATCGCGGGAGGGCGTCGGACCGGCGTCGCGGGAAAATTCGGCGACCCAGACGATTCTCCCAACCGGCGCGGGAGTGGAGAATCCCGCCCCATGTTCCTAACTCACCAGAGGCGAAGCCCACAGCATGAAGTGGAATGCTGGTTTTAAAAGGCCTCTAAAAATACTCTCTGCAATAGTGAATAAAACCTGGCAAGTATAAAGGCAGTGTTTTGCCCAATCTCACCAGTTTCCCAACCAGTTAAGATTGCCGTTGTAACACTTAACTGCCCAAGAACAAGCCACTGACAGCAAACAGGCAAACATCAGACCACATGAGCTGATGCTTCCACAAGGCCATGCCTCTTATCACTGTCCGTGTGGAGTTTGCACATTCTCCCTGTGTTTTCATGGGTTTCGCCCCCACAACCCAAAGGTGTGCAGGGTAGGTGGATTGACCACACTAAATTGCCCCTTAATTGGAAAAAATTAATTGGGTACTCTAAATTTATTTTTTTAAATGTACGGCCACCTTCCAAGGTGATGATGATAAAATAAATAAGGCACCATCAGGGGAGTGTGAAGAGAGCGATATTTCCTGTAATTCAAAGGTCCATCAAAACTCATCACTCTCTAAGAAAAAGACATTCAAATCCAAAAAGTACTAGATATTGAAACAATGGCTGCCACAGGCAGACCCACTCAAAATCCCTTGGAAATACACAATGTGTGAAGTGTAATAAGCCAGGCCACAGCCAATGCAGAGAGATTGCAAGTGACACAGGGAGTGTCAAGAAGGTTTTCAGCCCAGCGCCGAGGACCCGGGTTCAAATCCCGGCCCTGGGTCACTGCCCGTGTGGAGTTTGCACATTCTCCCCATGTCTGCATGGGTTTCACCCCCACAACCCAAAGGTGTGCAGAGTCGGTGGATTGGCCATGCTAAATTGCCCCTTGGTTGGAAAAAAAATAATTGGGTAGTCTAAATATAAAAAAAAAAGAAAGTTTTCAGCCAAGGATACAGGCTAAAAGGTTGTGCTCTGTCTCCCTCTAGCTCTTTTGGAACAAGTGTATTAACTGGTTTAGAAGTCAACGTTACTGGAACTCTACCAGCGAACCGAGATCTTGTAATAAGGGCAACCACTTCTATACCTTCTTTTAGAAGACAGGTTTAGATAAAGGATCTGGATCGGCGCAGACTGGGAGGGCCGAAGGGCCCGTTCCTGTGCTGTAATTTTCTTTGTTCTTTGTTCTTTGTATCCAAGAAACCAGCTAATCCAAATCAACCGCAGTGTCTAAAATCCATGCCTCAAGGACAATCAAAGGACATTTAATTGCACACTCTTTCAACTGTTTTTATTAGACTCCAGCTTCTTTTATTTCTGATACCTCTGTGTGACATCACATTTTTAGAATTTTTCCCTCGGGATTAGTGGTTAATAAATTTGCTCTTTAATTCAATAAAACCATGTTTGATTGGCTCCTTGCTGCTCACTGTATCAAGAGTTAAATGTGGGCCAGAATTCTCCGGCCGTTTGGGATTCTCTGTTCCTGTCAGCAGTGCAACCCCACTCATGGGTTTTCAGGCAGGGTGGGGTGGCTTCAATGGGAAATCCCATTGACAAGCATCGGGAGGAGAGAAATCCCGCCACCATTGAACGGCGCACCGCCGAGGAACACACGGCTGGGGGAACCGGAAAATCCCGTCCGTATTCTGATTTGGAAAAGGAATATCCTTTTGAAAAAGAAACTTTAACCTTTGCTGTGACCAACCAAGGAGGTTGAATAGAGGGGAGCCAGTTCATCCCTTCTCACCTGGTCATAACAATGCAAAGGCGCACTGCTCGTTGACACATCAGCTTCACTGCAGACACTCGGCGTCTTGCTTGTGGGCTCTTGTGGGCTCCCAAGGCCCACAGTAGTCAGCTGCCAGGTTTAAAACACTGAACTTGTCAGACCTGGCAGACGTTTGTATGGTGTTCAAGATTGGAATTCAACCAGCACAGGGTAATCACTTCACTTCAGCTGTGGTGACTGGACCACAAAATAATACGCACCAAACTTGATGAATTGTGTTAAGACCTCCCTTTCTCTGGGTAACCCTCCCCAGTAATATGCTCAAGTGCCCACATGGGTGGTTCGGAATGGAATGTTGAAAGGCTATCAAAGTTAACGGGGAAATCAAGGCTAAACTCACTCCCATCCTCACCCGACATGTGGAAACACACATAACTACGCGGCCCCCCTCCCTCCACCACACACACACACACATGTGCGCGAATACAGGCACACATGCATGTACACAGGCACACGGATGTGCACATGGTGGTGTGCCAGTGTCATTGACTAACACTGGGGTAACTGTAAGTGATCAGGAACTCTGATTGATTCGTCCCTTCCCTGACAGAGGTCAGTTGTAACTCTGGCTGAGGTTAACGAACTGGCAATGGAGACCAAAGCCTCCCATGGTGTGATGGAGCGGTTCACTAAACCAATAGGTCAATATGAATCACTCAGATTTACAATCTGTTATTTCCTTTCTGGCCTACCTGCAATAATGCTCCCTCTGTCCAGTGAACTCTGAGAACCACGGTTGGAAATGAGACGCATGAGGTCGACTGCAGCCCAGGCGAACGGCATCCGATACAACCTCAGCCGCTGACAGGAGGAAGCCGCCTGGAACCGAAGTTTTCCAATCTTTTCTTTACTCTGGAAGATATTTTAAAAATTCAGAAAATGTTTTTTGAGGCATGAGTAAAATCCGTGGATATTTGGATGGTCCAGCAGAGACCAGGCTGCTGGGCAGATGTGTAAAGTCAGTCAGAGCAGTGCAGGAGGATGTTTATTTTGCATCTTGAGGGTATAGTGGTGGACAGGAAAGTGGAGCTATAATCAGATCAGCCAGGATCTTTTCAAATTACAGAGAAAGTTGGAGGGGCCAAATGGCCTATTCCTGCCTCTACAGTTGTTTGTGTGTTTGTTCTCAAACAACAGAACTATAACAAAATATCTGGCCATAATCATATTGCTCTTCATGGGACTTTGACGTGCAAGAATTGGCTGCAATATATCCTACATTGCTATAAACATAAAGTCATTTAAAGCACAGAAGGAGGCCATTCATCCCATTGATTGTCCCCCCCCCCCCCCCCCCCCGTGGGACAATCCAGTCAGCCCCATTCCCCCGCTCGATCCCTGTAAGTTTATTTCCTTCAATTACCCATTCAGTCTCCTTTTGAAATCAGTGATCTATTTCCACTTCACCACTCTTGTGGGCAGCAGGTTCCAGATCATTACCACTCGCTGTGTGAAGAAGTTCCTCCTCACTTTCATACTCTATCTCGTGCCCAAAATCCTAAATCTCTGTCCTCTAGCCCTAGCCATCATCTATTAGGAAGAGTTTTTCCTTGACCACCTTATCTAAGCCTGTTATAAGTTTGTAGGCCCCTATCAGATCTGCCCTCGATCTCCTTTGCTCCAAGTAGAACAACCCCAGCCTTTCCAGCCTAACCTTGGAACTAAAACCCTCCTTATCCCTGGAACCATTTTGATAAATCTCCTCTAAATCCTCTTCAAGACCTTCACATCTTTCCTAAAGTGTGGTCACCAGAACTGGATGCAATACTTTGGTTGGGGCCTAATCAGAGTTTTAGAAAGGTTTATTAAAACACCCTTGCATTTGTGCTCAGTACCTCCATTTTTGAAGCCAGAGGTCCCATATTCTTTGCTCGCCCTCTCTCAATATACCCTACCACATTCAAAGATCGATGCATATTAACATCAAGGTCCCCCATGACTGCACATTCCATAGAACGCTATCATCAAGTCTATATTGCTCCTCACTATTTCTCCTGTCAAAGTCCATCATGTCACACTTCTCTGCGTTAAATTTTATCTGCCACTTGCCTGTCCATTCTGCTACAGGCACGTCCTATCAGCCTCATGTTTTGTCACTCCTCCAAGTTCGGCATCATTGGCAAACGTTGACATTTTGCTGTGAGTTCCAAGATCTAAGTCATTTACATACAGGGGAAAAAGGCAGTGGTCCCAGCACTGATCCTTGGGGAATACCACTGCCAACCACCCTCCAGTCCATAAAATGACAACAATCTACTGCAATTCGCTGCTTTCTCCGCTGAAATCAATTTCTTGCCGAATTGTACACCGACCATCCTATGCCACAAGCCTCAGTTTTGTTAACCAGCCTTTTATGTGGTAACTTGTGAAATGCTTTCTTGAAATCCATATAGGCAACATCCACAACCTTGCCTTAATTGATTGTCTCTTATACTTCATCAGAAATACAATTAGAGTCGTCAAGCACAATCTGCCTTTTTACAAATCTGTGCTGGCTCTCCTGAATTAACTCAAACCTCTCCAAGTGCCTGTTGATTGTTTTTCCTGATTTATGGATTCCAAAACCTTACCCACCACTGATGTTACATTAACTGGCTTGCAGTTACTTGGACTTTCCTTGCACCCTTTCTTGGATTGGGTTGAATTGGATTTGTTTATTGTCACGTGTACCGAGGTACAGTGAAAAGTATTTTTCTGCGAGCAGCTCAACAGATCATTAAGTACATGAGAAGAAAAGGGAATAAAAGAAAATACATAATAGGGCAACACAACATACAAGGTAACTACATAAGCACTGGCATCGGATGAAGCATACAGGGTGTAGTGTTAATGAGGTCAGTCCATAAGAGGGTCATTTAGGAGTCTGGTGACAGTAGGGAAGAAGCTGTTTTTGAGACTGTTCGTGCGTGTTCTCAGACTTCTGTATCTCCTACCCGATGGAAGAAGTTGGAAGAGCGAGTAAGCCAGGTGGGAGGGATCTTTGATTATGCTGCCCGCTTTCCCCAGGCAGCGGGAGGTGTAGATGGAGTCAATGGATGGGAGGCAGGTTCGTGTGATGGACTGGGCGGTGTTCACGACTCTCTGAAGTTCCTTGCGTTCCAGGGCCGGGCAGTTGCCATACCAGGCTGTGATGCAGCCCGATAGGATGCTTTCTATGGTGCATCTGTAAAAGTTGTTAAGAGTTAATGTGGACATGCCAAATTTCCTTAGTTTCCTGAGGAAGTATGTTGTGCTTTCTTGGTGGTAGCGTCGACATGGGTGGACCAGGACAGATTTTTGGAGATGTGCACCCCCTAGGAGTTTGAAACTAGGAAATCTTGAACAAGCATATGACATTTTCCGCTCTCCCCTATATCTAGGGAAGATTGGAAGATTATGGCAAGCCTTTCCACTATCTCCACCCCCCCCCTCCCCCCACTTCCTTTAGCAACCTAGGCTGCAAGCCGTCCATACTAGGTGACCTATCTACCCTAAACATAGCCTCCCTTTCCAGAATCTTCTCCCTTTCAATTTTCACACTATCCATTGTCTCCAACAATATTTTGTCAGATTCCTCTTCCATAGTCAACACTGATACAAAGAATAAAAGCATAATATCATGCATTCTGGAAATCTGAAATAAGTACAGAAAATGCTGAATAAACTCAGCAGGTCTGGCAGCATCTGTGGAGAGAGAAAGTGAATTGACGTTTTGAGTGCGTATAACTCTTCATCTGAGCTCTGACTCCACTGTGAGAACTCAGCTTTGTACGGAGAGCATTGCCTCAGAATGTCTTTATATTCCAGCCCATTTCATTGGACAGAATTTTAGGATATTTGTAAGTGTTAACTCTGGAGGGAAAAGTGGAGGGCAAGCCGCCAGCTGCCTTGCCAGCTTTTCCCGCCAGATTTTCAAGGACTTAGGTGTCATAAATTGACAGATGGGAGAAAGGTGGCATTAAAGATTGAGCTGTAGATGGTCCGTGTGGCACAGAGAGATTATATTGAGATTATGAGACTGACTATTCCAGCAAGAAATCCGTCCTCTATAAAACATTCGAAATCCATCTAAGATTTTGATTAAGATTCATGAGAAGTGCTGGAGAGGATCTTTGTAGAGGAGATACTGCTTTGCAGCAGTGTTGTACTGCAGTAGGTAATTGTTTACTGTTCTTATTTTGCTTCAGTATTTTTCCAGTATTGAGGCTTCTGGGTGATGTGCAGATGGTCCTTGGCCTCCTCTCCATGGGGGGCAGGGGAAAGAAGAGTTTCTGGAAGGTTCCATCCACGTACCTTGGCTGTCTCGCTCTCTTTGATGGTCGTGTATGGCTCCACGCAGTCAGCGATACTGCCCTGCTGCAGCACCTTCTCTACCTGCAGCACACAAAGTGGAGACACTCTGAATGAACAAAAAGGAGACCATCTTAAAACAGACATCAAACAGAGCATAAACAGCAGACCTCTCAACATCCAGTAAAGGACCTCCACCCAAAGCTCTAACTTACTGTTTGGTGTTGGTTTGGCTCAGTTGTTCAGACCCTCACCCATGTTGGGAAATTGGGCATTCAAGCCTCACCCCAAGACCCGAGTAGTTTTCTTGGGAAGAATAAAAAAAAAATAAAAAATTTAGAGTACCCAATTATTTTTTTTTTCCAATGAAGTCGCAATTTAGCGTGGCCAATCCATCTACCCTGCACATCTTTTGGTTGTGGGGGTGAAACCTACGCAGACACGGGGAGAATGTGCAAACGCCACATGGACAGTGACCCGGGGTCGGGTTTGAATCCGATCCCTATGGAGTTCCTATTTGCATACCCCATTCTAAATCCGTAAAGTATGGGACCCGATCTTAAATTTATTTAAAAAGTCCATTCTGGGCAAGATTAGAGAAGTTGTTCCCAGCGCTACCCCGCTATCTAGTGGCACTCTGTTTCTTTTTGTGGGCCTCAACGAGGAACACCCGCCGAGGCCACACTTGGTCACATTTCCTGTACCAAGGGGCTCCGATGAGTGGAGCTCCTCAGTGTAGGAAGAGATTGGGGTGTCATTTTAAAATGGCACCCCGATCTCATGGATGCCTGATGCAAGCCCCGAAACCTCCGGTTGGGGAGTCTTCGAGCCCTCCCGCACCAACCTCACATGGACAGAGCACACCTGGGCCCTATCTCTGGCGTGGGCAAAATGGCACTTGTGCACCTTGGTAATGCCAGTCTGGCACCCAGGCTGTGCCCCTGCCTGCATGGCAGTGCCACCTGGGTACCCTGGTAATGCCAGACTGGCATGCAGGTGGCACTGCCAGGGTGCCAGGCTGGCAGTGCCAAGGTGCCTGGGGGGCTTCAGCAGTGCTAGGGTGCCACCTGGCCCAGATTCCAGCCACCCAAGGGCCTCCGATCACCTTGGAGACCCCACCCCCCAAGTGGTGTTCTGCCTGGTCCCCTTTTCTGGGGACCAGTGCTGAACGGCGCCCGGCTGGGGTCTGCTCAGCGAGGCCGGTAGATATCCGGGCGCTGGCTCAATCTGCCGTCTGCAGAGTTAAGGGAGTTTTTAAACTCACTTACTCTGCGAGACTGGACCCCGCCCACATTGCAATGAGCTCTCGAAAGCGTAACGACCATTGGGAATCCCGGGAGTGGCCTCCCCCGGTATCTTCCGGCCACATTTTGTCTCGATTCTGGTAGGACGTGGCCGGTAAATTGGACCCAAAGATTCCCTTATGTCTAGGGCAGCACGGTGGCGCAGTGGTTAGCCCCACTCCCTGACGGCGCTGAGGACCCGGGTTCGATCCCAGCCCAGGATCACTGTACATGTGGAGTTTGCACATTCTCCCGGTGTCTGCGTGGGTCTCACCCCACAACCCAAAGATATGCAGGGTAGGTGGATTGGCCACGCTAAATTGCCCCTTTATTGGCTAAAATAATTGGGTACTCTAAACTTATTTTAAAAGATGGCTCCCTTATGCCTGACTTGCTCCTACAAGGTTTTCCATAAATTATGTAGCGCAGTCTTGAACCCTCTATACATGAAGGTGTGCATTATATTACCATGATTACGTGGCCTTATCTTCTTCTGTCCCATCTTTTAGCTTATCCACTCGTTTTTTATTGTATAAACAGAGGCACCGAGATTAATGATTAAGCTGAACTAACTGTGTTGATGTTCTCCTGTACGCAGAAGCATTTATACTGTACGGTTGCCGGTTTGAATGTTTGTTGCGTTATTTGTAAAAATGTCATTGGTTGTAAAGGAGTTTGGGATGTCCTTAAATCATGAAAGTTGCTATATAAATGAAAATTCTCTCTTTCTTCTGTCTCTTTTGCAGGATATGGAAAAGTTAAAGTTCGAGTAATGATCAGTATATGGAATGGACTCCCCGATAAAGAAGTTAAGGCAATAGTTGGTGGCGTTGGAGTGGGGGAGGGGGGATGCTTTAGAATTAATTACGATGGTCCAAATGATCTTCTTCCTCGGCAGGCATCTCGCCATACACAATGAAATCAATATTTACATTGAAGCTAAACAACTAAAGGTTTTCAGGGTGTTGTGCTGCCCAGGAACATGGCAGGATTCTGGTACAGACAGTACCTTAATGACCAGGTAAACTTCAGCAGAGGGCTGGGTGATTGAGAAGATGGCCTTTCTGAAATAGGTGAGGAGACGTGGCTGTGCCTGCAGAACATCTTGAAATTCTTCCGAGTTGAGATCCAAGTAGAAATTTTCTGAAATCTATGGAGACAAAGCAGAATCTTTAATGGCATGAAACTGAAAACGTAAGACACAGGCAGACACCAGGCTCTTTTAATTGCTTTTGTTCCTCAGTGGTGGCCAATTCTTCGGGTATTATCAGCGCTCGCTGCCAACTCCTATCCTAGATCTGACAGGAATGTTTACCCCACGACATTCCAATGGGGCAGCAGCAAGTAAAACACCCGGACGTTTGTGACAGACGCAAGAATGAGGAAGTTTTATACCAAGTTCCCAGCAGAGAATGAAGATAGTGATCAACTCAAAATCAGCCAGAATAGAATAAGGGAGACGGTGTCACAATGGCGTTTTCACTTCACTAGTAACCAATGTCGAATCCCACTGCAGCAGATGGTGAAATTTGAATTCAATAAAAATCTGGAGTTCGAAGTCCAATGATGGCACGGTAGCATAGTGGTTAGCACAGTTGCTTCACAGCTCCAGGGTCCCAGGTTTGATTACTGTCTGTGTGGAGTCTGCACGTTCTCCCCGTGTCTGCGTGGGTTTCCTCCGGGTGCTCCGGTTTCCTCCCACAGTCCAAAGATGCGCAGGTTAGGTGGATTGGCCATGCTAAATTGCCCTTAGTGTCCAAAAAATGTTAAGTGTGGGTTACTTGGTTACAGGGATAGGGTAGATACGTGGGCTTCAGTAGGGTGCTCTTTGTAAGGGCCGGTGCAGACTCGATGGGCCGAATGGCCTCCTTCTGCACTGTAAATTCTATGATTCTATGACCTTGAAACCATTGTCAAATGCCGTAAGAACGCTTCTGGTTCATTTTATGGCCGGAAATCTGCCACCCTTACCTGGTCTGACCTACTTGTAACTCCAGATCCACAGCTTTTCAGTCAAAGGCAATCAGGGATAGAAACATACTTAGAAAATAGAAGCAGGAGGAGGCCATTTGGTCCTTCAAGCCTGCTCTGTCATCTATTATGATCATGGCTCATCATCAAGTTCAATACCCTGATCCAGCCTTCCCCTCATATCCCTTGATCCATTTAGGCCAAAGAGTTATACCCAATTACTTCTTGAAATTACACAATGTTTTGACCTCAATTACTTTTTGTGGTAGTGAATTCCACAGATTCACCATTCTCTGGGTGAAGAAATTTCTCCTCACCTCAGTCCTAAAAGGTTTACCCCTTATCCTCAAGCCATGACCCCCTAGTTCTGACTCCCCCAACATCGGGAATATTTTTTCTGAATCTACCTTGCCTAGTCCTGTTAGAATTTTGTTTCTGTGAGATCCCCTCTCACTCTTCTAAACTCCAATGAATATAATCCTAACTGACTTAGCCTCTCCTCATATGACAGACCCGCCATCCCAGGAATCAGCCTGGTAAACCTTCACTGCACTCCCTCCATAGCAAGAACATCCTTCCTCAGTTGGGCAATAAATGCTGGCATGGCCACATCCCATGAAAATAATTTATTTTAAAAATCTAGACAATCGCTCCTCTTTCATGGTTTCATGATCAGACCATTCTCAATGCTCTCAAACCTATTTGTTATTCATTCTTTCCTTTTATACGCTTGATATTTCAGTATTACCAGCTCATCCCACAAGCAAACCTCACGTTCCCTGTGACCCAGTGTCCTGTTACCTTCCCAGCACCAAGGTAAATATCGAGATCCAGGGGTTGAACAAAGAACCATTGTCACTCTATCCCAGCTTACTGGATATATCAGGTATTTCCATGTGACAGTGGATCCGGCTATAAACTAACAAGTTTACTCAATCCCTCAGCCCACCATTGACAGGTCACAACTTCACCCATCAAGACCTTAAGAACTGGAATTGTCTCTCCACCTCTCTAAAAACTCTTTGGGCGGGATTTAAGTAAATGGGAATGAAGTCCCATAGCGAGCGCATTTAACTGCATGATTCCTGGTGCTCGCAGTGACAAGAAACACGCTACAAAACGGCACTGGTGTTAGATAGGGGACCTCAGTGGGAATATGTGACTGAGGCTGCACATGGCACAGTTTTGTGCATTAAAGAGCTCCGCTCGCTACAACTCCTCAGTGTAGCAAGAGATCGGGACACCATTTGTAATTGGCATCCCAATGTCTGAAGCATCCGAAGCAACACCCCCAAGCACCAACACACTATGCACAATGTAAAGTGCCAGGCTGGCACCCAGGTGGCACTGCCAGGATGCCAGGCTGGCAGTGTCAGTGTGCCTGAGTGCCATCAGCGGTGTCAGGGTATCACTCTGCCCAAAGGACATGCACCTGGGGACCTCCAATCCTCTGGGAGACCCCCACAAGTGCTGTTCCATCTGGTTCCCATTAGTGGAGACTGGACAGAGCTCACCCAAGGTCCCCAAGGCAAAGGACATACCTCCCACACCTCGGTTACCTCAGTGGTTCAAAAAGACTTGCTGTTAACATACAGAAGACTATGAAGACTTATTTAATGGACACTTTAACCAACACAATTACAACAATTGCCAGCAATAAAAAATCCAATGTAGACAATTTATTGTTTCTCAGTTTCCACCTTGACAACATTTCATATCAAACATATTAAGTAACTGTACCAGCACGGTTCCTGGCTCACTAACCTACTGCGGATCCCAGGAATCCTATGGGAATAACTTACAAAGCTTTCAGATGCTCAAGGCTTACTGAGCTTGATCAATAATTACCTTTTTCCTCTCCTTTAAATCGTACAAGGCCAAAATCAAAAAGAGCGGCTCGATTTCAATTTCAAACCTGCGGGACAAGAAAGCAGACGGAATTGTGGTCAGAGGTTGTGAGGGCTTTATTTATCACGTGCTGCCTGTCGAAATGTACGGAACAAGGGGTCACAGTCTTGGGACACGGGGTAGCCATTTAGGACTGAGTTGAGGAAGAATCCTTTACTCAGAGGGTGTGGTAGGATTCTCTACCACAGAAGTCTGTGGCGGCCAAGTCACCAATATACTTAAGAAGAAATAGACAGATTTCTAGACTCTAAAGGTGTCAAGTGGGATAGGGAGAGAGCTGGAGTAAAGCGTTGAGTCAGAGGATCAACCATGATCATATTGAATGGTGAAGCAGGCTCGAAAGGCCAAGTGGCCTACTCCCATCCTATTTTTTTTCTATGTATCTATATTTCATTTTTTTCTTCGCATGATAAAATATGTATTGTATTTGGCAGTGGTAATCTGGTGCAGTTTTATTAATACAGCTGAAAATAAGCGTTTATAATCACTGTGCCAACACCCACATTTACAATCAATATAAATTTGCTTGTTCCCTTACAAATGACCGTGTCTCACTAAAGTATGCATTGGTTTGCTGTCTGAAAGGGCACAGAAAGAAAGGGCATGAGAGGGTATAGTATCCAGATCACACAACAATCGGGTTCGCACAATGGCTCCCAGCTCACCCTATCTTTGCCTCGATGTGGGCAGCACAGTGGCGCAGTGGGTTAGCCCTGCTGCCTCACGGCGCCGAGGTCCCAGGTTCGATCCCGGCTCTGGGTCACTGTCCGTGTGGAGTTTGCACATTCTCCCAGTGTTTGCATGGGTTTCATCCCCACAACCCAAAGATGTGCAGGTTAGGTGGATTGGCCACGCTAGATTTCCCCTTAATTTGGAAAAAATTAATTGGGTACTCTAAATTTTTTTTAAAATCTTTGCATAGATAATGAGTGGTACGGGAGGCATGGTGGCGCAGTGGTTAACACTGCTGCCTCGCGGCGGCGAAGATCTGGGTTCGAATCCGGCCCCAGGTCACTGTCCGTGTGGAGTTTGCACATTCTCCCAGTGTCTGTGTGGGTCTTACCTCAGTGTTAAACCACTGTTGCACCTATATTAGGTGATGTATGGTCGGACCTGTACTACAGGTACCTGGTAGTCCCTGCCTGCTGGCTCCGCCCAGTAGGCGGAGTATAAATATATGTGTCCTCCGTGCAGCAGTCATTTCGCCAGCTGCTGTGTGAGGCCACACATCTTAGAGCAATAAAGCCGCAGTTGTATTCAACTCTCGTCTTTGTGCAATTGATCGTGCATCAACCTCCACAACCTAAAGATGTGCAGAGTAGGTGGATTGGTAACGCTAAATTGCCCCTTAATTGGGAAAAAAAAGAATTGGGTACTCTGAATTTATGTTTAAAAAAAAGAGTGGTAAACTCCTGATATTAATGGGTGCAGGGTGCATACTTAGAAGAGAGTAGCGTCACCAAATCTAAGAGAGCATCGGGTGCACATTTGAAATTATTAACAGCAGCTTTGGAATGGAGAGGACGGGCCGGGTTACAGAGCAGCTCTTCAAGTGAGGAGCGGGTTACAGAGCAGCCCCACCAGTATTGGCCGGGTTAAGGAGCAGCTCCGCCAGTGAGGGCCGGGTTTCAGAGCAGCTCTGCCAGTGAGGGCTGGGTTACAGAGCAGCTCTGCCAGTGAGGGCTGAGTATCAGAGCAGCTCTGCCAGTTAGGGCTGGGTTACAGAGCAGCTCTGCCAGTGTGGACCGGGTTTCAGAGCAGCTCTGCCAGTGAGGGCCGGGTTTCAGAGCAGCCCTGCCAGTGTGGGCTGGGTTACAGAGCAGCTCTGCCAGTGAGGGCTGGGTTACAGAGCAGCTCTGCCAGTGAGGGCTGAGTTTCAGAGCAACTCTGCCAGTGAGGGCTGAGTTTCAGAGCAGCTCTGCCAGTGAGGGCTGAGTTTCAGAGCAGCTCTGCCAGTGAGGGCCGGGTTACAGAGCAGCTCCGCCAGTGAGGGACGGTTACAGAGCAGCTCTGCCAGTGAGGGCTGAGTTTCAGAGCAGCTCCGCCAGTGAGGGCTGAGTTTCAGAGCAGCTCTGCCAGTGAGGGCCGGGTTTAAGAGCAGCTCCGCCAGTGAGGGCCGGGTTTAAGAGCAGCTCTGCCAGTGAGGGCCGGGTTTAAGAGCAGCTCCGCCAGTGAGGGCCGGGTTTCAGAGCAACTCTGCCAGTGAGGGCCGTGTTACAGAGCAGCTCTGCCAGTGAGGGCCAGGTTTCAGAGCAGCTCCGCCAATGAGGGACGGTTACAGAGCAGCTCTGCCAGTGAGGGCCGGGTTTAAGAGCAGCTCCGCCAGTGAGGGCCGGGTTACAGAGCAGCTCTGCCAGTGAGGGCCAGGTTTCAGAGCAACTCTGCCAGTGAGGGACGGTTACAGAGCAGCTCTGCCAGTGAGGGCCAGGTTTAAGAGCAGCTCTGCCAGTGAGGGCCAGGTTTCAGAGCAGCTCTGCCAGTGAGGGCCGGGTTACAGAGCAGCTCTGCCAGTGAGGGCCGGGTTACAGAGCAGCTCTTCCAGTGAGGGCTGGGTTACAGAGCAGCTCTGCCAGTGAGGGCCAGGTTTAAGAGCAGCTCTGCCAGTCAGGGCCGGGTTACAGAGTAGTCCTGCCAGTGAGGGCCGGGTTTCAGAGCAGCTCTGCCAGTGAGGGCCGGGTTTCAGAGCAGCTCTGCCAGTGAGGGCCAGGTTTCAGATCAGCTCTGCCAGTGAGGGCTGGGTTACAGAGCAGCTCTGCCAGTGAGGGCCGGGTTTAAGAGCAGCCCTGCCAGTGAGACCGGGTTTCAGAGCAGCTCTGCCAGTGAGGGCCGGGTTTCAGAGCAGCTCCGCCAATGAGGGCTGGGTTTCAGAGCAGCTCCGCCAATGAGGGCCGGGTTACAGAGCAGCTCTGCCAGTGAGGGCCAGGTTACTGAGCAGCTCTGCCAGATAGGGCCGGGTTACAGAGCAGCTCTGCCAGTGAGGGCCGGGTTACAGAGCAGCTCTGCCAGTGAGGGCCAGGTTACAGAGCAGCTCTGCCAGTGAGGGCCAGGTTACAGAGCAGCTCTGCCAGTGACGACCCAGTTTCAGAGCAGCTCTGCCAGTGAGGGTCAGGTTACAGAGCAGCTCTGCCAGTGAGGGCCGGGTTACAGAGCAGCTCTGCCAGTGAGGGACGGTTACCGAGCAGCTCTTCCAGTGAGGGCCGGGTTACAGAGCAGCTCTGCCAGTGAGGGCTGGGTTACAGAGCAGCCCTGCCAGTGTGGGCCGGGTTTCAGAACAGCTCTGCCAGTGAGGGACGGTTACAGAGCAGCTCTGCCAGTGAGGGCTGAGTTTCAGAGCAGCTCTGCCAGTGAGGGCCAGGTTACAGAGCAGCTCTGCCAGTGAGGGACGGTTACAGAGCAGCTCTTCCAGTGAGGGCTAAGTTTCAGAGCAGCTCTGCCAGTGAGGGCCGGGTTACAGAGCAGCTCTGCCAGTCAGGGCCGGGTTTCAGAGCAGCTCTGCCAGTGAGGGCCGGGTTACAGAGCAGCTCTGCCAGTCAGGGCCGGGTTACAGAGCAGCTCTGCCAGTGAGGGCCGGGTTACAGAGCAGCTCTGCCAGTGAGGGCTGAGTTTCAGAGCAGCTCTGCCAGTGAGGGCCGGGTTACAGAGCAGCTCTGCCAGTGAGGGCCGGGTTACAGAGCAGCTCTGCCAGTGAGGGCCAGGTTTCAGAGCAGCTCTTCCAGTGAGGGCTGAGTTTCAGAGCAGCTCTGCCAGTGAGGGCCGGGTTACAGAGCAGCTCTGCCAGTGAGGGCCGGGTTTCAGAGCAGCTCTGCCAGTGAGGGCCGGGTTACAGAGCAGCTCTGCCAGTGAGGGCCGGGTTACAGAGCAGCTCTGCCAGTGAGGGCCGGGTTACAGAGCAGCTCTGCCAGTGAGGGCTGGGTTACAGAGCAGCTCTGCCAGCGAGGGCCGGGTTTAAGAGCAGCTCTGCCAGTGAGGGCCGGGTTTAAGAGCAGCTCTGCCAGTGAGGGCCGGGTTACAGAGCAGCTCTGCCAGTGAGGGCCGGGTTACAGAGCAGCTCTGCCAGTGAGGGCCGGGATTCAGAGCAGCTCTGCCAGTGAGGGCCGGGTTACAGAGCAGCCCTGCCAGTGTGGGCCGGGTTTCAGAACAACTCTGCCAGTGAGGGACGGTTACAGAGCAGCTCTTCCAGTGAGGGCTGAGTTTCAGAGCAGCTCTGCCTGTGAGGGCCGGGTTACAGAGCAGCTCTGCCAGTGAGGGCCGGGTTACAGAGCATCTCTGCCAGTGAGGGACGGTTACAGAGCAGCTCTTCCAGTGAGGGCTGAGTTTCAGAGCAGCTCTGCCAGTGAGGGCCAGGTTTCAGAGCAGCTCTGCCAGTGAGGGCCGGGTTTCAGAGCAACTCTGCCAGTGAGGGCCGGGTTTCAGAGCAGCTCTGCCAGTGAGGGCCGGGTTTCAGAGCAACTCTGCCAGTGAGGGCCGGGTTTCAGAGCAGCTCTGCCAGTGAGGGCCGGGTTACAGAGCAGCTCTGCCAGGGAGGGCCGGGTTACAGAGCAGCTCTGCCAGTGAGGGCCGGGATTCAGAGCAGCTCTGCCAGTGAGGGCCGGGATTCAGAGCAGCTCTGCCAGTGAGGGCTGGGTTACAGAGCAACCCTGCCAGTGAGGGCCGGGATTCAGAGCAGCTCTGCCAGTGAGGGCCGGGTTTCAGAGCAGCTCTGCCAGGGAGGGCCGGGTTACAGAGCAGCTCTGCCAGTGAGGGCCGGGTTTCAGAGCAGCTCTGCCAGTGTGGACCAGGATAGGGGACTTCCCTCCACGATTTTGTTTTATTATTAAGTTGTAAGTTTGTACAAAATTGACTCACCTGAACTCCAGAAAATTAATTTGAAATCTGTACTCAAATTGTTCAGATGGTGACTGTGGAATGGCTCGATAGTGCGCAGCTTCTTCCTGTGATGAGGTGAAAATGATCAGAATTTTTTTTTGTTAATTGGCAATAACTCCATCAGGTGAGAAATTAAGGCTGAGGGAAAATTTAAAGAAGAAGTGCAGGAGGTTGGGTCAGCAGCTGTAAAACTAATATCTGTGCTGAAATTATTCCATGTTTTTCTTGTCAGATGCTGATGGGCTTGCTGTGTATCTTCTAACTGGCAGTATGTCATCAGAATGAGAAAATAGGGGCCTATCCCCATTGGGGATTCTGAGAGGATGTTTCCCTTTCTTGGAGGGGTCTCAAACTAAGGGGCATGGTTTAAAGATTATGGACAGGATTCTCCATTGGCCAACGCTGAAATCGTGAAACGGGATTGGGCAGAGAATCGGTTCTGACTCCGAAATTGCGGCGGATGCGGATTTAATGCCAAATCGCAATTCTCTGTCACCTCAACAGTGATACATAGATACATAGAACCTACAGTGCAGAAGGAGGCCATTCGGCTCATCGAGTCTGCACCGACCCACTTAAGCCCTCACTTTCACCCTATCGCCATATCCCAATAGCCCTTCCTGACCTTTTTGGACACTAAGGGTAATTTAGCATGGCCAATCCACCTAACCGGCACGTCTTTGGACTGTGGGAGGAAACCGGAGCACCCGGAGGAAACCCACGCAGACACGGGGAGAACATGCAGATTCTGCACAGTCAGTGACCCAGCGGAGAATCGAACCTGGGACCCTGGCACTGTGAAGTCACAGTGCTAGCCACGTGTGCTACCGTGGTGTCAATATCCGGACAGGCAGTGACCGAGCAGGGAATCAAACCTGGGACCCTGGCGCTGTGAAGCCACAGTGCTAGCAACATGTGCTACCGTGCTGCCGTGGCGTCAATGCGTTCCGGAAGCACTTACAGTAAACACGGTTTGCATATCATTAGCGGGCCAGACCTGGTATTCTCCGGGGCCTCGGCAATTCTCCCCCTCTGATGGAGCGAGTTCCCGATGGCGCGGTTCACGTGTGCTTTTAAAAATCGTGAAACTGGTGTGGTGGCTGCTGAGGGCGAGAGAGGGGGTATGGAAAGTGTCCAACATGGCCATAGTGTGCTGACAGTTGTGCCACTTGCCGGGGGGGGGTTTCTGCCAGAGCCGGGGGTGTAGAAGTGGGTGGCCAGGAGCTGGGCTGTGGGGTCGGGATGGATGGGCATGGAACAGCAGCCATGCAGCTGCGCATGCCACTGACTGCTCATTGTGAACTTAGGGTCACTGGTCGTATAGGCGTCCCCCCCTTCCACCCCTCTGGGTGCCCTCTGGCCCCAGCCGACCCATCAGCTGTATGGACATGTGCCAGCACAACCAGTGCCATCTTGTTGGCTGGGTCGAGTGTGTGTGTGTGGGGATTGTGCTGTGTATGTGCGGCTGCAGCTTGTCATCCTCCCGGACCTGGTGAATCCCGCACCATCTTTCATTGGAATCGATTGTGTTCCATGCGTCGCCGAGCTAGCCCCTCCACAGTAACGGAATTGGTCCACTTGCTGCACCAGTTTCGCTGTCATGAAAGTCCACAAATTCTGCGTTGGCGTCAACACTTGGGGCTGGATTCTCTGATTTTCAGGGCTCTGTCAGGAGGGTCCGTGGCATTTTACATCAAAAACATCGGCGGCGCCCCGTCACCAATTCTCCAACCGGTGAGGAGCTAGCAGCCGTGCCAGGTAAAACATCCGGCCTCCACGACAAAAACGGCTGGAGAATTGCCGGGTCTGTGGCCGCGCATGCACATGCCCCCTGCAACATGGTGCCGGCTGTGCGCGGACCCTATCTACCAGATAGTGCCCCGCTGGATACACCCTGGCCACTCCCAACCAGTCCCCCCAGCTCTCATCGAAGCCCCCCCGGCCAGCAGCACGGCTCCCACCGACTGTGGCGGCATGGGACACAGTCCACAGCTGCCACGCCAGGTTCCCGCATAGCTGAGAACAGGGGCGCAATTCTCCCCAAACGGCGCGATGTCCGCCGACTGGCGCCCAAACCGGCGCCAATCAGACGGGCATCGCGCCGCCCCAAAGGTGCGGAATGCTCCGCATCTTTGGGGGCTGAGCCCCAACATTGAGGGGCTAGGCCGACGCCGGAGGGATTTCCGCCCCGCCAGCTGGCGGAAACGGCCTTTGTTGCCCCTGGCGCAGAAATGACATATCGGGGCGGCGCATGCGCGGGAGCGTCAGCGGCCGCTGACAGTTTCCCGCGCATGTGCAGTGGAGGGAGTCTCTTCCGCCTCCGCAATGGTGGAGACCGTGGCGAAGGCGGAAGGAAAAGAGTGCCCCCATGGCACAGGCCCGCCCGCGGATCGGTGGGCCCCGATCGCGGGCCAGGCCACCGTGGGGGCACCCCCCGGGGCCAGATCGCCCCGCGTCCCCCCAGGACCCCGGAGCCCACCCACACCGCCTTGTCCCGCCGTTCAAAAGGTGGTTTAATCCTCGCCGGCGGGAGAGGCAATTTATCGGCGGGACTTCGGCCCATCCGGGCCGGAGAATCCAGCGGGGGGGCCCGCCAACCGGCGAGTCCCGATTCCCGCCCCCGCCGAATATCCGGTACCGGAGACTTCGGCAACCGGTGGGGGCAGGTTCACGGCAGCCCCCGGCGATTCTCCAACCCGGCGGGGGGTCGGAGAATGACGCCCCAAGAATCAACCGCGTGGACGCTGGCCCATCGGGGATGGAACATCGGGGGAGTGCCTTCAGGTGGCTTCCTGAGGCCTTCCCGATGGCGTACAGCGCGCTGCTCGATGATGACATTTTGGAGGGGGGGGAGCATCCTCATTTCATCGTAAAAAGTGATTCTCCGCCCGATCTCCGATTACAAAATCGACGTCGAGGAATGGAGAATCCCGCCCTCAGTCTCATAAACGGAGAATCACGCCCTCAGTCTCAGAAACGGAGAATCCCGCCCTCAGTCTCAGAGACAGCGAATCCTGCCCTCAGTCTCATAAGAACATAAGAACTAGGAGCAGGAGTAGGCCATCTGGCCCCTCGAGCCTGCTCCACCATTCAATGAGATCATGGCTGATCTTTTGTGGACTCAGCTCCACTTTCCGGCCCGAACACCATAATCCTTAATCCCTTTATTCTTCAAAAAACTATCTATCTTTATCTTAAAAACATTTAATGAAGGAGCCTCTACTGCTTCACTGGGCAAGCAATTCCATAGATTCACAACCCTTTGGGTGAAGAAGTTCCTCCCAAATTCAGTCCTAAATCTACTTCCCCTTATTTTGAGGCTATGCCCCCTAGTTCTGCTTTTACCCGCCAGTGGAAACAACCTGCCCACATCTATCCTATCTATTCCCTTCATAATCTTATATGTTTCTATAAGATCCCCCCTCATCCTTCTAAATTCCAACGAGCACAGTCCCAGTCTACTCAACCTCTCCTCGTAATCCAACCCCTTCAGCTCTGGGATTAACCTAGTGAATCTCCTCTGCACACCCTCCAGTGCCAGTACGTCCTTTCTCAAGTAAGGAGACCAAAACTGAACACAATACTCCAGGTGTGGCCTCACTAACACCTTATACAATTGCAGCATAACCTCCCTAGTCTTAAACTCCATCCCTCTAGCAATGAAGGACAAAATTCCATTTGCCTTCTTAATCACCTGTTGCACCTGAAAACCAACTTTCTGCGACTCATGCACTAGCACACCCAGGTCTCTCTGCACAGCAGCATGTTTTAATATTTTATCATTTAAATAATAATCCCTTTTGCTGTTATTCCTACCAAAATGGATAACCTCACATTTGTCAACATTGTATTCCATCTGCCAGACCCTAGCCCATTCACTTAGCCTATCCAAATCCCTCTGCAGACTTCCAGTATCCTCTGCACTTTTTGCTTTACCACTTATCTTAGTGTCATCTGCAAACTTGGACACATTGCCCTTGGTCCCCAACTCCGAATCATTTATGTAAATTGTGAACAGTTGTGGGCCCAACACTGATCCCTGAGGGACACCACTAGCTACTGATTGCCAACCAGAGAAACACCCATTAATCCCCACTCTTTGCTTTCTATTAATTAACCAATCCTCGATCCATGCTACTACTTTCCCCTTAATGCCATGCATCTTTATCTTATGCAACAACCTTTTGTGTGGCACCTTGTCAAAGGCTTTCTGGAAATCCAGATATACCACATCCATTGGCTTCCCATTATCTACCGCACTGTTAATGTCCTCAACAAATTCCACTAAATTAGTTAGGCATGACCTGCCTTTTATGAACCCATTCTGCGTCTGTCCAATGGGACAATTTCCATCCAGATGCCTCACTATTTCATCCTTGATGACAGATTCCAGCATCTTCCCTACTACCGAAGTTAAGCTCACTGGCCTATAATTACCCACTTTCTGCCTACCTCCATTTTTAAACAGTGGTGTCACGTTTGCTAATTTCCAATCCGCCGGGACCACCCCAGAGTCGAGTGAATTTTGGTAAATTATCACTAGTGCATTTGCAATTTCCCTAGCCATCTCTTTTAGCACTCTGGGATGCATTCCATCAGGGCCAGGAGACTTGTCTACCTTTAGCCCCATTAGCTTGCCCATCACTACCTCCTTGGTGATATCAATCCTCTCAAGGTCCTCACCTGTCATAGCCTCATTTCCATCAGTCACTGGCATGTTATTTGTGTCTTCCACTGGAGAAAAGGAGAATCCCGCCCTCAGTCTCAGAGACAGCGAATCCTGCCCTCAGTCTCAGTAACGGAGAATCTCGCCTCAGTCTCAGAAACGGAGAATCTCGCCTCAGTCTCAGAGACGGAGAATCTCGCCCTCAGTCTCAGAGACAGCGAATCCTGCCCTCAGTCTCAGAGACGGAGAATCCCGCCCTCAGTCTCAGAAACGGAGAATCTCGCCTCAGTCTCAGAAACGGAGAATCTCGCCTCAGTCTCAGAGACGGAGAATCTCGCCTCAGTCTCAGAGACGGAGAATCCCGCCCTCAGTCTCAGAGACGGAGAATCCCGCCTCAGTCTCAGAAACAGAGAATCCCGCCCTCAGTCTCAGAGACGGAGAATCCCGCCCTCAGTCTCAGAGACGGAGAATCTCGCCTCAGTCTCAGAAACGGAGAATCCCGCCCTCAGTCTCAGAGACGGAGAATCCCGCCTCAGTCTCAGAGACAGAGAATCCCGCCTCAGTCTCAGAGACGGAGAATCTCGCCTCAGTCTCAGAAGCGGAGAATCTCGCCTCAGTCTCAGAAACGGAGAATCTCGCCTCAGTCTCAGAAACGGAGAATCTCGCCCTCAGTCTCAGAGACGGAGAATCTCGCCTCAGTCTCAGAAACGGAGAATCGCGCCCTCAGTCTCAGAAACGGAGAATCTCGCCTCAGTCTCAGAGACGGAGAATCTCGCCTCAGTCTCAGAGCCGGAGAATCTCGCCTCAGTCTCAGAGCCGGAGAATCCCGCCCTCAGTCTCAGAAACAGAGAATCTCGCCTCAGTCTCAGAGACAGTGAATCCTGCCCTCATTCTCAGAGACAACGAATCCTGCCCTCAGTCTCAGAGACGGAGAATCCTGCCCTCAGTCTCAGAGACGGAGAATCCTGCCCTCAGACTCAGAGACGGAGAATCCTGCCCTCCGTGTCTATAATTTAAACTGAAATGAGGATTTACTTCTCTCAGAGGGTCATTAGTCTGTGGAATCTCTTCCTCAGAATGCAGCAGAGGTTGGATCACTGAATCGTTTGCAGGCTGAGTTAGACAGATATTATGACTGACAGAGGAGTCAGAGGTTATGGGGGTTGTTACAGAATGCCATTTTGAGTACAGAGTGTTCTTATAAGCCTTTCTCCTATGTGATTGTTTTACTGGCATCTGCTGAGGGTTCTCAGCATGTGCGAGCATTCGGCAGGCTTTTACAGTCTGCAAGTGGCTGACCTATAGTAAGCACGACCTGTTTTACTACAGCTCCTGTTTTCACAGTTATTACTGTAACTACTGTTCTGCTGTGTTACCTTTATTGTTAAACCTTGTTTTAACCTTCTTTTAAACAACAAATTCAACCACCTGCTTTGTGGTCTCAAGCTACCACGGGGTGCAGGCTGGAAAGTGGAGTTGAGGGCAAAATCGGGCCAACCATGATCTCATCAAATGGCCGCGAGGGACTAAATGGCCTACTCCTGCTCCCAATTCTCATGTTATGCCCTTGTGAGTGAACCCTCCTTCCCCACGATCTCCATTGACACACATCCTCATTCCTGAACTGGTTTCAGTATTTTCTGCAAGTTCATTTCTGGAGCCTCCAGTGATTGATCCCGTGCGCAATCCTATTTGCTTCCTCGGTACGCACTACCTGACGCGGGCTCACCTCAGCAGACGGTGGGTAGAGTGTAAACAGATCCGCCAGCCTGCCAGATTTACGTATCATTTCGTTCCTCCGGTCAACCTCCTTGAGATCAGTGGGCCGCAGCAGACCTTGGATGAAGCGTTCTGGAGCCTCAGTCTGTAGCTCGTCTGCCTGGGCTGCATCAGAGCTCTGTAGTAAAGAAAGTACTTTTAGAGCAAATTTCACAACCTCAAAGCATTTTACAATCAAGGAGGCATTCTTGAAGTCTAGTCAGTGGAATGTAATGTGTTAAAACACAACAGCCGAAATAACACACAGCTAGACCCCACAAACAGTCCGAAAAACAATAATGGCCGGATCGATGTTGGCAGAGGAATAAATATTGACCACTTCCCTGGGGAGATCGCCCCTGCTCTTCTGCAAAATAGCACCTAGGAATTATTTTCTTTAAAAAAATAAAAATTTAGAGTACCCAATTAATTTTTCCCAATTAAGGGGGAATTTAGCGTGGCCAATCCACTTACGTTGCACATCTTTGGGTTCTGGGGGCGAAACGCACGCAAACATGCGGAGAAAGTGCAAACTGCACACGGACAGTGACCAACAGCCGGGATCGAACCTGGGACCTCGGCGCCGTGAGATAGCAGTGCTAACCACTGTGCCACCGTGATGCCCATCTACGGATTATTTTTAACTTCATCTCAGTTTGATGTCACATCGGAAATGGGAGTTACAGACTCTTTACAAATTACAACCTCAGTGGTTCAGACCTCATTACCTCTTTCAAAGTCCCTCTCTGTAATGTTGCTGATTTAACAGTATGGTGCAACCAGTTCTGACCTGTGTCCTGGGTTTAGAGTGCAGAAGTAGGCCAATCGGGCCATTGAGTCTGCATCGGTGGGGCCGCCGATTCTCCAGCCTGGATGGCCGCGTGGATACGACAGAGTCCCGCCGGCGCCGTTCACCCCTGGTCGCAGCCGGTGGGAACTCTGCGCAAACGGTCAGGGGGCGGCCTGTGGTGGGGGGGGGGCTTCGATGGGATCTGGCCCGCGATCGGGGCCCACCGATCGGCGGGCTGGCCTCTCCCCCACCGGGCCTACTTTCTGGCGCGGGCAGCCCCTGAACACCGACACCATGTTGAGTCGGGGCTAGCACGCTAAAGAAGTCCCCCGCGCATGCGCAGGTTGGCACGGCGCCCATTTGCCGCCGGGAAGGGAGGCTGGAGCGGCATGAACCACTCCAGCCCCGTTCTGGCCCCCTGTGGGGGACAGAATCGGTCATCCCCGGGCGCGAAAACCTGGGCTCCATTTGGGAGAATCGCCCCCATAATCTTTATTGTCACAAGTAGGCTTACATTAACACTGCAATGAAGTTACTGTGAAAAGCCCCTCGTCGCCGCATTCTGGCGCCTGTTGGGGCACACAGAGGGAGAATTCAGAATGTCCAAATTATCGAACAGCACATCTTTCGGGACTTGTGGGAGGAAACCTGTAGCCCTCTGGGATGGCCACTTACAAAGGATCCTGGGAAATATGGCCACCTGCAAAGGACCATGGGAAATATGGTCAACCCAGGACTCAGACGCTCAGAGCTTATGTATATTGGCAACTCAGATAACTAGACGCTATCGAAACCCCCAGATACTTTGCATTCTAATGGCCCATTTCCCCAGAACAAAAGACCTGTACTCAGGTAACAGATATAGAAACAGACTCGTGGGCGCCACTCCCTTTGCTCAGGGAGCCCAAAAAGTCAAGGTCAATGATGGCTCAGGACATGCCCCGCCTTCAAGGCACCTGCCCCTTTATTGGCCAAAATCGAAGGCAGTAATCGAAGCCTGCCGAATTATTGGGTCCAAAGCTAAGGACCGCCCAAAAGAGTGCGAAACCCCAGAAGGATAAGAGGGACACTGCCATGTGTTCAGTCTCTCTTGGCTCCGGCGCTCGGTCTCTCTCGGTCCCGACTTACACCTAAAACCAAGTGTAGCATCAAGACCAGAAGACAAGTTCAAGACCAACGATCGCTACCAGACGGATGAGCCCAGCAGAACCAAAGTCACTTCTCCAGACCCAGCCACGCAAGATCTGAACAAAGGCCTTGGGTGAAATTCTCCGGAAACGGCGCAAACCAGTCGGGCATCGTGCGGCCCCAAAGGTGCGGAATGCTCCGCATCTTTGGGGGCCGAGCCCCAACCTTAAGGGGCTAGGTCGGCGCTGGACGAATTTCCACCCCGCCAGCTGGCAAAAAAGGCCTTTGGTACCCCGCCAGCTGGCGCGGAAATGACATCTCCGGGCGGCGCATGCGCGGGAGCGTTAGCGGCCGCTGACGGCATTCCCGCGCATGCGCATTGGAGGGAGTCTCTTCTGCCTCCGCCATGGTGGAGACCGTGGCAGAGGCGGAAGGGAAAGAGTGCCCCCACGGCACAGGGCCGCCTGCGGATCGGTGGGCCCCGATCGCGGGCCAGGCCACCGAGGGGGCACCCCCCGGGGCCAGATCGCCCCGCGCCTCCCCCAGGACCCCAGAGCCCGCCCGCGCTGCCTTGTCCCGCCGGTAAGGTAGGTGGTTTAATCTACGCCGGCGGGACAGGCATTTTAGTGGCGGGACTTCGGCCCATTCGGGCCGGAGAATCGCGGGGGGGGGGCCTGCCAACCGGCGCGGCGCGATTCCCGCCCCCGCCGAATATCCGGTGCGGAGAATTCGGCAACCGGCGGGGGTGGGATTCACGCCAGCCCCCGGCGATTCTCCGACCCGGCGGGGGGTCGGAGAATCTCGCTCCTTGTTCGTCTGCATAAAGTCGGGAGCCTGAAGTTAAGTACAGGTTGTTGTAGTGTTAGGTGTAATTTAGCTTGTAGGGTTTTATGTTGCATATCAAAGTAATTCTTGTGTGTAAATAAACTATCATTGAACTTGAACTAACTATCCACGCATGTATATAATGAAGTGCAGACAGGCAGTGATTGACATACAGAATGACCAGTAAGCACACAGCACAGTGCAGCCAATCACCAGACAGGACACCACCACTATAAAGCCAGAGGGCACTAGGTTTCCCACTCTCTCTGGAGCCAGCCACTGAGACAGTCAGAGTCCACGAGCTAGGAAGTGCAAACACCATGCGGTAGCTGGTAACTCTGGTCAGGCTACTACAAGGTCTCCCGTCAGTTCAGTATAGTGTCGACCCACAGTTAAATATGTATGTTAGTTCTATTGTTCAATAAAACCGTGTTGGATCTTCTACAGTGTTAGAGATCTGTTTCTCGCATTGCTGCATCAAGTGCAGTCCACACCGAACCGACCTGCCTAACACATCATGGTACCACGGAGTGATACTGAAAATGGACGGACCTACCTCGAGTGAATCAGCATTGACCAGCAAGCAGCCATCCGGTGACATGGAAAACATCCAGCCTCCTCCACAGCTCCGCATCTCCGGCAACATCGGTGCAAATTGGAAGCTCTTCAAGCAAAAGTTCCTCTGGTACATCGAGGCCTCCGACCTCGAAGCAGCATCGGATGCCAGAAAGATCGCGCTATTTCTGTCCACCACGGGGGACCATGCCATCCACATCTACAACTCCCTCACGTTCGCTGATGGCGAAGACAAAACAAAATTCAAAATAGTCCTGCTGAAGTTTGATAGCCACTGTGACATTTAGGTGAATGAGAGCTTTGAACGGGACGTTTTCCAGCAGAGGCTTCAGGGCAAGGATGAACCTTTTCAGTCCTTCGTCACCCATCTCCGCATCCTAGCGCAGTCATGTAACTATGACTCAACGGCTGATTCCATGGTCCGTAATCAGATCGTTTTCAGGGTCCACTCCGACTCCCTTCGGCAGCAGCTCCTGAAAGTCAAACAGTTGACCCCCTCTGTCGCTATCGAGACGTGCGTTGTCCATGAGCATGCTAAGAATCGTTACTCCCACATCAGGGCGACAGAAACTGCGAAGCTGGCCTCCCACGAGGCGGAATGGGTGCAGGCAATTGCACAAATGCAGGGCCTGAGCATCGAGGAGAGTGGCCGTTTTGTGCGCTTTTCCCGGGTCTCTGTGCATGCGGGCCACAACCGAGCGGACGACGAGCCCGACAACCCGACTGTGCAGGTGCGTACGTCGACCGACCGCATTGCGCATGCGCGATGGCGCACGGAACGCGCTGACGTCGGCGTCATCACGTGTCCGAATTGTGGCTCCGCCCACTTAAAGCGACAATGTCCGGCAAAAGGACGCCGGTGTCTACAGTGTGGCAAGCTTGGCCACTACGCAGCCATTTGCAGATCTGCTCCACCGCTCAGCAGCCAGCGATCCCAGCTGCGGCGCAGAATTGTCCACTCAATACAACAAGGCATGCCAGATTCCGATCCCGACAGCCCAACGGACCCTGATGCTGAGTGCCTCAAGTCCCCAAACCAGGTAGGCATCATAACAACACATGCGCTGCCTTCCACCACACCTACGCAACGCCTCTCGATCCTCAGTGTGGATCCCAACGACGAGTGGTGTGCTGTCCTCACAGTGAACAAGGCCCGCATCCGGTTCAGACTGGACACCGGCGCATCGGCAAACCTCATCTCGAAATCCGACCTCGACACCATCCGCGCCAAACCAAGCATTCTTCCACCTGCCTGCCAGCTCCTTGACTACAATGGCAATGCCATAGCTGCCAGTGGCTCATGTCAACTGGGGGTAATCAATAAGGCGATCAAGGCGACGCTGCGGTTTGAAATCGTCGGGCCTGACAGAGTGTCCCTGCTCGGTGCTCGTGCTTGCAATCTCCTGAACCTTGTTCAATGCGTCCACACCATGTCATCATCACCGGAGACGGCCTCGCCCGATGGAAACTTGCAAGCCGACACAGATGACATCATCACGCAGTACCACAGCGTGTTCGCCGGAATGGGCACGCTCCCATACCGAAACAAAATCCTGCTCAAGCTGAACGCCACCCCTGTATTCCATGCACCTCGCCGGGTGCCGGCGCCCCTCAAGGATCGTCTGAAGAAGCAATTACAGGACCTCCAAGACCAGGCCATCATATCAAAGGTTACAGAGCCCACAGACTGGGTCAGCTCCATGGTCTGCGTCAAGAAGCCGTCAAGGGAGCTTCGCATTTGCATTGACCCTAAGGATCTAAACCAAAACACCATGAGGGAGCATTACCCGATACCAAAACGAGAAGTGTTGACCAGTGAGATGGCTCATGCCAAATTCTTTACTAAGCTCGACGCCTCCAAGGGTTTTTGGCAAATACGATTGGTCGCAAGCTGTGCACGTTCAACACCCCGTTTGGTCGTTATTGCTACAACCGGATGCCTTTTGGCATCATATCTGCCTCCGAAGTATTTCAGCGCATCATGGAACAGATGATGGAGGGCATCGAGGGGGTACGAGTGTACGTTGACGATGTCATTATCTGGTCCACAACGCCCCAGGAAGACATCGCTCGCCTCAAGAAGGTAGTCCAAAGAATCCATGAACATGGTCTTCAGATCAACAGGGCCAAGTGCTCATTTGGTCAATCGGAGATCAAATTCCTAGGTGACCACATCTCGCAGCAGGGCATACGGCCAGACGCCAACAAGGTCTTGGCGATCAACGCCATGAAGACCCCGGAGGAAAAAAAGGCGGTCCTCCGCTTTCTCGGAATGGTCAACTTCCTCGGGAAATTCATTCCCAATATGGCATCCCACACCACGGCCCTCCGCCATCCCGTCAAAAAGTTGACGGAATTCCAATGGCTGCTCACGCATGAAGAGGAATGGCGCGAGCTGAAAGCGAAACTCACAACAGCCCCGGTTCTAGCGTTCTTCGACCCAATCAAGGAAACCAAGATATCGACTGATGCAAGCCAGGATGGCATTGGGGTGGTGCTCCTTCAGCGGGATGACTCCGCGCCCTGGGCTCCAGTGGCGTATGCCTCCAAGGCCATGACGCCCACTGAGCAACGGTATGCTCAGATTGAGAAGGAGTGTCTGGGCCTCCTAACAGGGATAGTCAAGTTCCACGACTATGTTTATGGCTTGCCGAAATTCACGGTAGAGACGGACCACAGGCCTCTAATCCCCCAAATCCAGAAGGATTTAAACGACATGACACCTCGGTTACAGCGTATTCTTCTAAAGCTACGCCGCTACTACTTCGAACTGGTCTACACCAGTGGTGTAGCATTACTGGAGGAGTTGCATTACTGGTCAGAGATGATATCAAACTGTGATTAAGGCGGGCACGATGAGGATTCGAGCACTGCGGCAACATGGGTAGAGCTAAGAAATAGGAAGGTGTTGCTCTTTTTATCCTTAGTTTTATTACCTCTGATTATGTCACCTTTGCTCACGAGTCGCCTGGTATCTTTCTGATACCGCCACGTGGTTCAAGCTCGAGTTATGATTAATAAGTCAGCACACCGCTTAGTAAGATTGAAATCAACGGTCATTTATTATATACAACAATTAATGCTGACACAATAATCCTACTATCTATATCGAAACCTACCACTACTGGCCAATACCTAACTTAACTTCCCTGGCCCACCAGGTCAGGGAAACGGATGGCTTATCGAATCGGATCTGGCCCGCGGGATTCAAAAGGCTGATACGGGTCGATGGCTAGGAGTCTTTATCGGGTAGCGATCGCTGGAGTCAAACTTACAGTTTCTTTGTCGAAGGTTCTTGTGAAGGTTGCGAGCAGGAAGAGAAGGGAGAGAGAGCGAGATCTGAACTTGGCCCCTCACTTTATAGGGCCCAGGGGCTTCCCGCCTCTCGGGGTGGCCCTTGACCCTGAGTCCCAAGTGATTGGACTTGTTCCCAATCACTGGGTTCGATATGCTCCAATAATGGGGCGATTCCTCGATCGGGGGGTGGTCGTTCACCTGTCTTTGTTTTGGCCACTGCAGGCGCCGACAGGTCTGGCCCGGCATTCAATTGCTAATATGTTGCAATTGTTCCCGGGGCTAGCCGATTAAACTGCAGATGTCTGGGTTGATGTGCTGCTAGTAGTCTTGAGTATCGATCTGGGCCGACTTCCCCAGAGCCGATTACGCTATTCTGTCTGCAGCTGTCCGTTTGTGTCCTGTTGGCTGCTTTTCCCATCAGCCTTTTCGGTTAGCCATTTTAAATCGGGTTTTGGCCAAATTAATAGGGAATCAGCCATTTTAGGTGGCTACAGTCCCTCCTTGTGATCCTAACGTGAAGCGTGAAGGATCACATAAATTTTGTCCTTTCCGTCCCCTGACCGGGGGGACACCTCCTACATGGCCACTATTCTGACCCTAGCTATGCACAAAAATTTACCTAAACAATTCTTGAGGGCGCTATGTCAGGCAGGGGCATGCATCTAAAAAAAATAAAAACTTGGAACCTCTAATTTTACCTAAATACACTCATCAAGCATTGCATCATCCTATCTCTCTAAAACAAACAACAACAATCATAACATTCCATATATTCTTTCCTGGCTTGGCAGTCAAGCTCAAGATCATACATTTTTTCTTGTTACAGGTAGTTTTGTACATCTTTTATTTACAGGAAAACGCAAGTGCTTGTTCTTTATTTTTGTATTATAGGTCGTGGGGGTCTGGGGTCTGGTCATACCCGAACATAGGGGATTGGATCCGATATACCGGGGTTCGAGCGCGGTACGCTCTCCTTCTCCACTTGCGGAGGCGCATAGTCTGTACTGCACAGCAGAGTATAGCCAATGCCAACAGTGCTTCAATAACGTATGACAGGGAGTACCAAGTTATGAACTTGGCACACCAGGATAATGCAGCGTGGCTGGTGACTGGGCCCTCGATACTGTGGGGCAGTGAAACATTAACGGCAGGGGGGTTTGAAGTAATGGGGTCCGCGTTCCCGCACAACCAAATGTTCAGTATAAAAATCTTGATCACGATGAAAGAAGTCCTCATGGCTGTCCTCTTTCTTTTTCTGTCTTTGTGTTCTCTGTTTTCTCCGGTCCTGGAGCTTCTGGAGTTCTGTAAAACAAGCATAGTATCTGTAACTACCTTGGTATAATATCCAGTATGTTAGTGTGTCTGTCCTTCGGGGCCAATTATTCCCTTATAATTGGTCACTCTATGTGACTCCCTCATTTTTTTTTCTCAAAACAAATGTTAGGACACGGCACACTTCCCAATGGTGGACCAGTGCTAAGTTTATCATCCAGATGCTCTAGGATGTAAATAGCATTTGGCAGCAACCCAAAGGTTGCCTAAATAAATAAAACTGTTTTTGAAAGGAAAAGGTTGAATGAGGTGCGTATGGGCCACGACGGGTAAGATTTGGATGGAGTCCCCGGGTAGGACGGCTACCAATACCGTATCTCCCCTACCCGAGCGTTTTTGACCAACGGGGGGGGGGGTCCCCAGGCAGGGCGGGTCTCACGCCGTTTCTCCACTGCCTGAGCAACCGACAAGAACGGGCAAAAATGTAGTCATCATGGTGGGGTTGCTGCTGTGATTCTCCCGTCAAATCAGATCGGGCATCTGGCACTTGGACCAGTACCAGCCGAAAAGCTAGTTCCTCTGAACAAGCGTTGGGTGCTGTGCTTCTACCATCGAATCAGAACGGGCGTCTGGTGCCCGAACAGGTATCAGCTAAAGTGTCTGCAGACAAGCTAGTTCCGCTGAACAAGCGTCTGGTCTGTTGACCAGGTATCTGCAGATAAGTTGGTACCACTGAACAGGCGTCTGGCCGCGGTGGGGGTTTTGGAAAGAGCTAAAAAGTTTCAGGTGAATGGGTGTGTGACAGTGAGACCCATTCTCCTGTCGGACGAACAACATTTAAACAAACCGACAAACAACGCAAAACATTCTGCAGGTTCCATCAGGAAGGACAACACTTTACACCAAGTGTCTCCCTTAAATCATCATGTGGACACCTCAGTTCTCTGTTGCGAACAGGGTCGCAAAGGGGTTGGCGGATTGGGGGTCTGACTCGGGGTCGTCCCCTTCTCCCGGGTGCCAAATTCTGGAGTGAATTAATGTTGAGAGGGCTGCGTGGTATGAGTTGGAGTTGCTCTTGTCGTTGCGGACGAGTCTGTAGGAGTTGTCGCGGTGCCAATGGCGTTCGTCAAGTTGTGTCGGGGTCATCCGTGTGGTTCGGTGGTCGGTGGTGTGGTTTGTTTAAGAAAGTGATGAGGAAGGGGTCACTGGAGTCGAACTCAGAGTCGCTGGGTGTGGGACCAGGATAGTAGGGAGGCGTGCTGTGGCTGTCGTCCGAGTCACAGTCGCTGTCTCTGCTGCTGCAGTCTGTGGGCGTTCCGGGGCGGGGTGTAACGTTTGTGGGTGGAGTCGGGGGCGAGTCCGTGTCTGGGCTGGACGTGGTGGGGGTTGGTGTGGTCACGTTCGCTGTGGGCGGGGTTTGGTCTGCGACGTCAAGCATGACGTGGTGGGCGTGGTTTGACTGTGCTCCATAAGCCTTTAGCTGGTTTATGTGAAACGCAGTCTTACCATTTTGGTATTTGATTTTGTATACCGATGGGCTTTCTTTATCCGTAATGGAGTACGGACCCGAGTATTTTGGAGACAGAAATGTGCTGGGGTTATACACAGACAACATCACTTGTTGTCCTATATTATACTCCGTTGCATGTACTGCCTTATAGAAACAGGCCTTGCTCTGTTTCTTTTAGTACCCAGTTTAACAGCGGCTGAGCCGTTTTTACATTTACAAGTAATTGTTCAACGGCTTTCTCGTGTGTGAGGGCCGTAACTTCAGGGCTGGTCAGGTCTAAACCTAACAAGTACTCTGTCCCTTTCATGGGGCGTCCGGTCATGAGGGTGCGTGGGGTGTAACCTGTGGAGGTGGAAACAGTGTTACGCAAAAACATCAGCGCAAAGGGGAGGACCGAATCCCAAGTGGTGTTGTTCTGCTGGACCATTTTTCTAAGGGTGGTTTTTAGGGTCCGATTCATGCGCTCCACTATACCACTCGACTGTGGGTGGTACGCAATGTGGAATTTTGGGGTTATGCCAAATATCGTGAGGACGTTCTGCATGACCCGTCCTGTAAAGTGAGAACCTTGGTCCGATTCAATACTGCGGGGGAGTCCCCATCTTGTGAAGATGTGGTGGGTTAGGATTTTGGCGGTGGTTTTTGCGGTGTTGGTGCAGGCTGGAAATGCTTCCACCCACTTTGTAAAAGTGTCTATGACCACCAGAACATATTTATAGCCATTCCTGCAAGGGGGCAATGGACCTATAAAATCGATCTGGAGGTTAGTCCAGGGGCCGTTAACGGGTCGGGTGTGGCTGAGATGTGCCTTTTTGGCATATCTATCTGGGTTGTTCTGAGCGCAGATGAGGCAATACTCAATGTAATGGGATAAATCGAGCAAAATTCTCCATCCCGCCCCGCCACATTTCTGCCCCGACCCGCCGGCGGGATGCTCCGTTACACCGGCCGGTCAATGGGGTTTCCCATTGTGGGGCAGCCCCACGCCGTCGGGAAACCCCCGGGCGCCGGCAAAACGGAGACTCCCGCCGGCGGAGAATGACGCCCATCCTCTTTGAGATTAGGCCACCAACAAAGCTGTTTGAGGTGGGCTGCGGTGGGTTCGATTCCCTGGTGTCCATGACCATCATGGAATAAACAGATTATTTGGTTCCTATCCTGCTCAGGAACTACATAAAGGGTGTCCTTTAGCACCACACCGTCATGTGTGGTTATTGTATTTCTGTACCTCTCGTATGAGGCTGGAAACTTCCCTTTCACGATTTCAGTGAGAGCGCTATCCTGCTTCTGGGCCTCTACTAGATCTTCGATCCTAGTCTGCGCGACCTGAACTGCACTCACTGGCGCACTCACTGGGGCGCTCTCGGGGGGCTTCCAAAAATACCCATGCCTGGATCCTGCCTTAGCCAGCGCGTCGGCTTTTACATTTCCGGGGGGGAGGAACGATGGTGGCTGCGGACCTTTATAATGCCAAAGGTCTGGTTCTTGGCTTTTTGCAAAATATGGTGGAGTAATGGGGCTGAGGGGAGGGGTTTCCCATCCGTGGAAACAAATCCTCTTGTTTCCCAGAGGGGCAGAAATTCAGTGAGGCTGTTGCACACGTATAGGCTGTCTGAATATATGTCTGCTGGGCTGGGGAAGGAATCTGGGTGCTCTACAATGTAAGCGATGGCCGCAAGCTCTGCTGCCTGCGTGCCTAAGTGTCCGAGTAATTTTAATGCGATTTCCTCAAAGGCGCGTCCCTGCGCGTCCTCAACATAAATCCCACAACCTGTTATGCGTTGCCCATCCAGGACTGTGGAAGATCCATCCACATAGATCCTAATGGGGTCACACGTGTCCGGGTGAGGGGGGTTCTGAGATGGAGTGGCTAGTTTTCTGGGGAGTGTTTTAGCTACAAAGGGGCCTGTATTATGGTGGGGTGAGATGATCTCACACTCATGGGGGGGTTCCGGGGTACTGTAGATTGTCCGCTAAGTATGTGTGTGTTTTGGTCCGTTTGACTGTGATGTCCCGTCCTTGTAAGAGAAGGGTCCACCTAGCAGCGCGGATTTGGCTGACGGTACCGTCTTTAAGTCGTCCGTCCAGTAAAAGCTGGGTGGGGGTGTGCTTGGTCAAAATGGTGATGGGGTTCAGTCCGGTAATGTATGAGAAGTATTGGACTGCCCAGAAAACTGCGAGCAGGTGCCTCTCACAGGCTGAAAATCCCTGCTCCACAGCATTTAGAATTCGGGAGGCATAAGCCACGGGTCTTAGTTGGTCATGCCGTTCCTGCAGGAGCACGTCTGAAAGGGTGCGGTCTGTGGTTGCTACCTCTATTGCGTAAGGGGAAAGTGGGTCGGGAACTTGTAGTGCGGGGTGGCTATGAGTGCCTGTTTTAATGATTCCACAGCATCCGTATGCTGCGGAAACCATTCCCAGGGGGCTCCTTTCTTTAAGAGCTCTGAGAGGGACGCTGCTTTGCTGGCGAAACCGTCAATGTGGTTTCGGCAGTAGCCAACCAGTCCTAAAAACGACCGGAGGGCGGAAACGTTTTGGGGAAGGGGCAATTTAGCGATCGAGTCAATTCTTTTGTGCTCGATCTCGCGTTTGCCGTGTGTGATGATAGTACCCAAATATATCACCTTTTCTTCCAATATCTGGGCCTTTTTGGGGTTGACTTTACAGCCAATGGAATGTAGTAATTCCAGGAGTTCGGACAGAAGCTCAATGTGCTCTTCCTTTGTGTCTGTCTGCAGTAGTAGATCGTCTACATACTGTACCAGATATTCGGGGCGAGAAAGTTTCGCTGGTCCATTTGCCAACTGTCGGTGGAAAATGTGTTGTGGAAGCCTTGTGGCAGGCATGTCCACGTGTACTGCTGCGCTCTGAAAGTGAAGGCAAATTTATACTGGCACGCCTTTGCCAATGGAATGGACCAGAATCCATTACTGACGTCCAAAACCGTGAAATATCGGGCATGGAGTCCCTGTTTGAGCATGGTCTCGGGACTTGTTGCAACGGTGGGGGCTGCTATGGGGGTGACTTTATTGAGTTCCCGATAATCTTTGGTCAAGCGCCATGATCCGTCGGGCTTCCTTACTGGCCAAATCGGGGCATTATTAGTTGAGGCTACCGATCTTAGGACGCCCTGCTCTAATAAACTTTCTATAACCTTTAGGATTTCTCCCTCTGCTTCTAGGGGGAATCCGTACTGCTTTTGGGGTCTAGGGTCCGGTCCTGTTATTTGTACGGAACCAGTCATCCGTCCACAGTCGTGTTTGTGGGTTGCGAATGATGCCCTGTTTTTTTTTTTGCAGGACTGCCCTAACCTGTCGGTCCGTGCTGAGTGTGGTGGGGTTGAAGCAAAACTCGCCTACTGTGCTAATTTTGTTCATATAATCCCCTATATTGAGCGTTGCGGGGGCTCTAGCGGATTTCGCCATCTTCCAGACACACTGGTTGACTGGATCGAAAGAGAGGTGATGAGAATTCATGAAGTCAATCCCCAGAATGTGCTCTGCTGTTGGGGGCAGGTCGACTAACACTACGGGGTGTTTTGTATTAATGGTTCCAATCTGGATGGGTACAGGGGTTGTGATATGTCCCTGCTGTGAGTGGCCTGTGAAGCCACTGAGGGTGATAGTGGCTGTGGTGGGCCACGTGTCCTTACCAAGGGTGGAGGAATTTAAGGTTGTGCGGGACCCCCGTGTCCCAGAGCAGCTCGATCGGCTGTCCCCTAACCTTCGCTGCGACTACGGGTCGTCCTGACCTATCCCAAAGGGTATCACAGACCCAGGTGGGGGAGCCTGTACACCGTCAGTCCGTTCCGGTCAAGTCTGTCTGATCGGACTGGGCGCTATGTATGGGCTCTGCCTTTTTCTTATTGAGAGTGCCTGTCTGTTGGGCTCTCTGTGGTTTTTTAGGGGCCTTGCATTCTTTGGCAAAATGTCCCAACTGTCTGCAATAGTAGCATTCTTGCGGTTTTGCTGGGGGGGCTGCTCTTTCCCTCGTTTACCCAGGCGGGGTTGTGAAGAGTGGTTCTTACTGCCTGCACGTCTGCGGCGGCTTGTTTTTCCTCGGGGGTTCTAGCTGCGGGTTTACTGTGAACCGCTTGTTCCCAAACGCGGGACAATCTTTTGACCACCCACTTCTCATTATGAGCCTCCTCCGAGGAGTCATAATTACTACAGGCATTCTGTCCTGCTTCCGTGGCATGGGAGATAAGGGTGCGGGTCCATTTGGCCATATTGTCTGCGGACAAATGGGCACAGTCTACATTGCCGAAAACAGCTTCAAAGTGAATCCACAAGCGTCCTGCGAACGCTGTGGGGTGTTCAGACTTTTTCTGTCTACACTTACTTAGGCCATCTACGGGGTCGCCCTGGTTATACCCGATTGCATCCAGGATCGCGGTATGCATTTCTGCAAGGGTGCCTCCTCCTACATTCTGTGGGTCGGGAAGGGCTGCTGCGACCGATGGGTCTAAGCTGAGGACCGTGAGCTTTACCTGCTCTTTCTCATCCAGGCCGTACAAGGTCGCCTGGTGTTTGACGGTGGCAAAGAAATGGTGTGGGTCTGAAGCGGGGAGGAACGGTGTGATTTTAGCACACGCATCCCGTAATTGGGTCACTGTGAGGGGGGTGGAATATAAGACTTCCGCCTCGTCTGCTGTGGCTGTGCGGTGGGTTGTTACAGGGTTCATGGGAGCCTGTATTACCTGCTGTGTGAGGGGGCTCCTTTGGGGCTTTCTCTGCGCATATGTTCCCTGAACATATCTCTGCGCTGTCTCTTGTAGTTCTTCCCAATAAGTCCATCTTCCTGTTCTAAACTTTCCCCAAAGGTGTCTTGGAATCCCTTTTGGACAGAAAGCATTGATTGCAGGACTGCAATTTGCTTTCGGCACTTTGCATGGTCTAAGGTACTCTGCCTTTGTTCTGTGGTTGCAGCGTGGAGCGCTCTCAAGGCTGCCTTGAGATCACTACATTGCTTCTGTAGCGTGTCCACCTGCTTCTCTGTCTCTTTCTTAACCAGGACTGCACGCTGCGTGTCCTGATAAGCCTTCTCATACTGGGATTGAAAACTGCTTAAATGCGCCAGACAAGACGGGTGACCCCGTTTGGCGTCAGCCACCTCTTCGTCCTTGGCTTCTAACTGCCTTTACAATTCCAGGTTCTCTTTTTCCATCTCGCATACATCGATTTTACTCATACGATGTATGCCTTCTATTTCTTTTCAGAGCGTCCTAACGACCTCCTCTGTGCCTCACAATTGTGCCATGCAGGACACGATTGCCATCGGCTTGCGCGCTTTTGCTAAGCTTTTCTTATGAATTTCACTCATGTTCTCCCACCAAGTATGCCCTATACTTCCGGGACCTGAGTCGTCATTATTACAGAAACTGCTCCACACGGGCCATCCTTTGCCCTGTAGAAATTTCCGAATTTCTGCTTCCCAAAGGGGACACTGTCCCACTTTAATGCTGCTGACCGGTGCGATCGCAAATTCTTCGGGGTTCATGAGGCATTGCATTGCCTGCATGGCCATCTCTCTTATCTGTTCGCTACGTTCAAATTTGGAACAGGGGGCTAAGGTGGTGTCGTAGATGCGGGTACGGCTTGCGCTAATTTCCGAAAATACCGACTTCCGACAGTTTTGACGCAACAAAATCTATCAGTTTTACATTATAATCCTGTTAGTTACGCATGCATACACACACTTCCGAATTGTGAATTATTAACCAGAACCGCTTGAACACTTGTGTTTTTTTTTGTTTTTGTTTCCAATTGGATTCTATTCAAATTTCTGGGGTTCTCCCGGGTGGTTTTCCACTTCTATGTCGGGTCCCACCAGAGTCGCCAATTATGTTGCTCTTTTTAGCCTTAGTTTTATTACCTCTGATTATGTCACCTTTGCTCACGAGTCACCAGGTATCTTTCTGATACCGCCACGTGGTTCAAGCTCGAGTTATGATTAATAAGTCAGCACACCGCTTAGTAAGATTGAAATCAACGGTCATTTATTATATACAACAATTAATGCTTACACAATAATCCTACTATCTATATCAAAACCTACCACTACTGGCCAATACTTAACTTTAGGAAGGGCCCACCAGGTCAGGGAAACGAATGGCTTATCGAATCGGATCTGGCCCGCAGGATTCAAAAGGCTGATACGGGTCGATGGCTAGGAGTCTTTATCGGGTAGCGATCGCTGGAGTCAAACTTACAGTTTCTTTGTCGAAGGTTCTTGTGAAGGTTGCGAGCAGGAAGAGAAGGGAGAGAGAGCGAGATCTGAACTTGGCCCCTCACTTTATAGGGCCCAGGGGCTTCCCGCCTCTCGGGGCGGCCCTTGACCCTGAGTCCCAAGTGATTGGACTTGTTCCCAATCACTGGGTTCGACATGCTCCAATAATGGGGCGATTCCTCGACCAGGGGGTGGTCGTTCACCTGTCTTTGTTTCAGCCACTGCAGGCCTGGCCCGGCATTCAATTGCTAATATGTTGCAATTGTTCCCGGGGATAGCCGATTAAACTGCAGATGTCTGGGTCGATGTGCTGCTAATAGTCTTGAGTATCGATCTGGGCCGACTTCCCCAGAGCCGAATACGCTATTCTGTCTGCAGCTGTCCGTTTGTGTCCTGTTGGCTGCTTTTCCCATCAGCCTTTTCGGTTAGCCATTTTAAATCGGGTTTTGGCCAAATTAATAGGGAATCAGCCATTTTAGGTGGCTACAAAGGGTGCAGTAACATTGTTGGGACTTTACTACAGGCTTCTCAAAAGCGAGCGTGAAGTAGAGGTACAAATATGTAGACAGATTATAAAGAAATGTAGGAGCAATAGGATGGTCGTGATGGGAGATTTTAACTTCCCCAACATTGAATGGGACTCATGTAGTGTTGGAGGCGTAGATGGAGTAGAATTTGTAAGGAGCATCCAGGAGAGTTTTTTAGAGCAGTATGTAAATAGTCCAACTCGGGAAGGGGCCATACTGGACCTGGTATTGGGGAATGATCCCGGCCAGGTGGTTGAAGTTTCAGCCAATGATTACTTTGGGAATACGATCACAAATAAGTTTTAGAATACTCATGGACAAGGACGAGAGTGGTCCTAAAGGAAGAGTGCTAAATTGGGGAAAGGCCAAGTATAACAAAATTCGTCAGGAGCTAGGGAATGTGGATTGGGAGCAGCTGTTTAAGGGTAAATCCACATTCGAAATGTGGGAGTCTTTAAAGGAAAGGTTGATTAGAGTGCAGGACAGACATGTCCCTGTGAAAATGAGGGATAGAAATGGCAAGATGGATGACGGGTGGAATTGTGAAACTAGCGAAGATGAAAAAGGAAGCATATATAAGATCTAGGCGACTTAAAACCGATGAAGCTTTGGAGGAATATCGGGAAAGTAGGACAAATCTCAAACGCGCAATAAAGAGGGCTAAAAGGGGTCCTGAAATATCTTTGGCTAACAGGGTTAAGGAAAATCCCAAAGCCTTTTATTCATATATAAGGAGCAAGAGGGTAACTAGAGAAACTATTGGCCCACTCAAAGACAAAAGAGGGAATTTATGCGTGGAGTCAGAGGAAATGGGTGAGATTCTTAATGAGTACTTTGCATCGGTATTCACCAAGGAGAGGGACATGACGGATGTTGAGGCTAGGGATGGATGTTTAAATACTCTAGGTCAAGTCGGCATAAGGAAGGGGGAAGTTTTGGGTATTCTAAAAGGCATTAAGGTGGACACGTCCCCAGGTCCAGATGGGATCTATCCCAGGTTACTGAGGGAAGCGAGGGACGAAATAGCTGGGGCCTTAACAGATATCTTTGCAGCATCCTTGCACACGGGTGAGGTCCCGGAGGACTGGAAAATTTCTAATGTTGTCCCTTTGTTTAAGAAGGGTAGCAGGGATAATCCAGGGAATTATAGACCTGTGAGCTTGACGTCAGTGGTAGGCAAACTGTTGGAGAAGATACTGAGGAATAGGATCTATTCACATTTGGAAGAAAATAGACTTATCAGTGATAGGCAGCGTGGTTTTGTGCAGGGAAGGTCATGTCTTACAAACCTAATAGAATTCTTTGAGGAAGTGACAAAGTTAATTGATGAGAGAAGGGCTGTAGATATCATATACATGGTCTTCAGTAAGGCATTTGATAAGGTTCCCCATGCAGGTTGATGGAAAAAGTGAAGTCGTATGGGGTTCAGGGTGTACTAGCTAGATGGATAAAGAACTGGCTGGGCAACAGGAGACAGAGAGTAGTGGTGGAAGGGAGTGTCTCAAAATGGAGAAAGGTGACTAGTGGTGTTCCACAGGGATCCGTGCTCGGACCACTGTTGTTTGTGATATACATAAATGATCTGGACGAAGGTATAGGTGGTCTGATTAGCAAGTTTATAGATGATACTAAGATTGGTGGAGTTGCAGATAGCGAGGAGGACTGTCAGAGAATACAGCAAAATATAGATAGATTGGAGAGTTGGGCAGAGAAATGGCAGATGGAGTTCAATCCAGGCAAATGTGAGTGATGCATTTTGGAAGATCTAATTCAAGAGCGGACTATACGGTCAATGGAAGGGTCCTGGGGAAAATTGATGTACAGAGAGATCTGGGAGTTCAGATCCATTGTACCCTGAAGGTGGCAACGCAGGTCGATAGAGTGGTCAAGAAGGCATACAGCATGCTTGCCTTCAACGGACGGGATATTGAGTACAAGAGTCGACAGGTCATGTTACAGTTGTATAGGACTTTGGTTAGGCCACATTTGGAATACTGCGTGCAGTTCTGGTCGCCACATTACCAGAAGGATGTGGATGGTTTAGAGAGGGTGCAGAGGAGGTTCACCAGGATGTTGCCTGATATGGAGGGTGCTAGCTATGAAGAAAGGTTGAGTAGATTAGGATTGTTTTCGTTGGAAAGACGGAGGTTGAAGGGGGACCTGATTGAGGTCTACAAAATTATGAGAGGTATGGACAGGGTGGACAACAAGCTTTTTCCAAGAGTGGGGGTGTCAATTACAAGGGGTCACGATTTCAAGGTGAGAGGGGGAAAGTTTAAGGGGGATGTGCGTGGAAAGTTTTTTACGCAGAGGATGGTGGGTGCCTGGAACGCTTTACCAGCGGAGGTGGTAGAGGCGGGCACGATAGCATCATTTAAGATGCATCTAGACAGATATATGAATGGGTGGGGAACAAAGGGAAGTAAATCCTTGGAAAATAGAAGACATGGTTTAGATAAAGGATCTGGATCGGTGCAGGCTGGGAGGGCCGAAGGGCCTTTTCCTGTGTTTAAAAAAAAAAAGATACATGCCAGGTAAAGAGTTGATCGTTGCAGATGCCCTGTTGAGGTCCATCACCACACCGCATGAACAAAGTGACTTCATCTGCCACATAGAAGCCTAAGTGCAGTTGTATGCCTCGAACCTTCCGGCCTCCGACGAACGGGTGGTCCAAATTTGTGAGGAGACAGCCAAGGATCCCCTGCTGCAGCGCGTGATGCAGCACCTCAGCAATGGCTGGCAGAAGGGACAATGTCCCCAGTTCTATAACGTAAAAGACGACCTGACGGTGGTGGAGGGAATCCTTCTGAAACTCGACAGGATCGTAATTCCTCAGAGTATGCGTGCTATGGTGCTGGGCCAACTCCATGAGGGTCACCTTGGGGTCGAGAAATGCCGACGCAGAGCTCGGGAGGCGGTCTATTGGTCGGGCATCAGCCAGGACGTTGCCAACACAGTCCTCAATTGCCCTACCTGTCAGAAGTTTCAGCCAGCTCAACACAAAGAAACGTTGCAGCAGCACGAGATTGTGACCTCTCCGTGGTCCAAATTTGGTGTAGACCTTTTCCACGCCAAGGGGCGTGACTACATATTCCTGGTCGACTACTTCTCCAGTTACCCAGAAGTAGTGAAACGGTCCGTCCTCACGTCGAAGGCGGTAATCAAAGCCTGCAAAGAAACGTTCGCCAGGTTTGGGATACCGCTCACGGTAATGAGCGACAATGGTCCTTGCTTTTACAATCAGGAATGGTCTGACTTTGCACAGTCCCACAACTTCCGTCATGTTACCTCCAGTCCCCACTACCCGCAGTCAAACGGGAAGGCCGAAAAAGGGGTCCACATTGTAAAGCGGCTGCTGTGCAAAGCTACAGACTCAGGCTCCGATTTCAACCTGGCCATGCTGGCATACAGGACGACCCCACTGTCCACTGGATTGTCTCCAGCCCAGATGCTCATGAATCACACTCTGAGGACCACAATTCCAGCCATCCAAATTCCCGGCCTTGACCACCTCACGGTCCTACAGAAAATGCAGCAGTCACGGGCCCAACAGAAAGCCACGTATGATGCCCATGCCACGGATCTGCCCAAACTGGCCCCAACTGATCATGTTCGTGTACAGTTGCCTGAGGGCGGCTGGTCAGCCACAGCTGATGTGCTCAAACAAGTGGCCCCAAGATCATTCCTTGTCCTCATGGCTGAGGGCTCCCTTCTATGGCGCAACAGATGGGCACTGCGGAGGGTTCCACGCTCGCTACCTGACCGGTGTGCCCCGCCACCTACGATGCCTCCTCCAGACGTACCCGACCATGAGGCCATCGATCTACCAGCAATCCTGCCGGTCCACGCACCCACCGTGATGCCAGCAATCCCACCTCTCCAAGCGCAGGCGGCTCCTACTCCCCCTCTGCGGCGATCAACTAGAATTCGGCGCCCACCACAAAGACTAAATCTATAGACTGAGCTTTTGTACATTTTTGCGACTTCACCAATTGGACCTCTGTAAATATTGTTTTGTTTGCCATGTATCTGCACTATCGCAACCTTCCTATGTATATACGTTCATTTAGACATCTTTCTGTATATAGTCAGGCACATATATATATATATATTTATAAGCATCCACACATTAGTATTTATTTTTTTTAAAAGGGGGAGATGTCATAATATCCACTCATGTATATAATGAAGTGCAGACAGGCAGTGATTGACACACAGGATGACCAGTAAGCACACAGCACAGTGCAGCCAATCAACAGACAGGACACTCCCACTATAAAGCCAGAGGGCACTAGGTTTCCCGCTCTCTCGGGACCCAGCCACTGAGACAGTCAGAGTCCACGAGCTAGCACAGTGCAAACACCAGGTAGCTAGTAAGTCTGGTCAGGCTAGTACAAGGTCTCCAGTCAGTTCAGTATAGTGTCGACCCACAGTTAAATATGTATGTTAGTTCTATCGTTCAATAAAACCGTGTTGGATCTTCTACAGTGTTAGAGGTCTGTTACTCGCATCGCTGCATCAAGTGCAGTCCACACCGAACCGACCTGCCTAACACATCAACTAACTGGTTGTTTGGTCTTTGATCGATATCCGGTAAAACCTTGTGGTGGTATCAATTGATACCAGGCGACTCTGAAAAGCAATATCATCATTAATAACTGTCATATCAGTATCCAGTTAAAAAGAGCTACATTATTGGCGTCTCCGGTACGAATTGGCAACAAACCGGAGCACCCGGAGGAAACCCACGCAGACACAAGGAGACTGTGCAGACTCCGCACAGACAGTGACCAAAAGTGCTAACCACTGTGCTACCGTATCGTACCATACCTTTGGACACTAAAGGGCAATTAAGCATGGCCAGTCCATCTAACCTGCACATCTTTGGATTGTGGGAGGAAACGAGAGCACCCGGAGGAAACCCAGGCACACACTGGGTGAAAGTGTAAACTCCACAGACAGTGACCCAAGGTTTGGAATTGAACCCGGATCCCTGGCGCGGTGAGGCAGCAGTGATAATCACTGGGCCACCGTCCCACCCACTTGTGGGGCTCAAAGGGTTCTGTTAAAATCTACGGTCATGGACAGAGATTAAAAGTATAGATGTGAACTTTAAAGGAGCTGATATTGAGCAGCTAGGCATACAAACAAATGTGTTGTCAAGATACTAACCTGCTTTTGTTCTCCCCCCCAACACTAACTGCTCAAATAAACCTAGCTTTTTGTTATGTTGAATGTAATTGCTACTTATACACCAACCAGCCCATCTCTCAGATATCACAAAGGGCCCCACATATTATGAATTAAAGTACGTTGTCTGTCTTCTCCGTATAACAGGCAACCATTTTGCACACAGCAGCAACAATGAGACAAATGACCTATCCATCTGTTTTTGAGGTTGTTGACTGAAGGAGACATGCTGGCCAGAACCATTCTTCAGAGGGTGATAGGGGTCACTGCCTGAAAAGGGTGGTAGGAGGCACTTATTTGAAAGCTATCTGGATATGATGTCCTGTAACCTCCAGGGCTAGGGATCAAGTGCTGGAGAGTAGGGTGAGGCCGGATGGCTTATTTTTCGGCCGGAACAGGAGCAATGGGCAGAGGGGCTCCTTTCGGTGCCATAAAGTTTCACATTTCCGAATTTTCTAACTATCTGAAAAGGAGGAAGGTGCAGGGATGTGAGGAGAGGGTGGGGGAGAGGTGCAGCACAAATTGCTCCTTGGGAGGGCCAGCATAGATACAATGGGCCAAATGGCCACCTTCAGCGTTTTAGGCAGCCTATGGCCTCTAAATGATCTCCTTACCAAAAGTGGATCTATTTAGAGTTAGATAATGGTGATGGTCTTCAGGTTAACACCCATGCACCTCCAGCTTCTTGCACCGTTGCCTAAATCACAGTTTGGTTATTGTGAGCGGACTCTAAACAAATAGCTCTAGAGCTTCAGTCGGGAATGTAGTGGAACTCTGTGTACACACAGACACAGTCTAGACAGCAGTGGAGTTCTGTGTACACACAGACACAGTCTAGACAGCAGTGGAGCTCTGTGTACACACAGACACAGTCTAGACAGCAGTGAAGCTCTGTGTATACACAGACACAGTCTAGACAGCAGTGGAGTTCTGTGTACACACAGACACAGTCTAGACAGCAGTGGAGTTCTGTGTACACACAGACACAGTCTAGACAGCAGTGGAGTTCTGTGTACACACAGACACAGTCTAGACAGCAGTGGAGCTCTGTGTACACACAGGCACAGTCAGGACAGCAGTGGAGCTCTGTGTACACACAGGCACAGTCAGGACAGCAGTGGAGCTCTGTGTATACACAGACACAGTCTAGACAGCAGTGCAGCTCTGTGTACACACAGGCACAGTCTGGACAGCAGTGAAGCTCTGAGTACACACAGGCACATTCTGGACAGCACTGAAGCTCTGTGTACACACAGTCATAGTCTGAGCAGCAGTGGTGCTCTGTGTACGCACAGACACAGTCTGGACAGCAGTGAAGCTCTGTGTACACACAGGCACAGTCTGTACAGCAGTGGTGCTCTGTGTACACACAGACACAGTCTAGACAGCAGTGAAGCTCCGTGTACACACAGGCACAGTCTGGACAGCAGTGAAGCTCTGTGTACACACAGACACAGTCTGGACAGCAGTGGTGCTCTGTGTACACACAGACACAGTCTAGACAGCAGTGGTGCTCTGTGTACACACAGGCACAGTCTGGACAGCAGTGAAGCTCCGTGTACACACAGGCACAGTCTGGACAGCAGTGAAGCTCTGTGTACACACAGGCACAGTCTAGACAGCAGTGCAGCTCTGTGTACATACAGTCACAGTCTGAGCAGCAGTGGAGCTCTGTGTACACACAGGCACAGTCTGGACAGCAGTGAAGCTCTGTGTATACACAGGCACAGTCTGGACAGCAGTGAAGCTCTATGTACACACAGGCACAGTGTGGACAGCAGTGAAGCTCTGTGTACACACAGGCACAGTCTGAGCAGCAGTGGTGCTCTGTGTACACACAGTCACAGTCTGGGCAGCAGTGGAGCTCTGTGTACACACAGGCACAGTCTAGACAGCAGTGCAGCTCTGTGTACACACAGACACAGTCTAGACAGCAGTGGAGCACTGTGTACACACAGGCACAGTCTAGACAGCAGTGGAGCTCTGTGTACACACAGGCACAGTCGAGACATCAGTGGAGCTCTGTGTACACACAGGCACAGTCTAGACAGCAGTGGAGCTCTGTGTACATACAGACACAGTCTGGACAACAGTGGAGCTCTGTGTACACACAGGCACAGTCTGGACAGCAGTGGAGCTCTGTGTACACACAGGCACAGTCTGGACAGCAGTGGAGCTCTGTGTCCACCCAGACACAGTCAGGACAGCAGTGGAGTTCTGAGTACACACGAACAGGGTTAACTGAGATGCTGAGATGAAACACAGCCCCAAAAAGCAAGAAAAATAAAAAGATACTTTAGAAGTTAGACCGATGATATATTCGCACAGAAAACTTCAGTAAAAGACCAAATTATGCGAATATAGGCAACAATTTCCATAGCAAAAGACGAACATTGCAGAGAGGTTGAACAACTTGCTAAACTACAAATTCAAAACTTACACCATTCCTCCAATGCAGCCCACCATATTAAACCCACCCCCCCCACCTCACCCCGAGCCCACCATGGTAAAGCTGCCCCCACCCCATGCCTCACCAACCCCGAGCCCACCATAGTAAACCCAGCCCTCCTCCCCACACCCCTCACCCCCCCTGCCCACCATAGTAAACCCTGCCCTCCTCCCTACACCTATCACCCTCTGTCCACCATGGTAAACCCTGCCCTGCTCCCCGCACCCCTCACCCTCTGCCCATCACACTTGACATAAATCCTGCACCCTACCCACCACAGCACCCACCAAATTAATTGTTTTAACTGCAGTGGACAAAGGCCTGTTTGTTCATGTTGGGAAAGTTTTGTTTCATGTATTTTGTTGTATGATAGTATTGTTAGTTCGTTCCCTTGCTGCACAAGGAGGACTCTCATCATAGCATACCTGGAATCTTTGCATTTCCACATTGAAGTTTTCATCACATTCAAAAACCTGATGAGGAAGATTCAGTCCTTTCCTCCGACTCCCATTGCTGTACTTATGATACCTGGGAGAGAAATCATGAATATGTGTTATGCTGAACCCAACAGCCCACTTGATTGTTACTCAGTGAACTACCTTAAACATTTGCTCCTTCCACCATTGGCACACAGTGGCAGTGGTCTGTGCAGGATGCAATGCAGCGAGTCACCAAAGCTTCTTTGAGAGTACCTCCTAAGCCTATCACCTACCATCCTCAACCTATCATCTACTGCCTAGAAGGACAAGGGCAGTACATGCATGGGGACATCACCATTCAAGCCAGAACTCTATCTCTGTTCCTTCACTGTACAAAAAGGTGGTAGATTCACAACTGTTTCGGTTGGTATGGTGGTGCCGTGGTTAGCACTGCTGCCTCACGGTGCTGAGGACCCGTGTTCGATCCTGGCCCCGGGAGAAAAACCCAGTTCGAGTACAAGTTTCAATGAGCATCACCTGCTCTTAACTCACTCCGAAGCTTGTCCTGGTTTAGGCTTATGGGGTGCTGGATTTCTAATATCATCCAGTTGTTCCTCGAGCTCTGTCTCAAACTCGCTGAGTGAGCAGATCAGCTCAGCTGCGTGGAGCATGGGGAGTGCAGTTCAACTGTACAGGGATGTATGGAAGAAGGGAGATCAGCTCAGATGTGTGTGGAGACCTGGAATGAGGGAAGCCCCATTTCAGCCATGTGCGGGTAGACTGAATGAAGGATTCAGAGTTTCCATGTAAACCTAGTTAGAAAACAGCAGAACCCACTACTCTGCTGCAGGACCGATGTTCTAAACACGGAAAGATGAACGCAAGGCCACCCGAGAGGATCAGGTTTTGGTGGGGGTGCCGGTGGGTCTGATGGGTAAGCAGATGGCACATTTTATCAATGCTTTTCAAGAGTTGGTGGATTTTTCTTGTTATTTATTAGAAAATGAATGTTAAAATTGTGAAGCAGATGAGGAAGAAAACATAAAAATGCCCACTTTTTTCTCAGAGAGGTAATTGGGGCTGCTTTGGGAGATAACACAACAAAATCTTTGTCACTTTAATTGGGTGTTTTCTCACCAATGTGGAATTTGAAAAATCTGAATCCTCTGTGCTGCTTGCATATGTTGGACACTCAGTGAATCCCAAACTTTAGTGACATAGTCAGATATAATAATGTATAGACACTCTAGGCAGCATTCACCTTGCACCTTGCTGCACTGGTCGAGGTGAGAATATTTCACTTACCTCCTGGTAACTGTCAGCCAGTTCCTGGTGTAGGTCTCGACACATGACCTCACCTGTGGGGTCAAGTTATTCCTGTCAAGGCAAAACATGAAGACGATTACTCCTTTCCCTAAAAAAGGTACAGCAGGAAGGAAAGGAAACAAATCGAAGAACATAATGTACAAAGCATATCCCCAGGGCAACCAAAATGCCTCATAGCCAATGAATTGCATTGCACACTCGCTGTTGTTAAAGGCAGCTATGACGGCCATTTTGTACACAGCAAGTTCTTGCAAACAATGGAGAGATTAATGAACAATAAATCTGCTTTTGGTGCTAATGCTTGAAGAGAACCGGGAGAACTCTCCGCTCTATCATAGGCTCTCCTAAACGAACAGGCAGATGGGTACGCAACTTAATGTTTCTCAGAACAACAACGCCTTTGACAATGCAGCACGCCCCCAGTGCCTCACTGAAGTGTCCTGCCAGGTCATGTGTCCAAATCGCAGTCGGACTTGAACCCAAGTCTTTCTTTTTTTTAAAATTTAGTGTACCCAATTCATTTTTTTCCAATTAAGGGGCAATTTAGCGTGGCCAATCCACCTACCCTGCACATCTTTTGGGTTGTGGGGGGCGAAACCCACGCAACCACGGAGAATGTGCAAACTCCACACGGACAGTGACCCAGAGCCGGGAACGAACCTGGGGCCTTGGCGCCGTGAGGCAGCAGGGCTAACCCACTGCGTCACTGCTGCCCGAACCCAAGTCTTTCTGACCCCAAGGCGCGAATGCTGCCGCTGAGACAAGGCTGACACAGGAAATAATGGTAGAAATATTTAAGCGTGTAATTAATAAATCAACCTAATTGCTCATATGTTAATCTTTTATTGTTAGAAATTTAAATTTAAGGGACAATCCAGCAAGTCAGTCAAGTCCCTCATCACAGCTCAGGGAATAAAGTGGTATCTCCTCATTACTAACCTCTACTTTTACATAGCACAAGGAAGAGAAACCAAGTCAATGGAAACTAGGAAGCCACAATTTCCACTTTCTCCATTTGACACAAAAACTACAAAGGATCTACATTTTAACTTAACTTCAAATCATAGAATTTACAGTGCAGAAAGAGGCTATTCGGCCCATCGGGTCTGCACCACCCTTGGAAAGAGCACCCTACCCAAGCCCACACCATCACTCTACCCCTGTAATCCCACCCACCCTTTTTTGGACACAAACGGCAATTTATCATGGCCAATCCACCTAACCTGCACATCTTTGGACTGTGGGAGGAAGCCGGAGCACCCGGAGGAAACCCACGCAGACATGGGGAGAACAAGCAGACTCCACACAGACAGTGATCCAAGCCGGGAATCAAACCTGGGACCCTGGAGATGCGAAGCAACTGTGCTAGCCACTATGCTGCCGTGCAGCTATGATGAAGATCAGGGGCGAAATTCTCCTACCCGCCCCGCCACATTTCTGCGCCGACCGGCCGGCGGGAGTCTCCGTAACACCGGCCGGTCAATGGGGTTTCCCATTGTGGGGCACCCCCACGCTGTCGGGAAACCCCCGAGCGCCGGCAGAACGGAGACTCCCGCCGGCGGAGAATGACGCCCCAGGTCTGAGCTTTGAAAGACAAGGTAGGCTGCCATTAATGCTCAAGTGATGCTTCTACCAGGGGCAAGAATGGTGTAAATCAATTAATCTCAGCTAAGCCAGGAGGTGGTTTGGTAACATACAGATCACAAACCTAAGACTTGACAGCAAAGTGAACAGGGAGAGTGGCTGCCATGTACAAATGTGAGCTAAAGCCACATATAGGAACAATATAAAGAAAGATATGGCTCTTAGATACATACAAGTCAATTATCGATATGTAGAAGAACAAAGTACTGATGCTCACAGCAGTGAATTATAAATGATTGCAGCACCTACTCGCCTGCAACCAGCAGAAGATAAGTACACATCTGTGCCCACTCCAACCCTTCATTCTTTTTTAAATTTTATCATGGGACATGGGCTTTGCTGACTGGGCCAGCATTTATTGCCCATGCCTAATTTCCCTTGAGGGACAGTTAAGTGTCAACCACATTGCTGTGGATCTGGAGTCACATGTGGGCCAGACCAGGTAAGGGCAGCAGATTTCCTTCCCTAAAGGACATTAGTGAGCCAGATGGGTTTTTACAACAATTGATAATGGTTTCATGGGCACCATTAGACTTTTAATTCAAGACTTTTATTGATTTCAAATTTCATCATCTGCAGCAGCGGTGTTGAACCTGGGCCCCCAGATCATTACTCTCGGTCTCTGCTTTACTAGCCCAGTGACAATATCACTGTGCCAGTACCTCCCCATGAATTTGCATTTAATCCAAAAATTAAAATGTGAAGGAAACGAGTCTCAGTACAATTGGAAGTTGCATTTTATTCTGAAGCGTTCCACTTTACCAATTGTCTGGGACAGCGGGGTTAATTGTCCGGCATTCTCTCGAAGACAATACAACGTCAACATCATCCTCAGGGAAATCCACCAGATTCTGCAATGATCCCAGCTCAGGATTCGCCATCTGATTGGCTACATGTGCCTCAAAATCTGAGGGCTCCACAGGATCAAATCTGAGTGGCTGAAAAACAAAAACACATAGGTAAAAATGGTTAGGGAGAAAGACGGTAATTTAAATAGCACTACAGGTTGTTTCAAAGCATCGCACATGCAAAGTGTAAGGGTCCTCCCTATTTATTCCCTTATTTTTCCCTTTCTTTGATTTTTGCTGTTACATTTTTGATTCATGTATGATTAGTTGTCATGTGTCTCTGAGGCAAGCGGCCTGTGCCTTTAATTCAAGCAGATGATTTCAGCAGCAGGAGAGATCACTGTGCTAATCTTTGCTGGTTCAAACTGTAGCTGTGGACTGACTGGCACTAATGATAGAGATTGACTGGGACTCGATTTGATTGATTTGGCTGGTGGCCAATGAATTGACCCAAAAGATTGTGCTCTGCCCGGTAACTGGTAGTGATTAGATCTGATCCCACTGAAATGTTTTTCAGAGCTCCAAGGGCAGGGTTTGGTTTCAGTTCTGATTTTGGCAGCCCTGGAGACAACCTCATATCCTCTCCTCTCTATCTTACTCCGGAAAGGCTGTGTTTCTGAACTGGCAAAGAGCCTGGATGAATATATGTACATGTAGAGTCCAGAACCGACTGACTCCCCCTCCTGAAAGGCAAAGGCAGAACTGGCCAACTCTCGCTCCAGAAAGATAGAGGACTGAATGTGAACCTTGAGCTGAAGGCCCAGATTGATGGGAACCTCAAGCTCAAGGCCCAGTTTGATGAAAAATAAAGTCTCCCCAGAAAGCCTGCTGTCTGTTAGAACTGCATTTTTCTAAACTTCAGGGACTTTCAATGAATGACTCTACAAAGAAGTCCATTACTGGCTGCAAACCAAAGACTCTAATCTGTGAGCTTGCGGTGAGGAAAATGTGCCAAATTATCACCATCCAAAGCAAAGACTGTTATCTTTTGACCTTATCCTTATCAGTTTTTACCCCTTTCCACCCCCTCTGTATTTGTCCATCTCGTGTGTGTGGGTAGAGGGTGAGATAGGTAAAGTGGGTAGTAGGTATTAGCTTGTTGTTACCCAGTTGTATTTACTGTATATTTCATTACAGTTCTTGGTATAAATAAACATTAATTGTGCTTAAACTTACAAATCTGATGGACTATAATTATTGGGCAGCCAAAGGCCAAAGATTTGGGGTATTTTTATTAGTATTATTGGTTAATCCACTTGTTTTGTGACTCTGGGGCACGTGGGGCTGGAATTGACCACACACTTGCCCAGGATGTCGTTACAAAAGCAATGTGGCTACTTTTGTAATGTAGGAAAATGCAGCGACCAAACTGCTGCCATTATTCATGAAGTCCTGAACACTTTGTACAGATGTCAAGCACAGGTAGCAGCTGTTGGTGATACTCACAATGTTTTGTGATAGTGCCGTGGGGTAGCTGGGCTGTTTCCCGTCAGTCAATGAAGTCCTTTTGTAGCGCGGTACGAGCAGTTTCAATTCACCAGTGACCGCTTCGCTGCAAACCAGACCGGAAAAGATTCAAGTAAAAAACTCGCAGTTCGACAACCCCTGTCAGGTTTTTGGGAGGCCCCAAAGTCCTAAACTTTAGTTTTAAGAATAGTCACAGTAAGATCCCTCGATGCAGCATGTGATGACTAATGAATAAGGTGTTGGTGTTAGAGGGATGCATTTTGGCCAAGATACAGGGAGCAAATCTCTACTACTCCGCCAATGAACCAATGGGATATTTTATGTCCACCCAAAGAGGTAGATAGGGTCTCAATTTCACTAAAATATGCAGCACTCTCTCTGTATAGCAGTGGCGTGTCAATTGATCACATGCTCAGATCCTGGCGTAGGCCTTGAATCCATAAGCTTCTGACCCTAGAAACAAGAGAGTTACCCATTGAACCATAGCTAACACCCCACCGATTGGAGCTCAGTACCCCTCCTCTGGTTTCCTTTTCTCCTCTCTTGTCTAAATTTTTATAGATTACTTCCCTCTGGGCACTTCCAACACCTTATTTCAAGCAGTGTATATTCACCAACTAGCCACGATAGTGAATGTCAACATCACCATTTTGCATTCATATCACATAGGAAAATGACCCAAGGTGCTTTGCAGAAATTTAATTCAAAAAAATAAATGAATACAGAGTCAAAGATGGAACTATTAGGAACAGTGGACAAAGGTTCAGTCAAAGGGTTGGGTTTTAAGGAAGATCTCAAAGGAGGAAAGTGAGGCAGATAATAGTGGGGTCCAGGGAAGCAATTTTTTGAAAAATCATTCATAAGGAGGCACATGTGTTGCCTTCTTGAACTGCTGCAATTCATGAGCTTAGTATTAATGGTGGAACTAATAGAGCGCCGGATGCACAAGAGGCCAGAATCAGAGGGATGGGGTACTTGGAGGAGGAGGTGGTGATGGTTTTTTTGCGATGGCGGAGGTCATAGGAAGGGGAGAAACAATGAAAGAGTTCAAATATAGAATCGGAGAAAGATACAGCACAGAAGGAGGCAATTTGACACTTCATGCCGGTGCTGGTTCTTTGAAAGAATTGTCTAGTTAGTTCCATTCCCTGCTCCTTCTCCACAGTCCCATAATCCTTTTACACCAGTATTTCACCAATTCTGTTTTAAATGCTGCTATTAGAGTGGCATCGTGGCGCAGTGGTTAGCTACAGTGTTAGCTACAGTGTAAATAAATCTCAAGTTGGGGTCAAAAGACACTGAGTTTGTTCACAATCTGCTTCAGCCTCAGGTAACGGCAGCTGCAGGGGTTGTTGCTGCTGACCATAGGCAGTTTGTGGTGGCGATGAGGATTGACTTTGATCATCTTAATTTTAGTAGCAGGAAATTGCAGCTGACCCAACACTGGCTGTCAAACAAGCATTGCAACATCACAATGGAATGCTGAAGAGACGTTACGGAGAACATTCTTCTGTCAACAGTGTACGCATGGAAGCTGGCCACTTGACTTTGAATGATGTCAGCTCAGGACATCATGTAGACCAAGGGCCATGGATGGATTCTTGAGGGAGTTCAATGGGAGAAGGAAGAGAAGCCATTGTTGGATGTGTGGTCAGAGAGGTGAAAGTGGAACCAAACGAGAGCATGAGAACAAGCTGTTGGAAATTGATGGTTGTAAATGCTATGTCGAGGAGCATAAGGATGTCTCAGTCCCAGTCAGCAAAAGGCTATGCAGCTCCCAACTCCATCTCCATCCCGTGACATCTACAAATTCCAACAAAGGACATCAACTACAATCAAGATACAACTTGGGCTGAAAAGTGGCAAGTAACATTCATGACACACAAGTACAAGGCAATGACAATCTCTAATAAGGGTAAATCTAACCATTGGCATATAAATATTGTGGTTACAAGACCAGGTCAGAGGCTGGGAATTCTGCAGAAGGTAACTCACCTCTTGACTCCCCAAAGTCTGTCCACCATCGAAAAGGCGCAAGGTGACAGAATACTCACAACTTAACTGGAGGAGTGCGAACACGCAAGGAGCTCGACAACATCCAAGCAGCCCACTTGATTGGCACCTGAGGCACCAACCTAAAACATTCATTACCAACGCACAGTGGTAGCAGTGTGTCCTATATACGAGATACTCTGCAGTAACTCACCAAGGTTCCTTCAACAGCACCTTCCAAACTGGTGATCTTTGCCACCTGGGTGAACAAAGGCAGCAGGCAGATTGGAACACCACCACTTCCAAGTTCCCTCCAAGCCATGCATCATCCTGACTTGAAACTATAATCGCCAATTCTACACCATCAGTGGGACAAAACCTGGCACTCCCTCCCCAACATCACTGTGGGTGTACCTACACCACATAGACTGCGGTGGTTCAAGACGGCATCTCTCCACCACCTTCCCAAGGGCAATTAGGACGCACAGTAAATGCTGATTTAGCCAGAGACACTGACAGCCCAAGACAGAATAGAAGAAAACATATGAATGAAGAGACTCAAAAACTGTGTAACCCGCAAGCTTAAAGGAAGTGTTCTGACCTTAGAGGGTAAGCTGAAGAAACCGACAGACAAATGAAAAGGGATGTTTGAGGATTGCTGACCTCTGATAAGTGGTATGGTCAGAGTCGCATCAGATCTTAAATAGAACATAGAACAGTACAGCACAGTACAGGCCCTTCGGCCCACGATGTTGTGCCGACCATTTATCCTAATCTAAGGTCAACTTAACCTACACCCCTTCAATTTACTGCTGTCCATGTGCCTGTCCAAGAATCGCTTAAATGTCCCTAATGACTCAGACTCCACCACCTCTGCTAGGAGTGCATTCCACCCACCCACCACTCTCTGTGTAAAGAACCTACCTCTGACATCTCCCCTATACCTTCCTCCAGTCACCTTAAAACGATGTCCCCTCGTGACAACCATTTCCGCCCTGGGGAAAAGTCTCTGGCTATTCACTCTATCCATGCCTCTCATCACCTTGTACACTTCTATCAAGTCACCTCTCTTCCTTCTTCGCTCCAGTGAGAAAATTTAGCTCCCTCAATCTTTCTTCATAAGACCATGCTGTCCAATCCAGGCTGCATCCTGGTAAATCTCCTCTGTACCCTCTCCAGAGCAGCCACATCCTTCCTATAATGAGGTGACCAGAACTGGACACAATATTCCAAGTGTGGTCTAACTAGGGTTTTATAAAGCTGCAGCAAAACCTCCCGTCTCTTAAACTCAATCCCCCTGTTACTGAAAGCCAACACATCATACGACTTCTTAACAACCCTATTAACCTGGGTGGCAACCTTGAGGGATCTATCTACGTGGACCCCAAGATCCCTCTGTTCCTCCACTCTTCCAAGAATCCTGCCGTTAACCCTGTATTCAGCATTCCAATTCGACCTTCCAAAATGAATCACTTCACATTTATCAAGGTTGAACTCCATCTGCCACTTCTCAGCCCAGCTCTGCATCTTGTGGGTGAATCTTCAAGGATTGGAACTGGGAACAGCAAAACCATTTTGTTTTAACAAAGAAGAATTGCTGAAGAAAACTTCGACACTGGTGAAAATTAGGGAGATAAATGAGGAAGAAATGTCGCAAACCCTCCACCAGCCTAAGGCTGGATACTATTCTGACTGCAGCCAAGTTACTTTACAGTGGTTTGGGTAATTGGGATGTGTACATTGTCACAGGGAACTGATTACATTTAACCAATAACCTTGATTCCTGTCATCTCTAACACTAACCCACAACAGCAAAAGCTTTGTTCATCTTAAAAGAAAGTAACACCAAACCCCATTAGGTTTGCAGGCCATATCCAGACAGAGGAACAAATTAGTCTCTTTGTTCACAACTTTATCAAAACCTGTGACTGGATCTCTACTCTTCAACAAGAGATCCACTCTTCAACTGATTCATGAGGGTGAAGGGACAACATGCAGCAGTAAAGCAACAACCATCCAGTCCAGAATTAGTCTGCAGAGTGCAAAGGCATTGCATGCATCAACACTTAGGGTGCAATTCAACCAAAACATTTCCAAGGGTGCAATTCTCCCAAAAGGGAACAAAGTCCCCTAGTGAGCATGTTTAGCCACGTGTTTCCAGGCACTCACCGTGCCAAGAAACATATGGCTATTCAATGCAACTCGGGTTGAATAAGGGGCCTGACGGGGGAATGCGTGCCCCGGGTCACTGTCCGTGTGGAGCTTGCACATTCTCCCCTTGTTTGCGTGGGTTTCGCCCCCACAACCCAAAGATGTGCAGGGTAGGTGGATTGACCATGCTAAATTGCCCCTTAATTGGGAAAAAAAAATTAACTCTAAATTTTTTCTTTAAATGTCTGTGCCGGCCCAAAAGGAGAAGCAAAGATTCTAGTCATTCATTTTAATCCCATTTTCCAGCACCTGGCCCATAGCCTTGCAGGTGTAGCCATCTGGGATGGCCACTTACAAAGAAACATGGACATTTGCAAAGACTCAAGGGAAATATGGCCAATACACGATTCAGGCAGGCTCAGAGCCTAAATGTATATTTGTAAGCAGAGAACCAGACAGTATCGAAACCCCGAGCCGATTTGCATTCTAATGACCCATTTCCCTAAGGCAAAGGATTGGTACTCAGGTAACCGATACAATTCCAGACACATCGGCGCCACTCCCTTTACTCAGGAAGCATAAACAGCAAGGTCAGTGACCGCTTAGGACACGCCCGGCCTTCAAGGCACCCGCCCCTTTATTGGCTCAGATCGAAGGCAGTGATCGAAGGCTGCCGAATTATTGGGTCCAAACTTAAGGACCGCCCAAAAGAGCGCAAAACCCCCAAGGATAAAGAGAGACACTGCCATGTGTTCGATCTCTTTTAGACCTGGCGCTCCAACTGTAGCACCACGACCGGAAGCAAGTCCAAGTTCAAAGCTCGCTACCAGACGGATGAGCCTAGCTGAACCGCAGTTACTTCTCCAGACCCAGCAGATCCAGATTCGAACAAAGGCCACTGTTCCTCTGACCTAAGCCGGGTGCCTGAAGTTAAGTACAGGTTATCATAGTGTTAGGTGTAATTTAGCTCGTAGTGTTTATGTTGCATGTATAAGTTAATCTTGTGTGTGAATAAAGTGTTATTGAACTTGAACTAACTAACTGGTTGTTGGGTCTTTGATCGATATCCGGTTGAACCTTGTCGTGGTATCATTTGATACCTGGCGACTCTGAATGCAATATAATATCAATGTCTAGACAAAAGAAGGGCAACCTGATTGACTGCCATATTTATAGCAAGTAAATATATCAACACAGGTGCACTTCAAATGCATATCCAGGTAACTTTTAAATGAGTTGAGTATTTCAGCCCAAATTAGGCAATGAATTCCAGACACCCATCACCCTCTGTGTTTCTTTATGTCCCCTCCAATCACATAAAATCTATGCCCTCTGGTAATTAACCCCTCAGCTAGGGGGAAATAAGTCTTTCCTATCTACCCTATGTAAGCCCCTCATAATTTTGGACAGCTCAATTAGGTCACCCCTTAGCATCCTCTATTCTAAGGAAAACAATCTGAGCCCATCCAATCTCTCCTCATTGCAACAATTTTCCAGGCAACATTCTTATTAGTCTCCTCTGCATTCTCTCCAGAGCAATTATGCCCTTTCTGTAATGTGGTGACCAGAACTGTACACAAAACTCCAGCTGTGGCCTAACCAGCATTTTATACAGTTACATCATTACATCCCTGCTTTTGTATTCAATATCACACCCAATAAAGTGTTCTTGACCACTTGTCCTGCCACCTTCAAGGACCTGTGGACATGCATTCCAAGGTCTCTCACTTCCTCAACCCCTCTCAATGTCTTCCTATTTATTAAGTATTCCTTTGCTTTTTTTGCCCTCCCCAAATGCATTACCTCACACTCTTCTGTGTTGAATTCCATTTGCCACTTCTCTGCCAACTCAACAAAACCATCATTTTGGAGTCAACATCTATCCTCTTCACGATCAATTTTGTGCCATCTGCAAATTTCTCAATTAGGTGACCGATGCCAACCGTTAACTGTCAGCTCAAAAACAAGTTGGTGAACACTGATGAGGGTGGCCAATGAACATCAATTGGCAAGCCCAGTCTGCGAGCAGATGGCATATGCCAACCTGTGAGTACCAACTGCCACTCAACCCTGTCCAAATGCCTCAGTGTTGGTTAAAGCAATCAAAAATAACTCGGGATTTTAATCTAGCAACACCTGTATCTGATCATGGAAAAACAAGGACAGACAACACTTATAGTCCAGAGGCAAAACTCTTGTGTCAAAATAAAAACAGGGTAAAATTAGATTTAAATCAGAACAAACTTGTCCTTCATTTAATCAAACAGAACAGGCAAAGCCTATTAACATCTGTACCAGTGTGCCTATCTCTATCCCTGATACTATAACCATTGACATCACTAGCACCCATCAATACAAGCACCCCTCACTAACTCTACCCCACGTGCTCTCGGTGTTTTACTTATTTTTTAAATATTTAATATGTGCTGCACCATCAAGGACACCCCAGAGCGCTACACAAAACTTTAACAGCCCCACCCGTTAGAACCTCCCCATGAAAAATGACTGCACAAAGAGTGGGTGGGTATGTGGTGCACAGCTCGCTGTTAAATATGCCTAAGGCAGTCAAAGTTCCACAGCTGAGATTTATATTTTGTTTAAAATTATGTAACTTTACTACCCTGACTCGAGAAATCTGTTCTTAGATGGGCTGCACAATCCCCTCTTTATTGGGTTGCCCTCCCATTGCATCAGGCATGGGTTAAAAAACTGCCAGATTTGACAGGTGAGTCAGTACTTAGATCAGTAACTGGCAGAGAATGTAATCATGGGCACTTGTGACTGATCAGATGCATCTCTTCTGTATCTTGAACGTTCCGCATTCCAAACATGTATAATCACTCATCTTGTACTGATAGTAAAGTTGCACATAGATAAAAAATGGTAGTGATATACGAGTGAAGGGGGTGGGGTAGATACACAAAGCCCAGGAGAAACAAAATGACTTCTAGGAAAAGAGTATAAAAAGCAAAGGCTTAAGTTCTACTATTAAGGAGAAAACCCATCCAACTTACGTTCTGGATATGATTGAGAATGCAATGTAAATAAAAGCAGAAATTGTTTTTGTCCACACCCATTTTTGTAACCACCTTTTAAAATGTAAATATCTTTAGGGCGATGGAATCTATGCGACAATTATAGGTACAATAAGCTGCAGGACAGAGTCTGAAATTTCAAGGGAACTTGCAACAGACTCTAAACCAAATGAACCACACTATTCTATAAGGAAGTAACACAGCATCGCTGCAACGATCACACTCCTTGGTGTTAATGAAATCCTAGCTTGTTGGTGAAGCCAAAACCAAGACACAGAGTGTTTCTTTTTTGAGAGAGTTTATTGACTCGCTCAGTCTCACGTCGCCCCTCCCATTCTGCACAGTGTCCCAGCTATCCCCTAATTATACATGCTCAAAGACAATTAATACCCATCACCTGTTTCTCTTAACCCTAACAATGTAATTGACATGACATCAACATTTGAAACCAGGTTAGGAGTGAACAAGCATTGCACAATGCACATTGGTGTAAATGATCATAAAACTCACACATTGCACAGTGGTGGCATGGTGACACAGTGGTTAGCACTGCTGCCTCACAGCGTCAAGGACCCAGGTTCAATTCCGACCTCGGGTGACTGTGTGGAGTTTGCACTTCCTCTCCGTGTCTGCGTGTGTTTCCTCCATGTGTTACGATTTCCTCCCACAGTCCAAAGATGTGCAGGTTAGGTGGATTGGCCATGCTAAATTGGCCCTAGGTGGGGTTACTGGGATAGTGTGGGGTTTGGGCCTAGATAGGGTGCTCTTTCAGAGGGCCGGTGCAGACTCAATGGGCTAAATGGCCTCCTTCTGCACTGTAGGAATTCTATGATTACAGATACTGCTCAAGAAACACTCACTGCTAATGATGAGACAGACAAGCAGACACACACACACACATAGACATACAAAAAGTCAGACAGAGTGAGACATATGCTGAGAGTGTGAATCACAGAGAAGTAGTGAGAGTGAGAGAAAGAGACAGACAGAGAGGACAGGCAGGCAGAGACAGCCAATGCAAACATTCCCAGCAAATTGAACACTGTACATAACAGCAGCAAACTTTCAGCCCTATTGACCACAGACTAAGTTACTGGGAGTTTCAGTCAGGTACTTGCACAAATTTGTCTACTAACTTACCAGTAAAAATATTTAATCCATGTTTCATTCTTGGCCTGAGTTGGCTAGTCTTGTACTTGGGGTGGGTTGGGGCATATCTCGGAAACATTGGTTACACCCAAACAGGATGTCAAATGTCAAACATTGCCAGGTCAGGGGTCACTGACAAACAAACATAAGTTTGATTCTGAGCCCCGGGTTCCCTGGTATCCAAGCAACATTCACTTTTAAAATCCAAAATGAACAGCTGTGCCCTAGGGGTCAGCTATCTTGAGCACTGTATTTCCATCTAGTGGCAGTAATAGGTTGAGGTAAGCTACGCAGCTTAACTGAATCCAGGGGCCGACGGAGTTCTTTGGGTTCCATCCTCTGGTCCCTCCTTATCTCTCTCACCTCCTCTACCACATGCCTACCCTACTCCTCCCACACCACCCATCCACCCTTCACATTGAGATTGAGATTTATGCGCACCTCTAATTCTGGCCTCTTGCACTTTCCTGGTTTTGCTGGTCGTACATTCTGCTGCTGGGGCATCATGCTCCCGAGCCCTAAACCTCTCCATCTCACTCTTCTCCTTTAAAGCTCTCTTCAAAGCCTACCACTTTGACCAACTACTTGGTCACCTGTCTTAACGCCTTTTGACATGACTCAGTGTCAGAGTTTGTTCAATAATCACTCCTATGAAGCCCCTGGTAAAGACACTTTGCAAATGGAAGCTGTTATTGCATGTACATCCCTAACAATAGGTTTTGCTTAGCATGTAATTAAAATAGATTGGATTGTTCCCATGTTGGTGCATTCTTTGAGGATCGAGGAATGAAAGCCAGCATTTAGATTCTCAGGCCTAGGTTCACACTGTGCCCAGTGAAATAAAACTTAGGATCAAAGCATGATAAATTGAGGGCAGATAAGCAGATGCAGACAGACAGATAGGCACAAGCCAACAGGTAGACATGCCAACAGGAACAGCTCAACTCATTCAAACGGACTCCGAATTTGCATTTATTTTGAATAAACTAATTTGTTGCCCAAAGTAATATTTAACACTTCTGCATCATTGACAGAGTTCGAACACGAGAACTGCACAGAGAGCCTGTAGTTTGCAGAATGGAATGGGGTGGGTGAAGAGGGACAGTGTAGAGGGAGAGTCAATGAACTCCAGGAATATAAAAGTTCCTAGCTCAAACAAAGAAGGGATCAATCTGCTGATTGCAGAGAGCTGTTCAATAACATTTCAGTAGTGGACAAGTAAAAATAATGCAGGATAAACAAAAAGCAGACACCACAAGCTTATGCATAACCCTCATGGTTTATTATAAAATTCAAAAGTGAAGAGGGAAAATGATCTCTACACATCCTGCAGGTAGGTGAAAAGGGCGTAGAGGAAAGCTCACTAGAACAAATATCGGAAGACACTAAACAAGTTAAAAGAGTGATAAAAGAGACCTATATATATACGCAAGCCTACAAACAAGATAACAGTAAGGACCTGTTTCAGCACTACAACAGGGCAGGCAGAAAACTGGCTTGAAACAGAGGATGAGTACAAATGACTAAGTGTTCTTAATGATTACTTCCTCCAAGGACAACATGCTTTTTACAAAGAAGATATAACCCAAGCACCATCAAAGTCATCAATATAAATAAGGTATAAATACTAGACAGACTAAAAGGGATCAAAACAAATAAATCTTGTGGAGCAGGTTGGTTTTTATTCCAGAGTTTTAAGACTATGGAGGAGAATATGAGGTATTGACAATTGTCATGAGGGAGAGAATGACCTTGGGAGGCACCAATAAATTGAAAGCAAGCAATTCAGAGAGGGAGGAATAACAGACACGGGCAACTACAGATATGAAGTCTTTGATTTTGTATAATATCATAGAATTAGCAGGCATCAATTGTCCAATAATAACATGAGGGGTCAGTTTAGCTCAGTTGGTTTGTGATGCAGAGCAAGACCAATAGCGTGGGTTCAATTCCCGTACCGGCTGAGTTTATTTATGAAGGTGTGGTGATCCTCAGGTTAAATCACCACCAGTCAGCTCTCCCCTCAAAGGGGAAAGCAGCCTATGGTCATCTGGGAATACTGTGATTTACTTACTCTGATAACCATGTGAACAACAGTCACAGAATTTAGAAAGGGAAGATCTCACAAGAATGGCCAAATGATATCCATAAGAAGCCCTGTGCATGCTGTACAAAGACTTTTGGAAACCATTTGGTATTGTTCCAGAGTGTCATTTTGAGTACAGAGTGTTCTTATAAGCCTTTCTCCTATGTCATTGTTTGACTGACATCTGTTGAGGGTGCTGAGCATGTGTCAGCTTTGGCGGGGTTTTCAGTCGGCAAGAGCATGACCTATTTTACTGTTTTCATAGTTATTACTGTTACTACCATTCTATTGCGTTACTTTTATTGTCAAACTTTATCATTTATTTATTTACATAAACAAGTTTCTTCTTTTGCTTTGACTACCCATCTTTGAAGTATCTTGGACTTTCTTTGAATTAAATGGCACTATAGAAATGGAAAGTGTTGTTCTTTATATGAGTAGAACAATAGTAAATTAAATGTAATCGAGACAAATGTAAGATAGTGCACATGTAAGGGAAAATAGCCATCTCCATGAATAGAGTTACAATCGTTAAAAGTGAAGTTGAAAAAAACCCAAGTCTGTGAATATTCCACATTTGCACCTCCAGCCAATGCAGAGCAGCAAGTAGCACAGCCAATATAATGTCCAAGTATACAACCGACACAGAAAAATCTCAAGATCCAATCCACCAAAATGCTAAAGCAGTCATCTGTCTACCCATACATTGCCACCTAGTCAGGAGCTACTCACTTCTATGATGCTAAATGCATAATCTATTTCCTTTTTAAAAAAAGTTAAGATTTGTTTTTGAGGTTGAAGGTTACCAGCACCTGCCATTTTAGGTGTCCAATGTCAACAACAACAACAACTTGCATTTATCTAATGCAATGGAAATGTTCCATGATGCTTCACTGGAGCGTAATTAGACAAAGACTGACACTGAGATAAGCAAATAAAAATTAGGACAAGTAATCAAAACCTTAGTCAAAAAGGAGGCTTTTAAGGAGTTTGTAAAGGAGGAGGGGGAGATGGAAAGGCAGGGGGAATGGAGGGTATTCCAAAGCTGAGGACAACGGAAGGTACAGCAGCCAATGGTTGTGCAAACGGAATAGAGAAATGTAAGAGGCCAGAGTTCCAAGGAAGTCAAGTTTTGTGAATCTTATGGCTGGAGGAGGATCCAAAGCAAAGCACTAGCTGATCAGGCACAGCATGGGTCAGACCTAGATACAGGGTCCTCCATCTCCTCAAACACTCTCACCTCAGGTACACCACACATTAGAAGTAAAGTCCCCCCCCCCCCCACATATTGTGCCATACATTCAAAGTCAGACACAACATGGGTTACAGAGTAAACCTCCCTCCACAACGTGCCACCAAGAACTCCTGAGTGAGATACAGCACGGCTGACTTGCACAGCTCCCTAAGCAAACTCCAATAATGTGCCTCAACCCCAACCTCAGAGCACCCCCCTCACCACCCTCCAACAGCACCGATGTCTGATTTTGCATTCCCCACTCCAGCTGGACTGCAATATTCCTGAATTATATGGACATTTTAGTCTGAGGGGCCCCTTTGCATTCCCATGGCTCTGGGCTGGACTTGCATTTATAAATGATGTACCAGTGTGTAACCAGTACACCATTTCACCTCCCTCCTTTAATAAACCTGAATGTACATTTCGCACAGAGATTATTGGGAGTGCCCGTTTAAACTGTGCCACAGACCTCAGTAATCTTAGCGAAGGCTGTAACCCAAAACGCTAACCAGTTTTTCTGTTTCGTATCTTGACTGATTTGCTAGGTAGCCCCCCTCCCACCCATGCTTTTTTCGAGATCACGCGTCTCAAGATAATGTTTGCCATTGCTTCATGTTTAATAATGAAGGCGGAGCCCCTTAAATATCAGGTGCTGGTTAAAGCGGAGCTCCAGTTGTGGAATAAGTTTGCAACATGTTCCATTGACATTTGCCGGAGTTTGGAAGGCCCCCACTACATCACTTCAATCACAGACACATTATTTCTCTTGAAACTCCACTCAAAACAGTTACAAGGTAACCGCTACCGAATGAAAGGGCAACATTCTCTCTCCCGCTGATTTTTCACCCCTTTTATCCGATTTCTGAGTTGGGTGTGTAGAGTGAGCAGCAAATGAGGAAGGAGAAACAGAATCGAATTCTGGTTGCCACTCGGGGAATATTCTTTATGATCGGGAGTGAGAAGCAGATCCCCATTATCTGGGGGCATTGACCAGATTCCCAGCCCCGCCCATCTCACCTGCTCACCAGCTGGTGTCTGTCCCCGAAGGTGAATGAAGCCATGGTCCAAGGATCCTTCGCCGTTTGCCCTGTCAACCCCCTGGGAGCAGGTGAAGGAGGAGTCACTCGAGGGAGAGGCGTGACTGTGGGTGAGAGAGGGGTGGCTATCAGTGGGTGTGAGGGTGGGCAGGGGAGCCTCTGGGGTCTCGACTTTCGAGGAGAGGATGGCTATGAGGACCTCCCTATGTGGGGAGCCTGAACCTTCACCAGAGCAAGTCTAACCAGCCTGAAACAAGCAGGACCAGATTCCTTTCATTTCCCATTGCTCACATATCAGCCCCACAATCTAAATACTGCACCGAGATAATGACGAACGCAAGTATCTCCCCAACCACATTCGACATCTCGGCAGCCACATAGAGTAAAAGAACGATGCAACTCCGTCAGGAAATATTTCACTCAATCTAATCTCGCCACTAACCCTAAAAGGGTCAAACTGCCACCCCAGCCTAACTGCATCCTAATCCCAACCAAAACTAACTTCATTCTAACCGAACTGACCCCCTAAACGAACACTTACCTCTTCCCTTCACACCATTCCAGGTTGCAACCACCCCCTGTTCCAGGAAAGGCTACAAGTGATTCGAGAAGACACCTCACGTCCCAGCACTTTCTCAGCCTCTCTGGGGAAGAGGGATCACTGATGTCTTGCCAGCCTCTCTCACAACCCCAGCAGTAGCTGGTAGGTAGACACCAGAGCACTGAACATTTTAAACATGGGCGTGTTGAGTTCAATTAAAGATGACACAATATTACCTAATTCTTTGACATCATAGAATCATGGAATCCCTAGTGCAGAGGGAGGCCATTTGGCCCATTGAGACTGCACTGACCCTCTGAAAGTGTACTCCAACCAAACTCACTCCCCTGCCCTATCCCAATAAACCCTTAATCTAATCTTTGGTGCTCCAGTTTCCACCCACAGTCCAAAGATGTGCAGGTTACGTGGATTGACTGTGCTAAATTGCACCTTTGGACACTAAGGGCAATTTAGCATGGCCAATCCACCTAACCTGCACATCTTTGGACTGTGGGTGGAAAACGAAGCACCCGGAGGAAACTCACGCAGACACAGGGAGAACGTGTAAACTCCACACAGGCAATGACCCAAGGCCAGAATTGAACCCGGGTCCCTGGCGCTGCGAGGCAGCAGTGCGAACCACTGTGCCACCCATCTCTGTGGATTGAACGGACAAAATTTGCTGCCTTGTATGTGCAATTTCCCTCTAGTCAGCTGCAATAAACAGACTTCCATTTTACACAGAACCCATAGCACAGCCAACAGCCCTGTCAAAGTGTTTTGTGGCCAATTAAATACTTTCCCATTGGAGGAAATCCCATGCAGCAAGCTTCCACAAACAGCAGTGTGATCATGATCAGATCATACTTTTGATTTGAGGGATAGATATTGGCTGGGATACTGAGCTAACCCCGGCTCTTCCTCCAAAATAATGCCATGGGATCTTTCACATCCATCAGCAGGCAGTAGGGGCCTGGGTTCAATGTTTGATTGGAAAGATGATATCACTGACAGTGCAATACTCCCTCAGTACTGTACTGGGGCGGCAGCACATCTCAATTGCGGAGGGACATTGTTCTTCCCGCAAATAACTTATTATCCATATGCCAGTCTCTGTACAATCTTCTCATCATCTGAAGCATCCTGGACAATCTGCGCTGCTGCTTCTTTTTGTTTTTCTGTGAGGGAAAACGACTTTCATCTCCAGGCATTGTGCATCAGCTTACAGCACTTGCAGTTGTAGCATGGGCCAGATGCAGAATAAAGCTTTTCTTACTACCCCATTCAAAATTGCTAGGTCAGGTACAACACAGGTTATGGGGCCGGTTCAGCTCAGTTGGCTGGACGGCTGGTTCATGATGCAGAGGGAGACGCCAACAGCACAGGTTCAATTCATGTGCCAGCTGAGGTTATCCATGAATTACACTCTTAACCTTACCCCTCGCCTGAGATGTGGCGACCCTCAGGTTAAATCACCACCCGTCAGCTCTCTTGAAAAAGGGGACAGCAGCCTATGGTCCTCGGGGACTATGGCAACTTTCACAACACGGGTTAGTTAAAATCACCCTCTCTCCATCCAGTTGGGCTGCACTTGATATTTTTCTATTTCCCACTCCTGACATATTGATCATTTTAATATTTGGGGCAATTTTTATAAGAGGGAAATTCAAGCCCCATGTTTGAAATGGCAGTGTCAGGATTATCTGGTTTTCCTGTATGAGTTTCATTGTTTTTTGGTACACGTTTGGTGTTTTTATGTCAGGCACACACTTTATAAGATCGCAGAAAGTATCAGATAAAATGATTCTGGAAAATGCCCAATTTATTCCCGCGGTCCCCCTATTCCTGGAATATTATTTTATGCCGCTGCCCAGGATCAAAATGGCAACTGTAAAACCTGAATAATTCAAATTCACCCAGATGATTTGGATTGATCAGTGAAATCTGTTGCACAAACCTTGCAAACGTTCACACACAGCTTACCACACACACTACAAATGTTCATACAGCCACACTAACAGCACAAAGCATGCATTCTTCCAAAATAAAATCTGCCACATTAACAGAAAAGGGGATGCAATTACACAACACAGTTTACTTACTCATATCACAGAAATTGCACACTCGAAGTTCACAGTATTAGAATCCAGAGTATATTACCACCACCCCCATAGAAACCTGGTGATGGTACCATTCATCCTTCAGAAACCATGAGGGCCTCGTGAGGGAATAATTCTCAGAATTGGGGTCCAGGTTGATGGAACTCGGATCTTAATGCACATACTAGTTCAAGATTTCTCCTCACAATTGGTATTCAGGATGTTCCTACTTGGGTAGGGATGATTGACGAGGAACACAACATAAAAGGCAAAAGCATCCCAAAACATTATTCCTACCGCAGTAGGTATGACTACTAAAATTGCAAAAATTGGCTCCAGACATTAATTAATCACTGCTGTGTGCACAAGAGCTGTTTGAGAACGCTGATGATCAAGACTGCAGAGAAGCCTATCTACAGATGTAAGTAATAGAAGATCTCCTTCGTGGGTTTAATTTTTCCAAAACATCCACTGAACTTTTTTTTTAATTAACTTAAAGTTATTCCAGAAGTTAAGACAAAATGTTTTGATACGTTACAGTCTGACAATGATTTATTTTTAAAAGTTGTTCATTCATTGCAGCTCACCAGTGGGCAGCACGGTGATGCAGTGGTTAGCACTGCTGCCTCAAGCCGCCGAGGTCAGAGGTTCGATCCCAGCTCTGGGTCACTGTCCGTTTGGAGTTTGCACATTCTCCCCGTGTTTGCGTGGGTTTCGCCCCCACAACCCAAATGATGTGCAGGGTAGGTGGATTGGCCACGCTAAATTGCCCCTTCATTAGAAAAAATGAATTGGGTACTCTAAATTTATTAAACAAAAAATTCATTACAGCTCACCAAATAAGCCATGATCTCAATAGATTGGTTAAATATTTAGACTGTCTTTCTATTGTAATCCGCTGATATTAAATCTTTTAAAGTTATATTAATGACACTTTGAGGAACTTTATAATCCTTGCGTGTAATAATATTGCAGATACAAAATACATAATGACACCAAAGAGTCAAAATGTTAACTCTGTTTCTCTCTCCACAGATGCTACTAGACCTGCTGAGTTTTTCCTACATTTTCTGGTTTTTTTAAAGATTTCCAGCATCTGCATTATTTTGCTTTTAATTCAAAGTCATTCTTCTAAAACCTGCATTCTTGTTTCAATTCCTCTCCAATTTCCTGCCCATCTCTCTTGAAGATGCTGACTTACTAAGTACAGGTTCAGCCGCCCCATTACTTCACCCAATTGTCCATTTTTTAAATAAGTTCAGACAATAAATGTTGGCAAGATAATGATGATGTTGAGATGCCGGCGTTGGACTGGGGTGGGCAAGATAACTGGGCAAGATAACTGACTGCAAGAATATGACAGCAGAGCCTGATTCCTGCCCTTAATGGTGTCCGCAAAGGTTACTGGATAGAGAATGTAAACAGGGAGCTCGGCACATTCTTCCGTTCCTTCATGCAGATGTGCTGAGGTCAACAATGCAACTGCTACTGGTATTAACAACTCACCAAATGGGACCTTCTATTCTGCAAGCCTCAGAGCAACACTTGGTAGTGCATTTAGCCAACGAACCATCAAGATGTCTTCCTGAGATATTTACTCAGAAAGAATACAATTATAAAGCAGGCCGGGATTTTCTGTAGCAGAAGATTGCCACGTACAGCCAAAACATTTTCTTAACATAATCAGGTTGCTCAGGTAGGAGTGAAGCATAAAAAAAAAAATATTCAATATCATGTACTTTTATTACAGCCATAATTAAATCCACAGAATACAGGCTGACACAATTGTTTTATAACGTAGACAAGTTAGCAACTTTCCTGAAACGTACACTGTTCTATATTATACATCCTTCCTTTGCTTGAGTTCTTCTCTCTCTCAGATCGGTACAAATGCAGTAAGACTTGTTCGTTTGCTGTGCAGTTACATTTGTGCACGCTCTCGCTGTAGTCGGGAGTTGTATGTTCGAGATACTGTGTTCCAGGCATCCATGTATCGATCCATGCACATAGCTATACATTTCTGAAAGACATGATTAAAAGAGAGTAGGGTGTGAACCTGATTCAATACACAGGGGTTGGTGAGCAGCACTGATTTTACTTGCAGGGACATGAGGCTATCATTCCACACACTGGATCCCATTTCCTGCTCGTCCACTTTGATGCTGTTAGGGAATGGAATGTACCAGAAGGATTGCACTGCAAACTGAAACATGAAAAGCACAACCACCTAACCCTATACTACCATTTTACGTGGCAGGAAAATTACATTTTCAAAAAAAAAAAAGGTCAGTCCTGTAAAGTTAATCGTTCTTTTCTATGAAAAGCAGGTTTTAGAATAAAAATTATTCCTCCAGACTTCGATTCCACTTAAATAAAATATGTTGTAATCTGAGGTAACAGTAAAGTGATGACATTACAACCTGAGCGCAGGTATGAAAATTGTAGGAGTTTCCATATTTTCATTCCTGAGGTTCGGAAGCAAAGGGTGCCAAATGAATAGGTCTCAGTAAATATTTCCAGAGTTGAGATGAATATATGACTTTTTTTTTTTTTAAATTTAGATTACCTAATAATTTTTTCCAATTAAGGGGCAATTTAGTGTGGACAATCCACCTACTCTGCACATTTTTGGGTTGTGGGGGCGAAACCCACTCAGACACGGGGAGAATGTGCAAACTCCACACGGACAGTGGCCCAGAGCTGGGACCGAACCTGGGACCTCAGCAGCGTGAGGCAGCTGTGCTAACCACTAGGCCACCGTGCTGCCCTGAGGTGAATATATGACTGAGTGAATTACTCACACGGTGCTGTCGTTTGTGTACTTTGAGCGTTGCAGAGTAGTCTATGGATTCCAATCAGAGATGCGGAGACAACAGTTCCACCACAACATCATATAGCAACATGAAGAAACTCTGCCAGTGATCGATGAAACAGGGACTTTAAGTGTTTTCAAACATGCAGCAACAGATAGTTATCATATTCATAATGCTAAAAGCGTGAAAGTTCAACATACTTTCAAATATATGTACAAGTTCAAGCGATGATTGTGTTTGTGAATGGGTAGATGTGATGAATGTGTTTGTGAACGGTTAGATGTGATGAATGTGTTTGTGAATGGGTAGATGTGATGATTGTGTTTGTGAACGGTTAGATGTGATGAATGTGTTTGCGAATGGGTAGATGTGATGAATGTGTTTGTGAATGGGTAGATGTGGTGAATGTGTTTGTGAATGGGTAGATGTGATGAATGTGTTTGTGAATGGGTAGATGTGATGAATATGTTTGTGAATGGGTAGATGTGATGAATGTGTTTGTGAATGGGTAGATGTGGTGAATGTGTTTGTGAATGGGTAGATGTGATGAATGTGTTTGTGAATGGTTAGATGTGATGAATGTGTTTGTGAATGGTTAGATGTGATGAATGTGTGAAAGGGTAGATGTGATGAATGTGTTTGTGAACGATTAGATGTGATGTATATGTTTGTGAACAGTTAGATGTGTCTATTACTCCACAGTGGAGGCAGCTCAGCTACAAGATTTCAGTGGCAGTACTTCCAGGAAGTAGAGGACACAGATTGAAGATAATTGGCGAAAGAGCTAAAGGTGAAATAAAGGGCGGGATTTAACGGGCGGATTGCACACGGTAAAGTTCTGTACGGACCGGTTCGATCACGGGAGAATCCCAAATCAGGAACCCCGCCGGCTTGCTCCCATTAGCGGGATCCGGATTCCACCCAAAAGTGGCGAGAAACCAATAATTCACAATAAGGCAAATCTCCATCTCATTAATGAGGGGGTCGCCCAATTTAATGGCCTCCTGAGATCCAACTGGCTCCCCAGCAAGAAGTCACGCAGGTGCCGATTAGTACTGATCCACACAAACATGGACCAGATGTCATGGCACCTGGGGGGGGGGGGGGGGGGGGGGGGGAAGAGGGGGCTCCCAGGTCTTTGGAGGCCCCTGGAGTGGATGGGGACAGGGCAGGGTGACATCCTGGCTGTCCCCCTTGCACCCGGATACATTGACACTGCGAGGCTACCACCTTGGCACAGCTACCCTGGCACTGCCAAGGTGCCTGGGTGGCACTGCCATGGTGGCACTGTGAAGATTCAGGGTCTGAGTAGAAAGGAGGGATGAGGGGGGGTATGAAGGGTGGTGGGGGTGAAGGGCGGATATGAAGTGGCCTCCAAAAGATTGGGGGGGGGGGGGTGAAGGGCAAAAAGGGGGGTGAGGTGGCCTGAAAATGTGGGGCCCTCAGCTGCCGCTTAGCGGGGTGGCTTCAGTTGGGGGGGATTTGGGGTAATGCCCATGTGTGTGGGGGTGGCAGTGGCCGTGGGTGGGTTTGTGGGGGTCCCTCAAGCTCACTTAGAGATCAGGGTACCCTTTCAAAATGGCGGCCCAAACTCTGTCTGGCCAACGGATTCAGCTCCCCAGTGACAAAAGAAATTCTAAGTGAGGGCTAGCCCGGAGAGAAAGTCCCCAAGCCCCGAGAATGTGTGGTTCGATAGCGGTGGGGAGCTCGCCGACAGAGCCAGGGAGAAACTCCCAGCAAAACCCACCTGAAATAACACTTGGAAACTTTTCCATTAGATCGCGCCCAAGGAGAATAGTTTTGATTGTTATGATCTGCAATGCACTTCCTGAAAGGTTGATTCAGTAATAACTTTCAAAAAAGAACTGGATAAATACTTGAAGCAGAGAAAATTGCAAGGCTATTGGAAAGGGGTGCTGGGGGTGAGAAATGGGGGAGGACAGGCACAGTGAACAGAATATGAGAGATTGGGGAAGGAGTAGGTTATATGGCACCTCGAGCCTGCCAAACCTCCTTACTCTTGTGCACTCCAAACTCTTGGCAAGAAAGGCCAACATACCATTTGACTTCCTAATAGCATGCTGGAGATGCACGTTAACTTTTAGTGTTTTGCTGCCACCCAAACCCCCAAACACCAAATATACAGTTCCTCACAATTTAAAAAATAGGGGGTGGGATTCTCCGTTTGCCGACGCTGAAATCGCGAAACGTGATTGGGCAGAGAATAGGTCCCGACGCCAAAATCATAGCGGGTGCCGATTTGGCTCCAAACCGCAATTCTCCATTACCTCGACAGCGGTGTCAGTGCGTACCGGAACGCACGTACAGTGTCACCATTTGTATATCATTAGTGGGCCTGGCCCGGTTTTCTCCGCAGCCTCCGCGATTCTCCTCCTCCGATTGGCCGGGTTTCCGACGGCGCAGTTCACTTGTGCTTTATAAAATTGTGAAACTGACATCGTGGCTGCTGAGGGAGAGGGGGTACGGAAAATGTCCAATATCGCCATAACTTGCTGACAGTGTGCCGCTGGCCGAGGGGGCTTCAGCCGGGGAGAGTAGCGAGGGATGGCCAGGAGGTGGGCTGTGGGGTCAGGGTGGACAGGCACGGAACACTATTGCCACAGTCGGCAAGGCAGCCATGCAGCTGCGCACACCGCTGACAGCCCACTCTGAATTTAGGGTTGTATAGGTGTACACCCCAGGGGACCCCCCCCAGGTGCCCTCTGGCTCCAACTGACCCATCAGCTGTATGCGCGCACTCCAGCACAACCTGTGCTATCTTGTAGCTGGGCTGAGTGTGTGTGGGGAATGTAATGTGTATACGCAGCTGCAACCTGTCAGCCTCCCGAGTGTCAATCACAGACCCCACACCGTTTTTCATTGGAATCGATTTTGTTCCACATGGCGTCGATGCCAGTCTCGGAAATGGAGAATCCCGCCAAGGATGTTCTATTCTCCATACCAAAGTGAATAACCTAATTTCCCCGCATTGGTCTCTATCTGCCACACTCTATTCCTTAGCAGACTTTGTGTCATCCTCATAGCATACTTTCCCCACCACTGATACAAAATAATACAAACAGATCGTAATAATTCTGCCAATTTTATTTCCTTTGTCTTTGCTGGTTTATTTTTTATCTCTCTCATTTCTCTTTTCCTTATTTTGGCTTTTGGATAGCAACTATCCATAATACTGCCATTCACACCTCCTCTAAACAGATCTTTTAATAATAATAGCTTTTTAAAATATATATATTTTATTCGAGTTTTTTGGCCAAACATAACAATACGTAGTGTTTCTTTTACACAACAATAAAGCAATATAAATAGCCGTGGCCAGTTTTAAACAAATAAATAAATAATATATAAACAAAAACAAAACTAAATGGCAACTGCCTTGTCCAAAATAAATACTCTCCAAAATTACAGTCCAACAGTCCAATATACAATTACATATACCAAATACCTATACATGTACAATAACATCCCTGAGAGTCCGTCCAATTCCTCCCCCCCACCCTCCCCTCCCCCCTGGGTTGCTGCTGTTATCTACTTCTTTTCCGTTCCCTCTATCTTTCTGTGAGGTAGTCGACGAATGGTTGCCACCGCCTGGTGAACCCCTGAGCCGAACCCCTTAACACGAACTTAATCCGTTCTAACTTTATGAACCCTGCCATATCGTTTATCCAGGTCTCCACCCCCGGGGGCTTAGCTTCCTTCCACATTAACAATATCCTGCGCCGGGCTACAAGGGACGCAAAGGCCAACACGTCAGCCTCTCTCGCCTCCTGCACTCCCGGCTCTTCTGCAAACCCAAATATAGCCAACCCCCAGCTTGGTTCGACCCGGACCCCCACCACCTTCGAAAGCACCTTTGCCACCCCCACCCAGAACCCCTGTAGTACCGGGCATGACCAGAACATGTGGGTGTGATTCGCTGGGCCTCTCGAACATCTCGCACACCTATCCTCTACCCCCAAAAATTTACTAAGCCGTGCTCCAGTCATATGCGCCCTGTGTAGCACCTTAAATTGTATCAGGCTTAGCCTGGCACACGAGGATGATGAATTTACCCTACGTAGGGCATCCGCCCACAGCCCCTCCTCAATCTCCTCCCCCAGTTCTTCTTCCCATTTCCCTTTCAGCTCATCTACCATGATCTCCCCCTCGTCCCTCATCTCCCTGTATATGTCCGCTACCTTACCGTCCCCCACCCATGTCTCTGAGATCACTCTATCCTGCACTTCCTGCGTCAGGAGCTGCGGGAATTCCCTCACGTGTTGCCTCACAAAAGCCCTCAATTGCATATACCGAAATGCATTCCCTTGGGGCAACCCATATTTCTCCGTCAGCGCTCCCAAACTCGCAAACGTCCCATCTACAAATAGATCTCTTAATTGTACTACCCCAGCTCTTTGCCATGCTCCAAATAATAATAATAGCTTATTGTCACAAGTAGGCTTCAATGAAGTTACTGTGAAAAGCCCCTAGTCGCCACATTCTGGCGCCTGTATGGGAATTGAACCCGTGCTGCTGGCCTTGTTCTGCATTACAAGCCAGCTGTTTAGCCCACTGTGCTAAACCAGCCCCAGTCTATTTACGTGTCCCATTCCCATCCCTTTGGCTTTGCGCCATGAACACTTTTATCATTTAAACTCTCCCACCCTCCACCCTCGCATAGACCTTTCCCTTTAGTTCCCCCCTCCCTTTTCACTTCCTCAGAATCAATTGCACTTTTGACTTTTCCCAGTTCTGATTCAAGGTCACATTCCTGAAACATTAACTCTGTTTACCACACCACAAATGCTGCCATGTCTGCGGAGTAATTTCAGCATTTTCTGTTTTCATTGACTTGCCCACCATATTTGTACCATTAGCAAACTTGGATTCATTACATTCAGTCCATTCATCTAATTTATTAATATAGATTGTAAATAGCTGAGGCCAGCACTGATCTTTACATGCCATTAGTCTACCAACTTAAAAATAACCTGTTTATTCCTAGTCTGTTTTCTGCCCATTAATAAATCCATTATCCACGCTGATGTTATCCCAACCCCCGAGCCCTTTTTTGTGCAACAACTTTTCTTGGACCGTGTCAGATATCTTTTGAAAATCCAAAGATACTATATATCCACTGGTTCCTCATTAGTTACAACCTCAAAAAACTCCCCAATAGATTTGTTATCATTTCCCTTTAGAATCAAAGAGTTCTGCAGCACAGTAAAGGCCTTTTGTCTCATCACGTCTGCGCGAATCAAAAACAACCACCTAAATATTCTAACCCCATTTTCCAGCATTTGGCACATAGCCTTGGCATCGCAAGTGCACACCTAAATATGTCTTGTTATGAGGGTCTCTGCCTCTACTACCCTTTCAGGCAGTGAGTTCCAGACTCCCACCACCATCTGGATGAAGAAGGTTTTTCCTCACATCCCCTCTATAACATTTGCCCCATGCCTTAAATCTATGTCCCCTGGTCATTGATCCCAGCACCAAGGGGAAACATTTCTTCCTGTCCACTCTATCTACACCCCTCATAATGCTCTACATCTCAATCATATACCCCCTCAGTCTCCTCTGCTCCAAGGAAAACAACCCCAGTCTATGAAAACTCTTTTCATAGCTAAAATTTCACAGACCAGGCAACATCCTGGTAAATCTCCTCTGCACCATTTCCAGTGCTATCACATGCCTCTCATAACGTGGATTCCAGAACTGCACACAATACACTAGCTATGGCCTAATCTACATTTTATGCAGTTCCAGCATAACCTCCCTGCTCTTAAACTCTATGCTTCGGCTAATAAAGGCAAGTATTCTATATGCCTTCTTAACCATTGTATCTACCTGTCCTGCTATCTTAAGGGATCAGTGTATATGCACACAAAAGGTTCCTCTGATCCTCAGTGCTTCCCAGGGTTTGGCAGTTTATCATGTATTCACTTGCTGTATTTGTCCTGCCCAAGTGCAGCAGCACACACGTGCCCAGATTTAATTCAATTTGCCACTGATCAGCCCATCTGACCAACCCATCTTTGTCCTCCTTTAATCCAAGGCTCTCCTCCTCACTATTTACCACCCCACCAATTTTCATATCATCCACAATCTTACTGATCAACCCTCCTACATTCATGTCTAAATCATTTAGTTCAACCACAGCAAGGGCCCCTGTGGGACCCCACTGGACACAGGCTTCCAGTCAGAAAAGAACGCTCGACCATCACCCTCTGCTCCCTGCCACTCAGCTAATTCTGGATCCAATTTTCCTTGGATCCCACGGGCTCTTCCCTTCACTATCACTCTCTCGTGTGGGGCCTTATCGATCGAAAGCCTTGCTCAAATCCAAGCAGACTACGTCAAATGCACTGCCCTCATCTACGTACCTTGTCACCTCTCCGGTAAATTCAATCAAGTTGGTCAGATATGACTGCCCCTTAACTAAACCGTGCTGACTGTTCTTGATTAATCCCTGCCTCTCCAAATGCAGATTAATTTTGTCTCCCAGGATTGGTTCCAATAGTTTCCCCACCACTGAGCTTAGACTGACTGGCCTGTAGTTTCCTGGTTTATCCCTTCCTCCATTCTTGAATAATGGCACATTGGCTATCCTCCAGTCCTCCGGCACCTCTCCTGTGGCCAGAGAGGAATTGAAAATTAATGCCAGCGCCCCTGCTATTTCCTCCCTTGCCTTATTCAACAGCCTGAGATACATTTCATCTGGACCTGGAGATTTGTTAACTTTTAAGCCTGCTAGACCACTCAGAACCTCCTCTCTGTCTATGTTAATTTCTTTAATTTTATGACAGTCCTTCTCCCTTATTTCTATTTCCAAAACAGCCCCTACACTGAACACCGACACAAAGTATTCATTTAGAACCCTACCTACATCCTCCAGCTCCACACACAAATTACCACTGTGGTCCTTAACGGGACCTACTCTCTCCCTAGTTATCCTTTTACCCTTAGTAAACTTAAGGATTTTCCTTTATTTTACCTGCCAGTATCCTTTCTGGTCCCCTTTTTGATCTCCTATTTAAGTTCCCTCTTGCACATTATATAAGCCTCTAGGGCCTCTGCTCTTTTGAGCCCTTGATATCTGCCGTAAGCCTCCCTTTTTCTCCTTATCCAATGCTATTTTTCCCTCGATATCCAGGGTTCACAGGATTTGTTGGTCCCAATACTGTACTCTCCCTATTTCCTTTTTGAATATGTCCCACTATGCTGTCACAGATTTACCTAAAAGTGTCTGCTCCCACTCCCAATCCAATCTGGTCAAACCATATTTGATCTTATTAAAATCGGTCTTCCCGCAGCTTAGAGCTATGATTTCTGGCCCAGCTTTGTCCTTTTCCATAACAATCTTGAATCTAATGGAGTTATGATCACTGTCTGCAAAATGTTTGCCCAACTTTGTTACCAAAAATTAAGTCCAGGATCGCCCCCTCTTTTTCATACATTCATGTTAATTCTGCTTAATCATATTATGAATATCTAAGTGCCCTGTTATCACTTCCTTAATAATGAATTTTAGCATTTCCTCAATGACTGAATGTAGTGCCTCATTTTCTCTATCCCTCTTTCCTTGAATAGTGGTGTTACATTTACTACTATCCAATCCGCTACGACAGTTCCAGAATTTATGGAATTTTGAAGATCAAAACCAGTGCATTTACTATCTCTGCAGTTGTCTTTTACGACCCTAGGCTGTGGGTATTTCATTCAGGTAATTTGTCCTCTTTAGTTCTGTTAATCTTCCCAGTACACGTGGTTATCAGTATAGCATCAGATCTTACTTTAATTTCCATATTCCATCTTTAAATGTAACTGAGAGATTTCAAACTCAAGAGACTGTCTATTGTAGAACATGTCTTGACTTAAAGCAGAAGCTGTTACCTGTTCAGAGTTGTCCAGTGAACTTCCTGGTTTCCCAACACACTTCCTGAAACATTTATCAGTCATTCTCTGAAATAACACAAAACATACATTCTTACTCGATACGCCAATTCCAGAGCAAAGTAAATGTCGATGTACTTTTAATGTTCAGTCTAGATGCAGCCCCCAGATTGGGTTCTGAAATACAAACCTGTTAGAATTTGTGTTAGCATCATGCCACACTCAAGACCTGAGAGAATGACTTCCGGTTGCGGCTATGTCGGGGTAGGGCGCACGTTCAGCAGCTCCCGCCAGGAACGGACTTTTGGCTCTTTAGAGGGGCCCCAACGGCAATTGTTCGACGGCTCCCAGTGTGTGAAGGTGACAGCAAGGTTCCCCCGGCATTGTATGAATTGGACCAGGAGTGGAGCGGTTAAGAAAGTGATTCTGGTGCAGCAGAAAGTGCGAGGGAGGAGAAGCAAGATGGCGGCGGGTGGAGACCAAGCAGCGTGGACGCAGTGGTCGCAGGAGGTCCTTAAATGCTGCTTTGCAGAGCTGAAGACAGAAATGCTGGCGCCAATGAAGGCGTCGATTGAGAAGCTTGTGGAGACCCAGAAGGCCCAAGGGGCGGCGATCCGGGAGGTGCAGCAAAAAGCATCGGAGAACGAGGACAAGATCTTGGGCCTGGTGGTGAAGGTGGAGGCGCACGAGGCGCTGCACAAGAGGTGGCAGGAAAAATATGAGGACCTGGAGATCGCTGATGGGCGCGGGAGCTTTCCCGACGCCCAAGGAGCTGGATGGGGCTCATCGGGTCCTGGCAAGGAGACCAAAGCCAACGGGCCGCCAAGGGCTGTCGTGGTGAGGTGCCACCGCTTTATGGACAGAGAGTGCGTCCTGAGATGGGCCAAAAAAGAACGGAGCAGCAGGTGGGAGAACACGGAGATCCAAATCTACCAGGACTGGAGTGCAGAGGTGGCTAAGAAGGGGGCTGGTTTTAACCGGGCAGAGGCAGTTCTCCATCGGAAGGGGGTGAAGTTCGGGATGCTGCAGCCAGCGCGATTGTGGGTCACGTTCCAAGATCGGCACCACTATTTTGAGACGCCTGATGAGGCACGGAACTTTATTCAGTCTGAAAAGTTGGACTCAAACTGAGGGTTTGTCGTGGGGGGGGGTGTTTACTGTGTTTGGGGATGTTCTTTTTGTTTTGGTGCTGGGTGGGGATGGGTGAATGGATTTGATGTGGGGCTGTGGGAGAGTGTGGGCGTCGCTGTTGGAGGGGCAGGGGCCCGCGGAGGAAGAGGGGGGGTGGAGGCCCGGGGATGGGGAGTTGGGGTAAGGCCACAAAAAAGGAGCTGCGCCAGAGGGGGTGGGGCCGGTCCAGAGGGAAAGCGCGGGCTTTTTCCCACGTTAGCGAATGATGGGGGCGCGGGGGGTGTGCTGGAGAGGAGCGCGCACTGATTGCCAAGGGGTGGGGGGGATTCTCACACTGGGGGATCGATGGAATGGTGGAAGAGGCCGGGGTCAGCTGACTTACAGGAGTCTCATTGGGGGAGCAAAATGGCTAGATGAGGATCTAGTTGGGGGAAGGGGGGAACTGGGTTGCTGCTGCACTGGCCAAAGGGGAGCTGGATGTAGGAGAGGTAGTCGGGGCGGGGGTCCGCCGCCTGGGGGACTGGAGCATGCGGGAGGCGCGGGCATGTGGTTGGCCTAGAAAAGGAGATGGCTAGTCGTTGGGGGGGGGGGGGGGGGGGGGGGGGGGGGGGGCCTGATCCGGCTGATAACTTCGAATGTGAGGGGCCTGAACGGGCCAGTCAGGAGGGCCCGGGTAGGGAGATGGCTAGTCGTAGTGGAGGTCGATATGTGATGGTGAGTGGTAGGTTGCAGGGTGTGCGGGTGGTACTGGTGAACGTTTATGCCCCGAATTAGGTTGATGCCGGATTTATGAAACACATGCTGGGTCGGATTCCAGATCTGGAGGTAGGAAGCTTGATAATAGGGGGGGGGGGGAGACGACGACTTCAACACGGTGCTGGACCCAGCACTGGACCGGTCTAGGTCTCGGACGGTTAAGAGGCCGGCTGCGGCCAAGGTGCTCAGGGGGGTTATGGACCAGATGGGGGAGTGGATCCATGTAAGTTTGCCAGGCCGCTGGCCAGGGAATTCTCCTTATTTTCCCCCATGTCCATAGAGCCTACTCCCGGATAGAGTTTTTCATATTGAGTCGGGCGCTAATCCCGAAAGTGGAGGGAACGGAATATTTGGCCATAGCCATCTCGGACCACGCCCCGCATTGGATGGAGCTGGAGTTGGGGAGGAGAGGGACCAGCGACCGCTGTGACGCCTCGATGTGGGACTTTTGGCGGATGAGGGGGTGAGCGGGCGGGTGCGGGGGTGTATTGAAAGATACTTGGAGGCCAACGACAACAGGGAGGTGCAGTTGGGGGTAGTCTGGGAGGCATTGAAGGCGGTGGTCAGGGGAGAGCTAATCTTCATTAGGGCCCACAGGGAGAAGAGAGAGAGGAGGGAGAGGGAGAGGTTGGTGGGGGAGATTTTAAGGGTGGACAGGAGTTATGTAGAGGCCCCCGAGGAGGGGCTACTTGGGGAGCGACGGAACCTCCAGGCGGAATTCGACCTGATGACCACGGGGAAAGCAGAGGCACAACGGAGGAAAGCGCAAGGGGCAGCTTATGAGTATGGGGAGAAGGCGAGTCGGATGCTGGCACTAGGGATAGAGGGGGGAATACGGTACGGAGTGCGGTGAGAACAAACAAGGTATTTAGGGACTTCTACGGGGATCTGTACAGGTCTGAGCCCCCAGCGGGGGAGGAGGGGATGCGACGATTCCTAGATCAGCTGAGGTTCCCGAGAGAGGAGGAGCAGGTTGCTGGTTTGGGGGCGCTGATTGGGCTGGAGGAGCTGGTTAAAGGATTAGGGAGCATGCAGATGGGAAGGCCCCGGTGCCGGATGGGTTCCTGGTTGAATTTTACAGGAAATACATGGACCTGCTGGGCCCGTTGCTAGTGAGGACTTTGAATAAGGCGAGGGAGGAGGAGACCTTGCCCCCGACAATATCCAGGGCGCTGATTTCTTTGATTTTGAAGCGGGACAAGGATCCATTGCAATGTGGGTCGTATAGACCGATCTCGCTTCTCAATGTTGACGCTAAGTTGCTGGCGAAGGTGCTGGCTACGAGAATAGAGGACTGTGTCCCGGGGGTGATTCACGAGGACCAGATGGGATTTGTGAAGCGTAGGCAGCTAAATACTAATGTGCGGAGGCTCCTGAATGTGATTATGATGCCCTCGGTGGAGGGGGAAGCAGAGGTAGTGGCAGCTATGGACGCGGAGAAGGCCTTTGATCGGGTGGAGTGGGAGTATCTTTGGGAAGTGTTGCGGAGGTTTGGGTTCGGGGAGGGGTTCATCAATTGGGTCAGGCTGCTATATAGAGCCCCTGTGGCGAGTGTGGCTACGAACCGGCGGAGGTCGGAGTACTTTCGGCTGTACTGGGGGACGAGGCAGGGTTGTCCCTTATCCCCCTTGTTGTTTGCACTGGCAATTGAGCCGCTGGTCATGGCACTGAGGGAGTCCAGGAACACCGGGTGTCGTTGTATGCCGATGACCTGTTGTTGTATGTTGCCCATCCAGCGGAGGGGATGGCGGAGGTCATGCGGATCCTTAGGGAGTTTGGGGACTTTTCGGGGTATAAACTCAACGTAGGGAAGAGTGAGCTCTTTGTGGTGCATTCTGGGGACCAGGGAAGGGGGATAGATGAGCTACCGCTGAAGAGGGCGGAAAGGAGCTTTCGGTACCTAGGGATCCAAGTAGCTAGCTGTTGAGGGGCCCTGCACAAGCACAATTTGACGCGGTTTGTGGAGCAGGATTTTAAAAGATGGGATATGCTGCCACTCTCACTAGCGGGTAGGGTGCAGTCGGTCAAAATGACGGTCCTTCCGAGGTTTCTCTTTGTGTTCCAGTGCCTTCCCATTTTGATCCCCAAGGCCTTTTTCAAACGGGTAAGCAGGAGCATCATGGAATTTGTGTGGGCGAATAAGACCGAGGGTGAAGAGGGTGTTTCTGGAGCGTAGCAGGGACGGGGGGGGGGGGGGCTGGCGCTGCCGAATCTATGTGGCTATTATTGGGCAGCCAATGTGGCGATGATCCGTAAGTGGAGAGGGGGCGGTGTGGAAGAGGCTGGAGATGGCGTCCTGTGTGGGCACGAGCCGGAGGGCGCTGGTGGCGGCACCGCTGCCGCTCTCGCCGACAAGGTACACCACGAGTCCGGTGGTGGCTGCGACGCTGAAGATCTGGGGGCAGTGGAGGCGACACAGGGGCGAGGTGGGAGCCTCGGTTTGGTCCCCGATTCGGGAGAATCATCGGTTCGTCCCGGGAAGGATGGATGGGGGGTTTTGGAGCTGGCATCGGGCAGGGATTAGAAGAATGGGGGGCCTGTTCATTGATGGGACATTTGCGAGCCGAGGGGCGCTGGAGGAGAAGTTTGGGCGACCCCCGGGAAATGCTTTCAGGTACATGCAAGTGAGGGCGTTTGTGAGGCGGCAGGTGAGGGAATTCCCGCTGCTTCCGGCACGTAGGATTCAGGACAGGGTGACTTCGGGTGTGGGGGTTGGAGAAGGCAAAGTTTCGGCGATTTACCAGGAGCTGCAGGAAGAGGAGGAGGCCTCGGTGGAGGAGTTAAAGGACAAGTGGGAGGAGGAGCTGAGGGAGGAGACAGTTGAGGGTCTGTGGGCTGATGCCCGGAGTAGGGTTAATTCTTCCTCCTCTTGCACCAGGCTCAACCTAATACAGTTTAAAGTCACTCACAGAGCGCATATGACAGGGGCGAGGTTGAGTAGGTTCTTTGGGGTGGAGGACAGATGTGGGAGGTGCTCGAGGAGCCCGGCAAATCACGTCCATATGTTCTGGTCGTGCCCGGCGCTGGATGGGTTTTGGAGGGGTTTTGCGAGGACTATGTCCAAGGTGGTGAACGCCCGGGTCAAGCCGAGCTGGGGATTAGCAGTTTTTGGGGTATCGGACGAGCCGGGAGTGCAGGAGGCGAAAGAGGCCGGTATTCTGGCCTTTGCGTCTCTGGTAGCCCGGCGGAGGATTTTGTGACTGTGGAAAGATGCGAAGTCTCCTAGTGTGGAAGCTTGGATCAATGACATGGCAGGGTTCAACAAGCTGGTGAGGATAAAGTTTGCCTTGCAAGGGTCTGTGCAAGGGTTTTTCAGGTGCTGGCAACAGTTCCTAGACTATCTCGCGGAGCGTTAGGAGGAGGTCAGCAGCAGCAGCCCAGGGGCAGGGGGGGGGGGTTCTTTTGGGGTGGCGTTTGGGTTAAGGTGGGGGGTTTCCCTCTTTGTATTTTTTACTGTTATGGGGGGGTTATTGTATATGGGGGAAATCCAATGTATAATTTCGGCTTGTTGTGTTTTTGTTTCTTTTTCTTGTTGGGGGGGGGGGGTTGTTGAAAATTTTGAATAAATATATATTTTATTTTTTTTATAAAAGAAAATAGGATCAGTAGCTGGACTATGCACAAACTACCAGGGCTGGATGTGTCCGGAGGCATAGCAAAAATCTGCAAGCCCTTTCAGCTTCTCCACTCTGGAACTCGGGGTGCCCAGACTTTAGTGACTTGAGATTCTACTTTTTCAACATGCATCCTCCCCTCCACAAAGGGACATTCAAACATTTTGCACTATATCGGCCTTATACTGCCTGTCTATGGATAAAAAGAAGAAAAATGCACCGAGAACACCCTTGCACACATTTTGCAATGATTTCCTCCCTTAAAGGGCGTTAGTAAAGCAGATGGGTTTTTACAATAATCTGGCACTTTTAGGGTCACTGGTTCCAGAACTTTAACCAGTTTAATTCATTGAACAGCTGCATGTTGGGATTTAAACTTTTGTCCCCAGATCATTAATCCAGGTCTCTGGATTACAAATCCTGTGATATAGCATTGGCTTCTGTACCCTAAGTAGCAACGGTTTAATGTTGTGTAATATTCAGTTGGTACTTATTCTATGGATCCAGGGTGTCTTTTATTTTTAATATAAATGCAAATCAGTGAGGACATATGTGTGTGTTGTTGATCCTTACCACTAGGAATTGGATTAAAACCCAAGGGTAAAATCTTACAATAATGCAGGGAAGGCCACTTGTACTGCACAATGCTTTTGCAGTAAACACAGGTCGGTGGACGTTACATTTCATCAGCCTGGGTAAAATCTGAGTTCAAAGCTGCAAGGCTAGGGCGGCATGTGGCGCAGTGGTTAGCACTGGGACTGCAGCGCTGAGGACCCGGGTTCGAATCTCGGCCGTGGGTCACTGTCCATGTAGAATTTGCACATTCTCCCCATGCCTGCGTGGGTTTCACCCCCTCAACCCAAAGATGTGCAGGTTAGGTGGATTGGCCGTGCTAAATTGCCCCTTAATTGGAGAAAAAATAATTGGGTACTCTAAATTTATTTTTAAATGCTGCAAGGCTAATGTCTAACCCGCTGCCAACCTAGTTAACAGGTGGAAGTATTCTGAACTGTGCTCACTACATTCTGCTTTCAACCCATGGGAAGCATCTTATGCAGGATTTTTGCAGCGGCCTTCACCAACAATACACAACAGTAAGTATATATTTTAATTTTTATTGTATCATATAAAGTTTACTCTTATCTTTGCAATGGAAAAAATGCACACAGAAAGTGTGTACCACGCATGCGCCAGCTCTGCGCATAGGCAGTGCACAGAAAGCGAGCGATCTACTAGAAAATAATCACTGGGTTCGACATCTTGGGCACCTCAACTGTAACCAATGAATGTGGTTCCTTAAGACTCGCTGAATTTATCCAGTTACTGATCTTACAGAAGCAATCTTTAAAGTCAGTTTTTTAAAAAATGCAGATTGAAAAACCTGGGTTTTATTTGTTTTTTAAATTTTACCAGAAACCAGGAGAAAATCTTCATTCCCCGCCATCAACTCCTCTCTCTTGTCTCTGATTTCTTTGTTACCCATAACCACTGTCCGAATTCAACCAGACGTTTACAATCAATTTTGATATCTTGTTTTGAGACGATGAGTTTAATTCCATTTCCAGCCACCACAAAAAACACTTTTTCCAACTTGACAACACTCACCATCTTTATCTCTACCGCCTTTCCACTGCACCCTGGATACACTCTGACTCCAGACTTGACTAATCAAGTGCTTTCCTTACTGGCCTCCCTCCAACATATGCAACCTTGCCTGCACACAACCCGTCTTCGACTTGCTGATCCCACTTGCTGATCACCCCACCCTTGCTAAACAGCATTCGCCCCGCAACCCCAATATGTTAAACTTAAAATCTTCAGTCTTCCAATCTCTCCATGGCCTTGCCATAGAATTCTTAATTACTGCAATCTCAGTTCATTCCTCTAACTCTGACCTTTCATCAACCCCTCTCCCTTGTTATAAAGGTGTGCTTTTATCAATCTATCGGCTGGAAACATGAATTGGGCTTTCAAAAGAGACATTTTGTTGAATCAGATTTTAACTCACAGCAAGATGGCCAATTCTAATCTACATTACTACACATTCCAAAGCGATCAAGAACAGACAGCAGGTAAAGCATCACAGACAATGACACTTCTGGGGTTGTGAATGACCTTCGAGCCTGCCCTATCAACATCCATGGAAGCCACCTATAGTATTCAACAGATGAAGACAAACCAAAAGTTAATTGCTTGGGCAAAAGATTTGGTCTCCAGCTAAAAAAGGTTGGTCTCCAGCTAATCGAGCTGAAATTGAAACATACAATTATATCTGAGTTACTGGCAGTTACATGACCAGCTCCAGACATTTTTTGTCAGGGGTTTTCAAACTCAGGGTCGCGACCTGTGTGTGGGTTTCAAAGAACAAAGAAAAGTACAGCACAGGAACAGGCCCTTCGGCCCTCCAAGCCAGTGCCGACCATGCTGCCCATCTAAACTAAAATCTTCTACACTTCCTGGGTCCGTATCCCTCTATTCATGTATTTGTCAAGATGCCCCTTAAATGTCACTATCGTCCCTGCTCCCACCACCTCCTCCGGTAGCGAGTTCCAGGCACCCATTACCCTCTGTGTAAAAAAAATGGTCTTGTACGTCTCCTCTATAACTTGCCCCTCGCACCTTAAACCTATGCCCCCTAGTAATTGACCCCTCTACCCTGGGAAAAAGCCTCAGACTATCCACTCTGTCAATGCCCCTCATAATTTTGTAGGCCTCTACCAGGTCGTCCCTCAACCTCCGTCGTTCCAGTGAGAACAAACCGAGTTTATTCAACTGCTCCTCATAGCTAATGCCCTCCATACCAGGCAACATCCTGGTAAATCTCTTCTGCACCCTCTCTAAAGCCTCCACATCCTTCTGGTAGTGTGGTGACCAGAATTGAACACTATACTCCAAGTGTGGCCTAACTAAGGTTCTATACAGCTGCAACATGACTTGCCAATTCTTATACTCAATGCCCCGGCCAATGAAGGCAAGCATGCCGTATGCCTTCTTGACTACCTTCTCCACCTATGTTGCACCTTTCAGACCTGTGGATCTGTATACCTAGATCTCTCTGACTGTCAATACTCTTGAGGGTTCTACCATTCACTGTATATTCCCTACCTGCATTAGACCTTCCAAAATACATTACCTCACATTTGTCTGGATTAAACCCCATCTGCCATCTCTCCACCCAAGTCTCCAAACGATCTAAATCCTGCAGTATCCTCTGACAGTCCTCATCGCTATCCGCAATTCCACCAACCTTTGTGTCGTCTGCAAACTTACTAATCAGACCAGTTACATTTTCCTCCAAATGATTTATATATACTACGAACAGCAAAGGTCCCAGCACTAATCCGTTTCACCTGAGGAAGGAGTTGCGCTTCGAAAGCTAGTGATTCGAAACAAACCTGTTGGACTTTAACCTGGTGTTATAAGGCTTCTTACTGTGCCCACCCCAGTCCAACGCCGGCTTCTCCACATCATGTCTATAAATATGTGAAGAGAAAAGGATCAGTAAAGACAAATGTAGGTCCCTTACAGTCAGAAGCTGGGGAAATGATAATGAGTAACAAAGAAATAGCAGAAAAATGTAACACATATTTTAGCTCGGTCTTCAATAAAGAGAGAACAAATAACCTTCCAGGAATGTTAGGGAGCCAAGGGTCTGATGAGGGGGTGACATTTCAGGAAATTAGTAAGAAAATGGTACTGGGGAAATTAATGCGTTAAAGGTTGACAAATCACCAGGGCCTAATAATCTACATCCCAGAGTATAAAAGGAAGTGGCCCTGGAAATATAGGTGGTCATCTCCCAAAATTCTAGAGGAGTTCCTACAGATTGGTGAGTAGCTAATGTGACCCCACTATTTAAAAAGGGAAAGAAAATGGGGGAATTACAGACTAGATGGTCGGACATCAAATGTGGGGGAGATGCTTGAGTCTATTATAAAAGATGTGATAACAGAACATTTGGAATGTATTAAGGGGACTGGACAAAGCCAGCATGGAGTTTTTTGAGGATGTAACTAGTAGAATAGACATGGGAGAACCAATGGATATGGTATATTTGGGTTTTCAGAAGGCTTTTGATAAGATCCCTCATAAGAGGTTAGTGAGCAAAATTAAAGCACATGGGATAGGGGGCAATGTATTGGCATGGATTGAGAATCAGTCAACAGACAGGAAATGGAGAGTGGGAATAAAAGAGTCTTTTTCGGAGTGGCAGTGAATTTTTGATGTCAAAACAACAGATTCAAATGCCAAATGTAAACGCCGTAAAATTGTAAATATGTAAAAAAAAGTCTTTATTCAATTTGTTCACACCTTACAGTGGTCGTACGTTGTAAAAGGCTAGAGCTTTACATTGAAAAATACCAGGCGTTAGCTCCGGAAAACTCCATAAGCCTTCTCTGCTTTGTGTGCTATCTTTGGACGTGCACAGTACAGTTGTCAATGCAACCAAACATGTTTTTGGTGTTGCCGTGCTGCGGTGCGAAATGCCGGTGTATCTGACAGCCTTTGCAGCATCAGCGAGGGAAACAGGCAGGCAGGCATTCATTTGACTCTTCAGTGTCATCTGGCTCCTTGGTTGAAGAAAGTAACGCAGCTATGATACCACCATCTGTCAGTTTTGTTGTGCTGTATAAGTTCATCTCCATTCAAGTTTCATGGAATTTCCATGCCAGGCTCCCAGAGGCGAGCAAAAATTGTCCCATCATCGGGTTGACTGGCCTCACTATGCTCCTCCTCATTCTTGTGGCAGTCATAATCTGTTTGAATCCAGAGTGGTGGAAGCAGTTGGTAATTATGGTTTCTATCACCATCTTCCATGCCTTCTCCATTGTGAACTTGTCCTCGAGACCAGTTGGATTATACTGCTGCTTCTTATTAATGGCCTTGATAGAGATCAGCTCTTGTTGGGAGTAAGTTTTCAGGTTCCTAATCACCTCTTGATCCATTGGCGGAGCTTGGCCTTGGTGTTCGGTGGCAATAACATCAGCTTGATGTCCTTGAGCCCAGCGGTGTCGGTGTGTGGCACAGTCAGCTGTAATTATGACAATCAAAGAACAACACAGCACAGGAACAGGCCCTTCGGCCCTCCAAGCCTGTACCGGTCATGATACCAACCTTTGCCAAAACCCTCAGCACTTCCTTGTGCCGTATCCCCCTATACCCATCCTATCCATGTATTTGTCAAGATGCCTTTTGAACGCCGTTAATGTATCTGCTTCCCCTGGTAACGTGTTCCACGCACTCACCACCCTCTAAAAAACCTACCTCGCACATCTCCTCTAATCTTTGTCCCACGGACCTTAAACCTATGCCCTCTGGTGACTGACCCCTCCACCTTGGGAAAGAGTGCCTGCCCGTCCACTCTATCCATGTCCCTCATAATCTTGTAGACCTCGATCAGGTCAGCCCTCAATCTCCATCTTTCTAATGAAAACATGTCTGAGTCTATTCAGCTTCTCCACATAGCTAACACTCCTTCTCTTTCACTGATACGTTTTTTCCACTGTCCTGATCCATGTCCCAAAGATGCTGGTGGTCATCCAGGCAGTTTTGTTAGCCTCATAGCATGTGGATACTGTCTTGGCATTTGCAATGCAAACTTCTTGGGACTCTCCCATTACATGAAGCGGCAGATTTTTGGTGCCATCCATGTTGCGCCAACCATTGCAGTGCTATGGTCCTTGCTCCACTTTCCGCCATTACATGTTTGACCTTTAAGCGAAAAGCAATCTGGCAAAAGACGGTAAAACTGTCCGGTTTAATTCACGCCAAAAATGTCTTGTGGTGCATATTCATTCAAGACATAGGGGGCATCACATTTTGGTGCCAATGTTCTGTCATTGCTGGGTTAATTAATTAGTTAATTAGTCTGCACGTTCTTTCCGTGTCTGCGTGGGTTTCCTCCGGGTGCTCTGGTTTCCTCACACTGTCCAAAGATGTGCAGGTTAGGTGAATTGGCCATGCTAAATTGCCCTTAAGTGTCCAAAAACGTTAGGTAGGGTTGCTGGGTTAGGGTACAGGTGTGGGCTTAAGTAGGGTGTTCTTTCCAAGGGCCAGGACAGCCTCGATGGCTGAATGATCTCCTTCAGCACTGTAAATTCAATGATTCTATGAACCTCTGCACCCGAACAGAGGATGATGCCGTACCTTGTCTTTTTTTTAATTAAGTCACGGTATATAGGCGTCGCTGGTTAGGGCAGCATTTATTGCCCATCCCTAGTTGCCCTTCAGAAAGTGGTGGTGAGTTGCCTTCTTGAAACGCTGCAGTCCTTGAGGGGTAGGTACACCCACTGTGTTGTCAGGGAGGGAGTTCCAGGATGTTGCCCCAGTTCAGTTCAGCCATCATTCATTGCAGGTGAACTTCATATGACCCAGCTTCTTTGCAGGGTGACTCCTTTTTCCAGCATTTGAGTCTTCATTGGATTCCTCCTCTGAGGCAGGCAGACAATAGCGATGAGTGACACTCGCTCTGACAGATGTTGCAGGGTCGACCAGACATTGGAACCTCATTTTCAGCAGACCTATTGTCCTCGCCACCACCACCCTTTTGGAGACATGGCAGTGGTTGTATCTCTCCTCTGTCACTGTCCTTGGGTGCCTGAGAAACGTTATCAGCCACCTTTTCAAGGATAACCTCTTGTCGAAGCTGCGAACAACCTTGGCACTTTTGAGTGGCACAATATGGAAATATCGTGGGACCTATCAAGGTATCTTGCCCAGACCAGGAGAATATGGGACTTGTGGTCACAAACTATCTGTACATTCATGGAGTGAAACTCCTTCCTATTGACAAAGGTGCTTGGCTGGCACCTTCATGGCCACAATGAAATCAATGGACAGCCCTGCAAATTGCAGCATAGCCTCTGGCCCAGTCAGCCTGGCTGGCTTGATCCATTCTAAAATGAATGAATGTTCTCACATGCCTGAACAGAGCACCAGGCTTGACACAGCTGTGTACAGCTGACTGCGAGGCTCCACAAAGATTAGCCACTGACCCCTGGAAAGATCCAAGGGCATAAAAGTTAAGTGCGACAGTGTCCTTGAAAGCCACGGGCCGTGGGTATTCACTCATACAATTGGAGGGTGCCTTTGGCCCAATCATCTGGCATATGGATGTGACAGCTTCGTTTGGAAGTCAGAGCCTCCTGTTGCACTGGACCTCAGTCAAGTCAAGGTAGTTGGGTCGCTTTCTGGCACACCCTGGCAGTTGGGTAGTGACATCTTCCCTGGGGATGTCCTCCCTGTAAGCCTCGAGCATGCTGTGCCTGCCACTCTGCTCTGAGGTGGAGCATGTGACCACCTGGCATCCTCTTTGTCCACTGTCCTGTTTCTCAGAGGAGGGGCACCCTGCTGAGAAACTATACCCATCTGCAGAGATGCAAATGGTGCTGACCCATGCATGGAAGGTGCCAAAGGGTTGCAATTCTCAGATGTCACAAGACTCCAGACTAGATGCACAAACATCCAAAGCAGTGAAAATGCTCACAAGGCCCCAAACTGAACCCTCACCAAACTCCCAGTACCTCCAAACAACAAGACTCCAGACTAGATGCACAAACTCCAGACTAGATGCACAAGACTCCAAACTAGATGCACAAACTAGTGACTCCAGACTAGATGCACAAGACTCCAGACTAGATGCACAAGACTCCAGACTAGATGCACAAGACTCCAGACTAGATGCACAAGACTCCAGACTAGATGCACAAGACTCCAGACTAGATGCACAAGACTCCAGACTAGATGCACAAGACTCCAGACTAGATGCACAAGACTCCAGACTAGATGCACAAGACTCCAGACTAGATGCACAAGACTCCAGACTAGATGCACAAGACTCCAGACTAGATGCACAAGACTCCAGACTAGATGCACAAGACTCCAGACTAGATGCACAAGACTCCAGACTAGATGCACAAACATCCAAAGCAGTGGAAATGCTCACAAGGACCCAAACTGAACCCTCACCAAACTCCCAGTGCCTCCAAACAACTCAGCCTGCTTTTGCTCCAACCCCTTTTATCCGCCCTTGGATGACAAAAACAGATTGTCCACATGCTCATGTGCCAATCTAAAGATCACACGGCCAATGTAACATTCAGCTCAATCGCACTTTTAATCGTCTAAAGTGCTCCCTAATTGTCAGCGGGCGCACTTCTGATCCACACTTGTGCAAGTGCATGGTGACATCGGGATGCACAGTTCAGGCGAGCACCTGCCCGGGCAGGGTAAAATTCTGCCCAAAACGTAGCCATGATTCATGTACGAAAATATTTACCATGCTCTAGCTCCAGCTTGCATCTTTTCATTTTTCTTCTATTTGCCCATGTGCCTTTTCCAAACTCATTTTGTCCATGAGAGGCCACCTCTTGACACCATTCCCATTGAACAGCTGACTACCCAACATCCATTTCCTGCCCTCTCACTCGTCCATGTAATAATAATAATCTTTATTGTCACAAGTGGGCTTACATTAACACCGCAATGAAGTTACTGTGAAAAGCCCCTAGCCGCCACATTCCGGCGCCTGTTCGGGAACACAGAGGGAGAATTCAGAATGTCCAAATTACCTAACAGCACGTCTTTTGGGACTTGTGGGAGGAAACCAGAGCACCCGGAGGAAACCCACGCAGACGCGGGGAGAACGTGCAGACTCCACACAGATAGTGACCCAAGCCCGGAATCAAACCTGGGACCCTGGAGCTGTAAAGAAACAGTGCCAACCACTGTGCTACCGTGCTGCCATGTTTGTTTGCTGGTATTGTTTTTAAAAAATATTTTTATTGCAGTATTTGCAAAATTTTTATAACAATAACAAATGAAATAACATAAACATCAACATGGTAAAATAGACATTTCCCACCCAACCCCTTCTGTACATCCCTTAACCATATTGCACCTACCCGCCCCCCCCCTTCAGAATGCTGCTTCTGCTGACATTTTAATTTTCCCCGAGAAAGTCGGGGAAAGTCGACGAACGGCTGCCACCTCCGAGAGAACCCCAGCATTGACCCTCTCAAAACAAACTTTATTTTCTCCAGCTTGAGAAACCCAGCAATGTCACTGACCCAAGTCTCCACACTCGGGGGCTTCGAGACCCTCCACATTAAAAGGATCCGTCTCCAGGCTACCAGGGAGGCAAAGGCCAGAACGTCGGCCTCTTTCACTCCCTGAACTCCCGGGTCTTCTGACACTCCAAAGATCGCCATCTCAGGAGTCGGCACCACCCGGGTACCTAGCACCTTGCCTTGGCAAACCCCTGCCAGAACCCTCCAAGCTTCCGGCATGCCCAAAACATGTGGACATGGTTTGCTGGGCTTCCCGCACACCTCGCACATCTATCTTCTACCCCCAAAAAATTGCTCATCCTCGCTGCCATGTGTGCCCGGTGTACCACTTTAAACTGTATTAGACTGAGCCTGGCACATGATGAGGAGGGATTAACCCTGCTTAGGGCGTCCGCCCACAGACCCGCCTCTAACTCCCCACCTAACTCCTCCTCCCACTTGCCCTTCAGTTTCTCCACCGGGGTTTCTTCCGCCTCCAACAACTCCTGATAGACATCTGACACCTTCCCCCTCCCCACCCAGATACCAGAGACTACTACACCCCCCGTGGCGGCATCAGCGGGAAAGCCAACATCTGTTTCCTCAGAAAGTCCCGCACTTGCAAGTGTCTGAAACCATTCCCCGGCGGCAGCTTGAACTTGTCCTCCAGCGCCTTCAGAGTGGGAAAACTCCAGTCTATGAATAGATCCCCCATCCGTCTAATTCCTGTTCTGCCAGCTCCAGAACCGTTCGCTGGTATTGTTAAATGGTCCTCTTTTTCAAATCTGCCATCATAACCTCTCTCCTCAAATAGTAACCCATGACAGTTCCATCCTTACAAACTCCAACCTCTCAAAGACCTTCTTTTTAAGATAATGATAGATAGTTTTTTGAAGACTAAAGGGATTAAGGGTTATGGTGTTCGAGCCGGAAAGTGAAGCTGAGTCCACAAAAGATCAGCCATGATCTCATTGAATGGCGGAGCAGGCTCGAGGGACCAGATGGCCTACTCCTGCTCCTAGCTCTTCTGTTATTGCCACCCATATACATTTCCCCAGAACTCTACGTTTATGTGCTGCCACAGTACGGAGATGATTGTTTTCAAACTCACAGAAAACATCTCATGTGACTGTGATAAAGTTGAATTATCCCTCCTTGTCCTTTTTTAAAAATGTTTTCCAATTTAGGGGCAATTTATGGTAGCCAATCAACCCACCATACACATCTTTGGGCTGTGGGGGTGAAACACATGCAGACAGGTGGAGAATGTGCAAACTCCACACGGACGGTGACCCAAGGCCTTGATCGAACCCGGATCGTCAACGCCATGACCTCCTTGACCAGTCTCTAGACTTTGACACAGCTGACCACACCCACCCTCCTCCAAGGCCTCTCATCCACTATTGTCCAGCTGGGTGGCACTGCATATACCTGGTTCCACTCTAATCTATCTACTCACATGAGAATCACCTGCACTAGTTTCTCATCCCTCTCACTCTATGGTGTGTAACTTATGTATGACGGACACCAGCACCAAACTTTAATTTGTTTCTTTGTAACTGTTTGCAACCTTCATGATTCTTCAGAACTTTTCTGAAGAAGTCTTATAGGACTCAAGATGTTAACTCAAGTTTCTTGCTCTCCACAGATGCTGCCAGACCTGCTGAGTTTTTGCAGAAGCTCCTGTTGTTATTCTCACACTACACCCCTGCCTCAGCTCAGCTGAACTCCTCATCTCAACCTTTATAACCTCTAGACTTGACTATTCCAGCACACTCCTGGCTGTTCTCCCTCATTCTACCTCTGTGTTAGGTAATCGTGATAATGCCATTCACAATTAAAAGGGAGCAAGTAATTGTAACTGAAGTTTCCTTTAAACAAAAATCCGTTTAAGAAATCAAATTAAACTTCTGATGTTAATTGTGCAAACATTACCAGTCACGCCTTCAGCTGCCTAAGCCTGAAGCCCTCCCTAAAAAAACACTCTTTTCTCCTTTTAAACAGTCCTTAACAGATCTCTTTACAAAGTCTGTCATTTGCCCTAACATCACATGGGTTAGATTTTGTCTGATACCCACATCTGTGAAGCTACATATCATAAAGTTGTATCATCTATGAACATAGAACATACAGTTCAGAAGGCCATTCTGCCCATCGAGTCTGCACCGACCCACTTCAACTCTCACTTCCACCCTAACCCAATAACCCCATCTAACCTTTTTGGTCACGAAGGGCAATTTATCATGGCCTAACCTGCACGTCTTTGGACTGTGGGAGGAAACCCACGCAGACACGGGGGAGAACGTTCAGACTCCGCAGTGACCCAGCTGCAATGATCAATGTGTCACCCCCACCTCCACCCTCTTTTCCCCCCACGTGGGATCACACTGTGCACCAATGACCTTTACCCGTGAACCAGCTCACGTGTGACGTCAGACGCTCCCTCCAGGTCCCCCCCCCGGCGCGCGTCGATTGGTTCAAATCGGAATCCTTTCATTTTCATTGGTCGCCCCCCTGGTCAATCACGCCCGATGACCTGTCATTGCCCAACCAAGTTTCCTAGCCATCGGTAACAACCGATTGGAGGAGTACCGTGGACCTCCCTTTCCCTACTGCCTCTGGATAACATTCGCCAACCACCAACCTGTAAGAGTTCCTGGGCGTTCGCTACGGCGATTTGCAGTTTCACTTGCTCCATGATCATCCCCGAGTCCACCTTCCCTCCGATGGGCCCTCCCGAGAAGTCGTCCATCCCGCCGAGGCGCCGTCAACCTTGCTGCAGCAACGGACCGAGCGCGAGCGTGCGCAGAGGGGGCGGGGCCTCCGGGAGGCGGGGCCTGCGCACGCGCGCCGGCGGCCAGTCGCGCTCGGGAACTACAGCTCCCGTCGTGCACCGCTCGTCGGTCACAAGTTTCAGCTCCTGACCATGGGTAACCAGCACGTGCTCTGACGACCAAGGGGTAAGTAACCCTGGCTGTCCATCCTAGTCTCACCCTCTCTGATTAATCAGGTTTCATTGCAAGCATCACTTAGAATCACTACAGTGCAGAAGGAGGCTATTCAACCCATTGCATCGACCCTCCAAAACAGCACCATACCTTGGCCCACTCCCCGTCACCCCCGCATTAATCATGGCTAATCCACCTAACCTGCACATCTTTGGAATATGGGAGAAAACCAGAGCACCCGAAGGAAGCCCACGTAGACACGGGGAGAACGTGCAAACACCACGCAGTCATCGAAGCCTGGAATCAGACCCAGGTCCCTGGCACTGTGAAGCAGTCGTGCTAATGGCTGCCACGAAATCGCCATCCCAATAGATCCAGGGCTCGCTGTCTCTTGGTTATTTTGATCTTGGGTTTAAAAAAAAATTCATTTTAATGATATGTGGTATGTAGGCTGCGCATTTGTTGTCCATCCCTAATTATAGAATTTACAGTGCCAAAGGAGGCCATTCAGCCCATCGAGTCTCACCGGCCCTTGGAAAGAGCATCCCAGTTAATCCCAAGCCTCCACCCGATCCCAGTAACCCCACCTAACCTTTTTGGACACTAAGGAGCAATTTATCACAGCCAATCCACCTAACCTGCACATCTTTAGACTGGGAGGAAACCGGACTACCCGGAGGAAATCCACACAGACACGGGGAGAAAGTGCGAAACTCACAGACAGTCACCGGAATTGAACCTGGGCCCCTGGAACTGTGAGGCAGCAGTGCTAACCACCCTACCGCGTTGAGCAAGTGCCCTTTAGAATGTGGTGGTGAGCCGCATTCTTGAACCTCTGCAGTCCAAGAAGTGTAGGTACACACACTGTGCTATTAAGGAGGGTGTTCCAGGATTTTGAAGTAGCGACAGTGAATGAACAGCGATATATTTCCAAGTCAGGATGGAGGGTGACTTGGAGGGGAACTTCCAGATGGTGGTGTTCCCATGTATCTGCTGCCCTTGTCCTTCTAGATGGTAGTGGTCGTGGATTGTGAAGGTGCTGCCTAAGGAGCCTTGGCGAGTTCCTGCAGTGCATTTTGTAGATGGTAAACACGGCTGCTACTGTGCATCAGTGGTGGAGGGAGTGAATGTTTGTGTAAGGGGTGCCAATCAATTGGCTGCTATATCCTGGATGATATCAAGCTTCTTGAAAGTTGTTGGACCTGCACTTATCCAGGCAAGTGAAGTGTATTCCATCACACTCCTGACTTATCCTGTAGGTGGTGGACAGGCTTTGGGGAGTTAGGAGGTGAATTACTTGCTGCAGGATTCCTAGTTTCTGACCTGCTCTGGTAGACACAATGGGTAGAACTCTCCATTTGAGAGACTGAGTGCTGACGCCAGGATTGAATGGCACATGTTTCACGGTCCCAATAGGGATGCGACTAGCGGGCCCATTCAGGATACGCTAATGGGGCAGCACTCAAGCCTCGTGGAACTGGTGCAACGCCAATGCACGCCAGCATTTGATTCGCTGGAGTCTGAAATGGCACTCGAGAGCCTGACAAACTGCAGCCACATATAAGCGCTCCACTCCCCTTACACTCTCATTCCAACCAAGAGGATGGCACCACAGAGCTGCTCTGAGGTTTGTGGACACAAGAGCTTGAGATAATGTTGAATGTCATACAGAAGAGGTGGGCCACCCTGTTCTCCAAGGTGGGAAGGAGGCTGCCACCCATTGATGTCAACCTGGCTTGGGCTGAGGTGGCCGAGGCCGTGGATCCCACTCAGGACCAGACCGGATAGCTGTTGAAAAAGAACGACCTCAGGTGAGTCACCAACCTCTGCACCTGGCACCACCCCACCCCATGCGGCCTCCACCTGGCATTCCAGGAAGCAGTTCTGGGTGAGGATTGGCAACCCTCCAGGCCAGCCAGGGTGAGTCACCACCACCGCACCCCTGGCACCACCCCTGTCCCACACTCCTCGCACCCACCCCCCTTCATAGAGGGCGACCGAACCACACCCACCGGCAGTCCACTCATACTCCACCCTGCATCACATCAACACCCATACCGCCCACCATGGCCGGGTGCCCTGCACACAAGGGCCGCGGACCCCCTGTGCTTCCTGAGTCCATTATCTATGCATTATCTGTCAACCCCAAAGTGAGCCCTCAATGTCAGCAAAACTAAGGAGATGATCATCGACTTTAGGAAGTGAAGTGTCGTGCACACCCCTGTCTGCATCAATGGTGCTGAGGTGGAAATGGTTGACAGCTTCAAATTCCTAGGTGTGCACAACACCAAGAATATGTCCTGGTCCACCCATGTTGACTTTACGATCAAGAAAGCACAACAGCGCCAATACTTCCTCAGGAAACTAAGGAAATTCGACATGTCCACATTGACTCTTACCAATTTTTGCAGATACACCATAGAAAGCATCCTTTCTGGCTACATCATAGCCTGGTGTGGCAACTGCTCCGGTCCAAGACCGTAAGAAACTACAAACAGTCGTGAACACAGCCCAGTCCATCACGTGAACCCACCTCCCATCCATTGTCTCTGTTTACACCTCCCGCTGCCTTGGGAAAGTGGGCAGCATAATGAGAAACCTCTCCCACCCGGGTTATTCTCTCTTCCGACCTCTTCCATCGGGCAGAAGATACAAAATTCTGAGAACATGCACTAACAGATTCAAAACAGCTTCTTCCCCACTGTTACCCGACTCCTGAATGACCCTCTTATGGACAGAACTGATCTGTCTACGCATCTTCTCTACTGTGTAGCACTGTACTCCATATGCTTCACCCGATGTCTATGTCTATGTATTTACGTTATTTATTTGTCATATGTCTTATGTTTTTCATGTACAGAACAATTTACCTGGATTCTATGCAGAACAATACTGTACCTCGGTACACGTGACAATAAATCTAAATTTAATCTAAAACTAAAGGCAGGAGGGGGCCTGCCGGACCTGCAGCCCCTTACTGTCACCGAGCAGAGGGCGATGGACTTACTTGGCGGGGTGGGAGAGTGCGCAGTCTCGAAGGTGGATGTCGATATGGGACAACCAAGTGAGCCCCCAATGCATTGCAATGTCCCTATGGCATGTGGGTCACCCCTCTCCCACCACACTGTTGCTCTATTTATTTATCTCTGTGAACCACAAACCTTTCCCTTATATTGATCAAATGACCACACAACCAGTTAACTAGTTCAAAAGATGGTTTATTTACATACACAAGAGTTATCATGACATGCAAACACAATATCTACTACGAGTGAAACAACACCTATCAGCTACAATAACCTATACTTAACTTCAGGGCGACTGGCACTGTGCAAATGGATAAAGGCCTTTATCGGGATTTCACTTGGCTGGTTCGAAGAAAGTGGCTCTGTCTCTGCTGGGCTCATCCGTCAGGTAGCTTTGTTGGTCTTGAACTTAACTGGCTGTTCCTACTGCAATTGGGTGGCACAGACCGGGTCCAGGAGACCAGAACACATGGCTATGCTCTTTTTTTATCCCCCTGGGATTTCACGCTCTTTGGGGTGATCCTTAATCTTGGACCCAATAGTTCGATAGGGCTCTGATTACTCTCTTCGATTTCAGCCAATAAAGGGGCAGGTGCTTTGGTAGCTGGGCGGGTCCTTAGCGGTCATTGACCTTTGCAGTTGGGCTTTCTGAGCAAGGGAGTGGCGCCGATCAGTCTGTGGCTGTACCGGTTGCTTGATTGGAGTTCTATTGTCCTGGGAAAATGGGCCATTGAAATGTAAACAAGCGGGGGTTTCACACAGGTCTGGTTCCCTGTGTTTTAGATACACATAGGCTGTGTATCTGTCTGAGTCCTGGGTTGGCCATAATTCCCATGGTCCTTTGCAGGTAGCCATCTTAGATGGCTAGAGCACCATGCCTACCACGATCTCACTATGCATCTTGTCTTATCACCTCCCGGCGGGGCAGGTCCTTCCGGGGTCCCTCACACCAGCTGCAAATCCGCAACTCACCTGGTGATGAGGCAAGATCGTCTGTGGTCTCTCACCCCCAGCCGCAACACCTGGAGCACGTTGACACCGACCTCTCGTCACTGATGACACCAACGCCCTCCACTGTCCCAGAGATGGTCCCCTCGATTGAGCACTTTAGTGAAGAGGCTCCTGGGGCACTATCTGGTGTGCACGACACAAGTGCAGCAAGTAGAGGTAGGAACCCTCAAGTGAGGGGATGGTCAGGGGAGGGTTGTGGCTCAACCCCAGGGACTAGCTGCCGACACATCTAACGCTTCTAGAAAGGGCGGCCCCATCAATGTTGGAGATGCAGGTGCAGAGCCGGGGACAACAGGAGGGGGTGTCAGCAAACGTCAAGCGCCAACAGGTTCAGTTGGACGAGTCCAACTGCTGCAGGAGCAGCAGGCGCTGCCGACAATGCATTACACCCAGGTCAACACTGCATGGATAGCATCTGCAGTGGAGGCCTTTGGTGCGAGCCATGGGTCAGGATGTCCAGGCCTGCGGGTGATAGCTGATGCGCAGGACAGAGCAGCCATGTCACAGGCAGCCCTGTACCAGGGCCACATGAGCATTGCTGCGACGCTCCAGGGCATGGGCCAGTCACAATGGGCCAAGGCCGCGGACGTCAAGAGCTGAACTGAGTCACTCACAGAGGGATCTGGCACAGTCGCTGAGGGACGAGGCACAGTCCCTGGCTCCATGACCGAGACCCTGTTCGAGATGAGAGCGGACCTCCAGGACTGGCAGCACCAGGTGACGGCAGAGCCCCCGGAGCTCACTCTGGCACACGCCTACCCCAACGAGTAGCCCTGGGGCCATCCGGCACCCTGAAGGAGGAGGAGGTGATGGGGCACGTGCCGATGACTGCCACAGGGAAGCTGCCGGAACACAGCAGCACCTCTGAATCCCCCTCATCTGTCCCTGGCGCATCTGATGGACAGTAGCAGAACATGGTGGCACTATCCAGGCCCAGTCACTCCAGAGGATGGCCACCAAAGGGGACCCAGGTCGCAGGGCGAGATATGCAGCGGGCCGCCTCCACTTCTGATGCACAGCCCAGGAACCCACCTCGACAGAGCGTTTGGACATGTAAGATTAGAAAGGTAGACACTAATTAAATGCCACAAATGCAGCACATAGAATGATAAAATCCCTACAGTGCAGAAGGGGGACCATTCGGCTCATCGAGTCTACATTGACCCTCTGAACGAGCACCCAACCAAGGCCCAGTCTCTCATCCTATCCCTGTGACCCCATAACCTTTTGGGCACTATGGACAATTTAGTATGACCAATCCACTGAACCTGCACATCTTTACTGTGGAAGGAAACCGGAGCACCCAGAGGAAATCCATGTAGACACAGGGAGAACATACAAACTTCACACAGACAATCACCTGAGGCTGTAATTAAACCTGGATCCCTGGCGCTATGAGACAGCAGTGCTAACCACTGTGCCACCGTGCCGTCATATAGCATAGCATTAGGGGGCTAGGACACGGTTATTTTGCATATTGTACAGCACTCACAAATCAACACCAGTTTACTGTCGTCCCGAACCGCCTCGGTCCTCAACCTGAAGGGTGTGAGGGATGGGCTGGGTTGAGCTGGGTGTAGAGGGTGGGGGAAGTGGTGGGGTGTGTCAGGCCGGCGATGCTGGATAGGTGTCATTAGCCACGATCGTCCAAGAGCCAGCCCCTCACCAGGAGAGCGCCTCGATGGTGTCAGCCACCAATGAGTGTAGCAGGATGAAAGCATCGTGCACGCTGCCTGGTTGCTGGGTGCAGACGTGTGTGATGTGCATCTGGTAGTCACACACCAACTGCACATTCATCAAGTGGAAGCCCTTCCGGTTGATGAAAGCCACCCCCTTGTGCGCCAGTGGCAAGTGAGCGGGCAAGGCCTATGAATGGGGCTGGGCAAGAGCGGTGGGCACTCGTTGGATGTGCCGTGGGTCCTCTCTGCATTGCATGGGTTGTGCCTACCTGTCTTGGGGCAGGGTGGATGGGAGCAAGGGCGCAGTGGACATGCGGGATTTAGTAACTGCCGCTGGTCCTGCGCGATGGGCTAGCTGATAGTTCCATTGTGGGGCATCCACTCTGGGAGGGACAGTGTCAGGGTGGATGCCAAAGGCCACAGTGCATGCATCTGCACTCTGGACTCCCCCTGCAGTGGGACAGTGCCTCAGATGGGTGCACTGAGGAGAGCCAGCACCTGGTGGGGCACTGGCTGCACTGGACTGCGCCCATCCCATTGATGGCTCAGCTGGGACCTGAAGGATCCTCGGGGTGTTCCCTGGGGGGGAGGGGCATCCATATAGCCGGTGGCTCAGCTCATTTATGGGACAGAGTGCGCGGCCAACCTTGCGGGCTATGGCAATGGTGGTCCATGCCCTGACAACCCAGTCCCGGGGAACACCCCAAACTCGCGGCCCATCCCCTGGTCACCCCCCTCACTACTCCACCCAGCCCTGGCAGACACCCCCAGCTAGCGGCACAAATGTCGGCCCACCTTTGGAACCCTCTCGTAGCTGCTCTCTCTCCCTCAGCAGCCATGCCACTCCCTCCCCGTTTATAAATACCGCAAGTGAACCACACCAATGTCACTTCCGCTTGGCGGAGGCGGACCATGCAGGAGGCCGGAGACTACTGGGTCGGGCCCATTAATGATGTGTTAACAAATCCTAATGTACATTTTGCACGTCCACACTAGCGCGAGACGTGGAACGTATTCACGCTGCCATCGAAGCAACAAAGTACGGCGGTCTGTTGGGTGGCTGATCTCGATTTTCGGCTGATGCCCGATTCTCTGCCCGATCACAGTTTGCGATTCAAGTGTTGCTGGCTGGAGAATCCTGCCTAGTATTTATATGGCCAGTCCAGTTCAGTTTTTGGTTGGTACTAATCCCCACCCCAGGATAGAGGGGGATTCAGTGATGGTAATGCCATTGAATGTCAAGGGGAAATAGTTTAATTATCTCTTATTCGAGGTGGTTATCGACTGGCACTTGTGTAGCACTTGTTATTTGTCAGCCCAAGCCTGGATATTGTCCAAGTCTTGCTGCATCGGCACATGGACTGCTTCAGCATCTTAAGGAATCGCGAATAGTGCTGAACATTGTGCAATCAACAGTGAACATTCATATGTCTGACCTTATGTTAGAAGGAAGGTAATTGATGGTTGGGCCAAGGACACTATCATGAGGAACTCCTGCAGTGATGTCCTGGGACTGAGGTGTCCAATCTCCAACAACCATAACCATCTTCCTTTATGATAAGTATGACTCCAACAGTGGGACGTGTGTCTCTCTCTCTCTCTCTCTCTCTCTCTTCTCCCCCCCCCTCCCCGATTCCATTGACTCCTGTTTTGCTAGGGCTCCTTGCTGCCTTACTCAATCAAATGCTGCCTTGACGTCAAGGGCACTTGCTCTTGCCTCACCTCTGGACTAACTCCAGGGGCCTATTGTTACACCCCTGGCTAATTGTATAGCTAGATATTGGACAGAATGGGCAGTAATTTATTTAAACCCCCGAGGTGAGTGTACCTGAGTGAATATCTAAGAAACACTGAATTTTGTAATAATTCCCAAAGTGCACCTTTATTGGCAGATTTTTATTTGTGGTCCGTTACTTGCAACTACATTGAGGTCCATTTGTTGACTGCCAAATTAAATGTTCCATTATTACCTCAGGCAGCCTGATCTGCACATGCACAAACTAACTGTGTCCCGTGATTGCTGCGACAATGCGTTTTTACATGCATATTGTAGTCTGGAGCTGTGGACATTGATGGTGGAAGCACCAACATTCTTTCCATCACATGGGCAGGAATCTCTCCCATGCTTCACCACCTGCTATTGGCACATTTTGGAAGGATTGTCAGGGTGATAATCGATCTGTTTGACCATGTCATGAATGTGCCAGCCTTGACCATCAAGTCTTAGCGTGACATCTGAACCCAGAGCTTCTGACTGAGAGGCAGGGATGCTACCAACAGTGCCACAAGACTTCCTATGAATCCTATAGCTTGATTTATAATTCTGTCTCATTCTAACCCAAGCTGCAGTCAAGTCTCCAATTGCTAACAAATCAACCTCATCCTGGTGTTTTTTTCCCTGCATTTTACTTGTAATATTCCTACTATTGTTATAAGGGTGCCTCCAAAAATTGGCTAGTTTCCTCAGTGATTGCTCTTTTGCTATTTAACCATCTTGCTTTACTTCATCATTCCATGATCTTTCGATTAACACATTTGTAGTTTTTGGCCTGGTGTTTAAGTTTTTGTTTAAAAAAAACCCAGGACAAAGGTCCCACTTGATCACCTTTCTGTTCATTAACTTAAACATTTACTTTCCCCATCACTGGTGCACAGTCGTAGTGTTTACCATATATAGGATGCACTGCAGTAACTCACCAAAGTTCCTTGAAAACATCTTCTAAACCCATGACCCTGACCATCTAGAAGGACAAGAGCACAGGAACACCACCTGTTACCCTCTGAGCCACACAACATCCTGATTAGGAACTATATCACCGTTCCATCACTGTTGCTGGATCAATATCCTGGACTTCCCTTCCTCACAGCGCTGTGGTGTACATACACCACATGGATGGCAGCGGTTCAAAGATGTGTAGATTACATGGATTGGCCATAAATTGCCGTTTAGTGTCCAAAGATTAGGTGGTGTTGTGGGCGAGTGGGCCTAGCTAGGGTCCTCCTTCAGAAAGTCGGTGTACACTCGATGGACCGAAAGGCCTCCCTTTGCACAATCGGGATTCTGTAATTCGATGGTGGCTCACCACCACTTTCCCAAGGGCAATTAGGGGTGGGCAATAAATGCTGGCCAACCAGCGACACCCACATCCCATGAGAAGAATTTTTAAAAATCCTATGGGAGTACATCATAGCTTCCAAGAGGCGAATAAAACTGATTCTTTGTCTGGCCAAATCGTAGAATTTGTCAGAATTCTTGTCCTGTTTCAAACTCCAGCTTTTAATCTCTTGGTGTAAAAAGCAACACTGCTGTTAATCCTTCGAAGTAGTGGTTTCCAGACACACTCAACAATATTTGTCATGCACACAATGAGCAATACTGGAGTTCTAATACAAATACATTGCAAAACATTCTGGAAAATACAAACACTTAGTTGATCACACACAAATTTACAGAATAGAAAAAGATACTTGTTTCAATTCAGATTTTCATCAATTCAAAGTGATTCATCTTATTTATCGGTAAATAACCCAAGCCGGGAATCGAACCTGGGACCCTGGCGTTGTGAAGCAACAGTGCTAACCACTGTGCTACCGTGCCGCCCATAATGTATTATGTTGGGAACAATGCATAACTTTAAGTTTAATTTGTATTTGTGTGTTAAGGAAGGTGAAACATGAAACATGGCACGGTAGCACAGTGGGCGGCACGGTGGCATTGTGGTTAGCACTGTTGTATCCCAGCTCCATGGTCCCAGGTTCGATTCCCGGCTTGGGTCACTGTCTGTGCAGAGTCTGCACGTTCTCCTCATGTCTGTGTGGGTTACCTCCGGGTTCTCCGGTTTCCTCCCACAGTCCAAGATGTGCAGGTTAGGCCATGCTGAATTGCCCTTAGTGTCCAAAGAAAAGGTTAGGTGGGATTATGGGGATAGGGTGGAGGTGCAGGGTGCTCATTACTTGGGCTGGTGCAGACTCAATGGGCCGAGTGACCTCCTTCTACACTGTAGATTCTATGATTCTATGATATTTAGAGTTGGTTCTGAGCTGTGTGCCAAGAAGTCTGAAGGCACCTTTGCAGTGAATTGATGACTTACAAAGGGGTTAGTAGTTCTGTGAATTTGAGTGAAAAAATTAAGTAGCAAAAACTGCTGTTGCCCAGCGACATGAGTCCGGGGACACAGGGAAAGACAGGACAGTTAGTCACTGTCTGTAAGCTAGAGTGTTGAGACAGACATTCGAAGCTCTCTGGTAAGAAATCCTGCAAGATTAAGGAGCTGAGTTTATGGAACTCATATGTTTGCTCTGAAGTTGAAGTATTAGAGTTTTTGGATTGTGGTTTTTGGGTGTCTCAGGGGGGATACCAGTTGGGGGAAAGCATCTAGTGAATGCTCAGAAATCCACTGTTTGCAACTGAGCCAGCCCAAGCAAGAAGCCTTGGTGTTAAGTTAGAGGTAGATCTTCACTGGCTGAGGTTTTGTGTCTGGAAAGTTATCTCTGGGATAAAAGGAGTAATGTGAATTTGAATCATTTTCTGGTGTTTGTATCAAAATCGTTCCAACCCCTTTGTCCAGTGTGATATAGTTCCCCTTCTTTAATAAACATTTTATTCTTTGTGTTAAAGACTCTTATAAATGTGTTCTGTAACTGACCTCCACGTTTTTCTTTAAAAAAACCAAAGATAGATCTATCAAGCCAGGTTTCACTTTGGGACCTGACTTGCTCAGTATTAACATCAGCTGGGATCCTAACAATCTTTCTATTTGGTGATTCTGAAGATCTTATAAGCCTGAAAATACTGTGAGTGACATGCTGTACAGGTGCAAACTCCTCTGCACTGTTGTAGGTTTGACAACTTGCTTGACCACATTAAAAGTTCAACCAATAGCATCACCAAGAGTAATTGTTACTTTTTAGTGACTGTGTGGAGTTTGCATATTCTCCCCGTATCTGCGTGGGTTTCCTCCGGGTGCTCAGGTTTCCTCCCACAGCCAGTTTCCTCCCATTAGCAAATTTGGCCATGCTAAATTTGCCTTTAGTGTCCAAAGGTTAGGTGGAGTTAGGGGATAGGGTGGGGGAGTGGGCCTAGGTTAGGGTGCTCTTGCAGAAGGTTGGTGCAGACTCGATGGGCCAAATGGCCTCCTTCTGCAGTGTAGGGATTCTATGATTCTCTCATCCTGACATAACTGGATTCAGGGATTTGGAAAAGCAATGTTAAGGTGATCTTTAAACTCCTTTAAGTCAGAGAGTAGATTAAATATAAATTCCCCTATCATATATCTTCTGCAAACTATTGCAGATAGGTAGGTCAGACATTGACAATTACATACCATGACAAAAAGAATGATATCCAACATTTCAAATGATCTGTTAGAACCAAGAAGCATAAAACCAGGATCAGTTTAAAAATATTTCAACAAATCAGATTCAAGTACATCTCATTTCATTAAAATCGTTACTCCTGCACAAATGAAATATTTGTAGAAATTGTACTGAAGGCTGAGAACAGGTCACAGGGTGTCTGAAATTAAGAGAGTTGATGGGGTCCCACAGCCCCAGTGAAAGACGCACACACAGAGTTGAGTCCCATTGGGTGTAGAACAGTGTTTGATTAAATCCAAAATAATTTCAGATCTTTTTATCCTTCAGTAAACATATTGTGCAATGAAGCTGCGTAGTGCTGTAACTCTGCTGTAGACCCCAGGTGCGTTAGCTCTTGCACAGCCGACTCCCCAGCTCGTAATTCCAACAAGGAACCACTTTCCAGAGGACTCCCTGCAAACCAGTGGGCCACCTGAATCGCCCTGTGAAAACAAACCCACCATTACTCCACACACAGTGATAGGATTGAGTTTCTGTCTCAGACAGATGTGTTGATCACTGCTCCTGTGCTGTTAGCTCATTTTAATAGCTTCAGAGAGGACATCTTGAACATTTGTGAGGGTGACCAAGTCACTGAGAGGCATTAGACAGTGATTTGGAGATATGTGGAATATTCCGCAATAACATGCACACTGTGATCACACACTGAATATGACATCTTCTTCAGGCTCTGCTTGTTAAAATCTGGTGTTATGTTGCTGCAGAATACACTAATCATGTGATATTCGGTGAAAATACCCACTCAGGATGCTTATCCTGGTCACCTGATCCTGAAGCGTGCAGATACAAAATATCAAAGTTCTAGTTTGACTGACAAGGACTCAAATAAGGTCTGAAATCTGATGATTCACAGGGTAGTTCCACGAACTCTCCATGACCAAGTATGATTAGCACTTTGTGCTAGTCCAAGGACACCAATAATAATAATAATCTTTATTAGTGTCACAAGTATGCTGACATTAACACTGCAATGAAGTTACTGTGAAAATCCACTAGCCGCCACACTATGGTGCCTGTTCAGGTACACAGGGGGAGAATTCAGAATGTCCAATTCACCTAACAAACATTTCTTTAAATCGACTTACACTACCACATCCCCTGCCTGCAATGTAACATTTTACGCGGAAAGGCTAATCGGACCCAATAAACAGACTTCCTTTTCATAGTTCAGCCACATCTTGTCATCATATTCGTTAATGCTGTTTACTTGCCATCTCTCTCGAGCCCACCTGATCACCATGTCCATTATCACACATTCTCATCACACCCATGAACCCCACCTGTCCACCTTGTCACTTTAGCCCTCAACTGCATTGACACAGGTTCCTGTCCTATCCATGAACCTCACCTACCCATCTTTTGATCGTCTCAATTAATTCATCGCTCACCATATCACTCAATCCCATTATCCACATTGTCACCAAATCCCTTGACTCCATGCTTATGGCCACTCACCATGGGCGGGATTCTCCGAGCCTCAGCGCCAAAATCACGGTCGGCACGGGGGCGGAGAATGGGCATCAAAACTGAGATCTGGGGCGAGATTCTCCGACCCCCCGCCGGGTCGGAGAATCGCCGGGGGCTGGCGTAAATCCCGCCCCGCCGGTTGCCGAATTCTCTGGCACCGGATATTCAGCGGGGGTGGGAATCGCGCCACGCCGGTTGGCACACACCCCCCCCCCCCCCCCCCGCGCGATTCTCCGGCCGAAGTCCCGCTTCTAGAATGCCTGTCCCGCCAGCGTAGATTAAACCACCTACCTTACCGGCGGGACAAGGCAGCGCGGGCGGGCTCCGGGGTCCTGGGGGGGGCGCGGGGCGATCTGGCCCCGTGGGGTGCCCCCACGGTGTCCTGGCCCGCGATCGGGGCCCACCGATCCGCGGGCGGGCCTGTGCCGTGGGGGCACTCTTTTCCTTCCGCCTTCGCCACGGTCTCCACCATGGAGGAGGCGGAAGAGACTCCCTCCACAGCGCATGCACGGGGATGCCATGAGCGGCCGCTAACGCTCCCTCGCATGCGCCGCCCGGAGATGTCATTTCCGCCGCAGCTGGCGGGGCACTAAAGGCCTTTTCCGCCAGCTGGCGGAGCGGAAATTAGTCCGGCACGAGCCTAGCCCCTTAAGGTTGGGGCTCGGCCCCCCAAGATGCGGAGGATTCCGCACCTTTGGGGCGGCGCGATGCCCGACTGATTTGCGCCGGTTCCCGGAGAATCGGCGCCAATCGGGCACGCGCATTCGATGCGGTGCTGGTCGGGGCGATTGAAAGAGGCCCCACCCAGCGATTCTCCAGGTGCAGCTGGCCGAATTCCCGCCGGCGTGGCTCTCTCATGGTTCCACCTGGCGGGCACTCGGCGTGGCGGCTGTGGACTCAGTCCGCGGCCGCCCTGGTCGTCGGGGGATCATTCACAGGGGGGGGGCCTCCAGGATGGCCAGGCTATCGATCGGGGGCCACCGATCCATGGGTGCGCACGATCTGTGGGGGGGGGGGGCCTATCTTCTTGGTGCTGGTCCGCGTATGGGTCGGCCATGTCGTGCGGGGCGGCCGACACAGGCCGCCGCCGTGCGCATGCGCGGACCGGCGACCGGAAATGCAGGGCCCCGTATCAGCAGCCGGAGCTGCAAGGACTACTCCGGGGCCCTGCTTACCCCCTCCAGATAGGAGAATCACTCTGGACTTTCTCCAGGTAAGTCCAGAGTGATTTGCGCGCGTTTTTTCGCGGGCGTGGGAACATAGCCCCATTAAGAGTAGCATGGTAGCACAAGTGGATAGCACTGTGGCTTCACAGCACCAGGGTCCCAGGTTCAATTCCCCGCTGGGTCACTGTCTGTGCGGAGCCTGCACGTTCTCCCCGTGTCTGCGTGGGTTTCCTCTGGGCGCTCCGGTTTCCTCCCACAGTCCAAAGACGTGCAGGTTAGGTGGATTGGCCATGATAAATTGCCCTTAGTGACCAAAAAGGTGAGGAGGGTTATTGCAGGACCGCAAGAAACTTCAGAGACTCGTGAACACCGCCCAGTCCATCACACGAACCTACCTCCCATCCATTGACTCCATCTACAACTCCCGCTGCCTGGGGAAAGCGGGCAGCATAATCAAAGATCCCTCCCACCAGGCTTACTCACTCTTCCAACTTCTTCCATCGGGCAGGAGATACAGAAGTCTGAGAACACGCACGAACAGACTCAAAAACAGCTTCTTCCCCACTGCCACCAGACTCCTAAATGACCCTCTTATGGACTGACCTCATTAACACTACACCCTGTATGCTTCATCCGATGCCAGTGCTTATGCAGTTACATTGTATATGTTGTGTTGCCCTATTATGTATTTTCTTTTATTTCCTTTTCATGTATTTAATGATCTGTTGAGCTGCTCGCAGAAAAGTACTTTTCACTGTACCTCGGTACACGTGACAATAAACAAATCCAATCCAATCCAATTGGGTTACGGGGATAGGGTGGAAGTGAGGGCTTAAGTGGGTCGGTGCAGACTCGATGGGCCGAATGGCCTCTTTCTGCACTGTATGTTCTATGTTATTGGAGAATCCCGCCCCATATTCCTCTTCTTAACCTTTCCACCTTTTCACCACCTACTTGTATATCACAATATCATATCCATCATTCCCTTCCCACAGGGGTGGCAGGTTTAAGCAAATATGAGGAGGAATTTCTTCAGTCAAAGGCTCGTGAATCTGTGGAATTCTGTACCCCAGATTGCAGTGGACATGAGAACACTAAACAAATTTAAGGAGGAGATTGATAGGTTTTGAATTAGTAGCAGGATGAGGGGTTATGTAGAGTGGGCAGGAAGGTGGAGATGAAGCCGAGAGGCGATCAGCCATGATTGTATTTAATGCTCTCTCTCACTCTCTCTGTCTCTCTCTCTCTGTCTCTCCAGAGTCACTTATCACCCATTGCTACAGTTTTGCTTTTCAATGTTGTTCTCCAGTAACTGATTCCATAACTCCATAACGACCTTTTGGGCGAAAACACAGACTTCGGAGAAGATAACTGGAGGTCCTGACTACTTGTTCAGATTTACAGTAAAAAAAATAAATCCCATGGTGTTACTGAAAGGCACACAGGAAAGTTCTTCTGGTGTTCATTGTCACTTAACCGATAAAATCAGAAACAAAGGAGCTGGTTATTCTTCCATTTGCCAAATGCTGGAGCTTGCCAGACTAAAATTGTTGCCACATTTGCCGACAGAGGCGGCACTGCAGCACAGTGGTTAGCACTGTTGTTTCACAGTACCAGGGACCTGAGTTCGATTCCCGGCTTGGGTCACTGTGTGCGGAGTCTGGACGTTCTCCCCGTGTCGGCGTGGAATTCTTCCGGGTACTCCAGTTTCCTCCCACAAGTCCCGAAAAGATGTGCTTGTTAGGTGAATTGGACATTCTGAATTCTCCCCCACTGTACCCAAACAGGACTGTGGGGGACTGTGGATTTTCACAGTAACTTCATTGCAGTGTTAATGTAAGCCTATTTGTGACACTAATAAAGATTGTTATTATTATTACATAATACAGTAATTATGTTTCAAAATGATATTCATTAGCTTTGGTGAAGTGCTTTGAGAGGTCTGGATTACATAAATGTACGTAAATATAAGTTAATTTTTTTTCTATTCTTGCTCCTAACATTCTCATTTTTAATTTGGTCATCTGGGATACTTAATCCTCAATATGGATCTAACCTGCCAGCGGGAACATGGCTGGTTTGAATTATTGATCCCCCGGAAATGTTATGCTCCATTGGTATAGGTTTCCACCAAAACAAAACCCTTGTTGCACAGTTATCTCCTTACATTCTTCATGCAGCTAGGGAACTACCATCCCTGTATGCTGACTTAAAGCTAATTGCACAATATAAAGCACCATTCAAGACTCTTCAAATACTGAAGCAGTCCATGTGCAAATGCAACAAGACCTGGACAATATCAAGATTTGGGCTGATAAGTGGCTAACTACATTAGTACCACACTAGTGCCAGACAATGACCATCTCCAACAAGAGAGATTCTAACATTCAATGGCATTACCATCACTAAATCCCCCACAATCAACATTCGAGGGGGTTACCATTGACCAGAAATTCAACTGGACTTGCCATATAAATACTGTGGCTACAGGAGCAGGTCAGAAGCTAGGAATCCTGACAAGGGGCAATTCCCCTGCTGACTCCAAAAGCCTGTCCACCATCTACAAAGCACATCAAGACTGTGATGGAATACTCTCCACTTTCCATCGACACATAGCAACAGCAGTGTGTACCATCTACTGCAGGAACTCATCAAGGCTCTAACTTAGGCAGCACCCTCCAAACCCACGACCACTACAAGGGCAGCAGATACATGGGAACACCACCACCTGGGGGTTCTCCTCCAAACCACTTACAATCCTGACTTGGAAATATATCACCATTCCTTCACTGTTGCTGGGTCAAAATCCAGGAACCAGCCCCCCACACCCAACAGCACTGTGGGTGCATCTACACCACATGAACTGCAGCGGTTTAAGAAGGCAACTCAGCCGTACCTTCTCAAGGGCAATTAGGGATGGGCAATGAATGCTGGCCCAGCTAGCGAAGCCAACATCCCTTGACTGAATAAAATAAAAGCATAGCGGGACTGAAGTGTCAGGGGCTACATGTGGATAGCACAATTGCTTCACAGCTCCAGGGTCCCAGGTTCGATTCCGGCTTGGGTCGCTGTCTGTGCGGAGTCTGCACGTTCTCCCCGTGTGTGCGTGGGTTTCCTCCAGGTGCTCCGGGTTCCTCCCACATTCCAAAGATGTGCAGGTTAGGTGGATTGGCCATGATAAATTGCCCTTAGTGTCCAAAATTGCCCTTAGTGTTGGGTGGGGTTACTGGGTTATGGGGATAGGGTGGAGGTGTGGACCTTGGGTAGGGTGCTCTTTCCAAGAGCAGGTTCAGACTCGATGGGCCAATGGCCTCCTTCTGCACTGTAAATTCTATGATAATCTATGATTTCACAGGCACAGGGCTAACCTCAGTATTGAAAGAAATCCTCAAATATACACTGTTCAAGAATCTGCAACTTGAACAAATGCATCCCATTTATCACTAACAGGATTGGGGAGCAAGTGAAATTGTCTCTGGAGTCCTATTTTGTCCAACTCTCTGAAAACTCTATCATTAACTTGTGCTGCTACATGCTTCCCACACTCTGCTGGCTGATCTTTGAACACTTACCTGGCATGTGTCCACTCCTCCATTCAGTCTCCCAGCACAAAACATTCTGGGAGTGATCTGGCTGCCATACAGTTTCTGGCACAAATAGTCACTGATCAGATTTACTTGAGCTTTCTTCAGCAGATAAGACAGGTAACCTGCATGGTGCAGAGATAGTTAATGGTTAATTCTATAAAATAAATAAAGGCTCCTTCTTCAGAACCTCACCATGTTTACATTCTAAAGTAGGAAGGACAAGTGGAAGATTTATTGCAACCCTTCTCAGCATTTAATGGTCATATCCGTTCATGAATGTTCCATTCAATGTGTACAGCAGGTCCTGTCTTGGTACAGCCAATACAGCTCCTGTCAACAGAGCTCCTGAGATACAAACCCTCCTGTCTGGCTATTTTTTACCATTTCCAGGGGATTGATTCCCAATTATTCCAACCTGGCTGGACTCCCATCTTCTAACCTCCATAAACCTAAGGTCATCCAAACCCCTGTTGCCAGTGTCCTTACTCGTATCAAGTCCCACTACCACATCAGTCCTGTTGCTCACTGGCCTACATTGGCTACAATTAATATCTTGATTTTAAAATTCTCATTCTTGTATCCACATCTCTCCATGGTCTCATCCCTAACTATCTCTGAAATCTCCTGAAGCACCATAGCCCTCTGAGATATTCCCTCAAATTCTGGATTCTTGTGAATCCCCAGTTTTAATTGATCCACTATTGGTGGTCGTGCCTTTCAGTTGCCTCAACCCTAAATTCTGGAAAGCAACCCCCGTCCCCTCTTCCATACCTTTCCATCTCCCTTCCTCATTGAAGACATTCTTCAAAACCTACCTCTTCGACCAAGTTTTTGGTCATCAAACCTACTATCTTCTTTGTGGCCCAGTGTCATACTTCGTTTTATATATTTTGTTACATCCCTGGTATTACTTAAAGGTGCTAAAAAGGTAAGTTGTTGATTTTACGACACAAGCGAATGCCACCGTGACTTGCGGTGTAAATCTGATTGTCAACAATCAGTACCTTTCATCCTGGCTGCAGAATCCTCAAACTGTCTGCCTCATCCTCCTGCAGTCTCCGCCATTCTGTACCCGTGCTTTAGCAACTAGCTTCCGCTGATGTATTTCCCCTATGCCCGTGGCGGATGAAACATGTGCGCGCGTGATCTCAACTGGGCTGACCGATGCCTTGGCCTTTTGGCTAAGATCAAGTGTCAGATCAAGCCCAAGGTGAGGCGCGATACCGTTTCTTGTCAGCTTGGATCTTGTATGTCTCTCTTGTGGAGACAATGGGCGTCATTCTCCGCCGGCGGGAGTCTCCGTTTTGCCGGCGCCCGGGGGGTTCCCGACGGCGTGGGGCTGCCCCACAATGGGAAACCCCATTGACCGGCCGGTGTAACGGAGCATCCCGCCGGCGGGTCGGGGCAGAAATGTGGCGGGGCGGGCTGGAGGATTTTGCCCAATGAGTTGGATTCAATTCAATTTTGAATTTGTTTTTGAAACAATGAGATGGATTGAGGACCTGTCCACTCTGTGCATTGGTTTTGTAACTTTAGGAATGGAGTAAATCGTCTTTTTAAATCCCCCCTCTCTCTCTCTTGGACGTGTCCTGTCTTTGTCTAGCTATTTCTTTCTCTCTGTCCTTCCATCTCATATTGTCATTTCCCTCTTGGTATTTAGTTCTTGAATTTCACCACCTCTATGTATGTTTCTCCCTCCCTCATGTTTGCTCTCTTTATACCTCTGTTCCTTTATTTGCTTTTTTTTTTCAATTTCCTCGTTCTTGTTCAGTTTTCTTTCCATTCTGTTTAATGCTCCCTTTTAAAACTCGCCGTATCCATCCTTTGGTGCCTCTGTTTTTCTCTCTCACCTGGTTTCTCTCAGCCTTGAGTTGCACTGGCTTTGTGTTTTAATCTCTCAGTCTCCCTCTGTAGACCAACTAAAGGTATAATCACACACGCACACACACTATAATGCTCAGACAGAATATATTGTAATATTGCTGCTTACCTGCTTCCGATGTGATGCCCCAGCCTGTTATATAACATTTCTTTCCCTCTGAGAATCTGTGAGAAGACGAGGGTACACAAGCAGGTTGGATGACTTTGGAGAAGGTGACAGGCTTGGACAGTTCCATCAAGGCAACATCAGCATCCAGATTGAAGGTATTGAAGGAGGGGTGGATGATGATGCGTTTGAAGGTTACTTTGGTGCCACGGAATCCCGAGCGATGGAGGGTTCCCAGGTAACCCAGCCAACGTCCCGAATCCTTCTGACTTTGGAAGAAAAATTCAATCAAACATCTTGTGGCTTTGTGAGTATTCACTGCTCAGCAAATGTCCTCATTTTAAATAGAATCATAGAACCCCTACAGTGTAGAAGGAGGCCATTCAGCCCATTGGGTTGGCACTGACCCTCCGAAAGAGCACCGTATATAGGCCGATTTGGACACCAAGGGGCAATTTAGCATGGCCAGTCCACCTAACCTGCACATCAATGGACTGTGGGAAGAAATCCTCGTGGACACGGGGAGAATGTACAAACTCCACAAAGACAGTCACCCAAGGTTGGAATTGAACCTGGGTCCCTCGCACTGTGAGGCAGTAGTGCTAACCACTGTACTGCCATGCCTCTCCAGATTCCACTTCCATTATACATGTGTAATTTTCACTCTCTCCCAAACCTCTCCCCTCCTCAGTGTCCTACCTAGACTATCTGTTAATAAACTTTACTATTTCATATTGTTTACCAGAAGGCGTGGGTTATTTCAGCGCTAATAATGTTCCACTCAGACTGGTTGCCAGGGCAGTGCAGTACTGGACTCGGGAGATCCTTCTTTTGAGTGAGCCCAGATGGTGATATCCCACCAGGATATGAAGGCAACCTCACCTGCACCGACAATTACTGCCCACATACATGGTGCTTACAGCAGGACCCACTAGATCAGAGTGGTGGCTGATTTCCACACCCTTGTGCAGGATCACTGAGTGTAATTGTAGTTCTAATTCAAATTGGCTCAACCAGCAGAGGGCGAAAGTAGACACTTCCACCTCCCCCACTGGAAAAATGCAGAGCACCGAAGAGTCATGTGACCATGTGGACAGTCCTGCTGATTGGAGCTTCTCCCCCAATATTCAAACTATAAAACGTGACTTTTTTTAGCAGTTTAAACAAACATGAAGTGGCGTTTTGTAAACATAGACCGTAACCATATACGTTTGCGTGCATGCGATGTGTGCTAACTGTAAGGACAGGCTGTGTGTATATTGCTCCTTTCATTGTGTGTACATGCAATGACTGGTAAGTGTGTATACTGCTCTGAGTATGGGCAGATGGTTAAGAGTGGCTGTGCATACTGCTCTGACATTGTGTACACCAAAAGGAATGGCTGTGAATACTGCTCCAAATGTGTGGCCACCACCTTGGGTATGTGTGTTCACTGCTGTGAGTCACTGTGTTCACTGCTGTGGGTCAGTGTGTTCACCGCTGTGGGTCAGTGTGTTCACCGCTGTGGGTCAGTGTGTTCACTGCTGTGAGTCACTGTGTTCATTGCTGTGGGTCAGTGTGTTCACCGCTGTGGGTCAGTGTGTTCACTGCTGTGAGTCACTGTGTTCATTGCTGTGGGTCAGTGTGTTCACCGCTGTGGGTCAGTGTGTTCACTGCTGTGAGTCACTGTGTTCATTGCTGTGGGTCAGTGTGTTCACCGCTGTGGGTCAGTGTGTTCACCGCTGTGGGTCAGTGTGTTCACCGCTGTGGGTCAGTGTGTTCACCGCTGTGGGTCAGTGTGTTCACCGCTGTGGGTCAGTGTGTTCACTGCTGTGGGTCAGTGTGTTCACCGCTGTGGGTCAGTGTGTTCACCGCTGTGGGTCAGTGAGTTCACCGCTGTGGGTCACTGTGTTCACTGCTGTGGGTCACTGTGTTCACTGCTGTGGGTCAGTATGTTCACCGCTGTGGGTCAGTGTGTTCACCGCTGTGGGTCAGTGTGTTCACCGCTGTGGGTCAGTGTGTTCACTGCTGTGGGTCACTGTGTTCACTGCTGTGGGTCAGTATGTTCACCGCTGTGGGTCAGTGAGTTCACCGCTGTGGGTCAGTGAGTTCACTGCTGTGGGTCACTGTGTTCACTGCTGTGGGTCAGTATGTTCACTGCTGTGGGTCAGTGTGTTCACCGCTGTGGGTCAGTGTGTTCACCGCTGTGGGTCAGTGTGTTGACCGCTGTGGGTCAGTATGTTCACCGCTGTGGGTCACTGTGTTCACCGCTGTGGGTCAGTGTGTTCACCGATGTGGGTCAGTGTGTTCACCGCTGTGGGTCAGTGTGTTCACTGCTGTGGGTCAGTGTGTTCACCGCTGTGGGTCAGTGTGTTCACCGCTGTGGGTCAGTGAGTTCACCGCTGTGGGTCACTGTGTATCCTGCTGTGGGTCAGTGTGTTCACCGCTGTGGGTCAGTGTGTTCACTGCTGTGGGTCACTGTGTTCACTGCTGTGGGTCAGTGAGTTCACTGCTGTGGGTCAGCGTGTTCACCGCTGTGGGTCAGTGTGTTCACCGCTGTGGGTCAGTGTGTTCACCGCTGTGGGTCAGTGTGTTCACCGCTGTGGGTCACTGTGCTCACTGCTGTGGGTCAGTGAGTTCACCGCTGTGGGTCAGTGTGTTCACTGCTGTGGGTCAGTATGTTACTGCTGTGGGTCAGTATGTTCACCGCTGTGGGTCACTGTGCTCACTGCTGTGGGTCAGTGTGTTCACCGCTGTGGGTCAGTGTGTTCACCGCTGTGGGTCAGTGTGTTCACCGCTGTGGGTCAGTGTGTTCACCGCTGTGGGTCAGTGTGTTCACCGCTGTGGGTCAGTGTGTTCACCGCTGTGTGTCAGTGTGTTCACTGCTGTGGGTCAGTGTGTTCACCGCTGTGGGTCAGTGAGTTCACCGCTGTGGGTCACTGTGTACCCTGCTGTTGTTTCAGTGTGTTCACTGCTGTGGGTCAGTGTGTTCACTGCTGTGGGTCACTGTGTTCACTGCTGTGGGTCAGTATGTTCACTGCTGTGGGTCAGTGAGTTCACCGCTGTGGGTCACTGTGTACCCTGCTGTGGGTCAGTGTGTTCACCGCTGTGGGTCAGTGTGTTCACTGCTGTGGGTCACTGTGTTCACTGCTGTGGGTCAGTGAGTTCACCGCTGTGGGTCAGTGTGTTCACCGCTGTGGGTCAGTGTGTTCACCGCTGTGGGTCACTGTGCTCACTGCTGTGGGTCAGTGAGTTCACCGCTGTGGGTCAGTGTGTTCACTGCTGTGGGTCAGTATGTTACTGCTGTGGGTCAGTGTGTTCACCGCTGTGGGTCAGTGTGTTCACTGCTGTGGGTCACTGTTCACTGCTGTGGGTCAGTGTGTTCACTGCTGTGGGTCAGTGTGTTCACTGCTGTGGGTCTGTGTGTTCACCGCTGAGGGTCAGTGTGTTCACTGCTGTGAGTCAGTGAGTTCACTGCTGTGAGTCAGTGAGTTCACCGCTGTGGGTCAGTGTGTTCACCGCTGTGGGTCAGTGTGTTCACCGCTGTGGGTCAGTGAGTTCACCGCTGTGGGTCAGTGAGTTCACTGCTGTGGGTCAGTGAGTTCACTGCTGTGGGTCAGTGTGTTCACCGCTGTGGGTCAGTGTGTTCACTGCCGTGAGTCAGTGAGTTCACTGCTGCGGGTCAGTGTGTTCACTGCTGTGGGTCACTGTGTTCACCGCTGTGGGTCAGTATGTTCACCGCTGTGGGTCACTGTGTTCACCGCTGTGGGTCAGTGTGTTCACTGCTGTGGGTCACTGTGTTCACTGCTGTGGGTCAGTATGTTCACCGCTGTGGGTCAGTGTGTTCACTGCTGTGGGTCACTGTGTTCACTCCTGTGGGTCAGTGTGTTCACTGCTGTGGGTCTGTGTTCACCGCTGAGGGTCAGTGTGTTCACTGCTGTGAGTCAGTGAGTTCACCGCTGTGGGTCAGTGTGTTCACCGCTGTGGGTCAGTGTGTTCACCGCTGTGGGTCAGTGTGTTCACCGCTGTGGGTCAGTGAGTTCACTGCTGTGGGTCAGTGAGTTCACCGCTGTGGGTCAGTGTGTTCACTGCCGTGAGTCAGTGAGTTCACTGCTGTGGGTCAGTGTGTTCACTGCTGTGGGTCACTGTGTTCACCGCTGTGGGTCAGTATGTTCACCGCTGTGGGTCACTGTGTTCACCGCTGTGGGTCAGTGTGTTCACTGCTGTGGGTCACTGTGTTCACTGCTGTGGGTCAGTATGTTCACCGCTGTGGGTCAGTGTGTTCACTGCTGTGGGTCACTGTGTTCACTGCTGTGGGTCAGTGTGTTCACTGCTGTGGGTCACTGTGTTCATTGCTGTGGGTCAGTGTGTTCACCGCTGTGGGTCAGTGTGTTCACTGCTGTGAGTCACTGTGTTCATTGCTGTGGGTCAGATGGTTAAGAGTATGGGCAGATGGTTAAGAGTGGCTGTGCATACTGCTCTGACATTGTGTACACCAAAAGGAATGGCTGTGAATACTGCTCCAAATGTGTGGCCACCACCTTGGGTATGTGTGTTCACTGCTGTGAGTCACTGTGTTCACTGCTGTGGGTCAGTGTGTTCACCGCTGTGGGTCAGTGTGTTCACCGCTGTGGGTCAGTGTGTTCACTGCTGTGAGTCACTGTGTTCATTGCTGTGGGTCAGTGTGTTCACCGCTGTGGGTCAGTGTGTTCACTGCTGTGAGTCACTGTGTTCATTGCTGTGGGTCAGTGTGTTCACCGCTGTGGGTCAGTGTGTTCACCGCTGTGGGTCAGTGTGTTCACCGCTGTGGGTCAGTGTGTTCACCGCTGTGGGTCAGTGAGTTCACCGCTGTGGGTCACTGTGTTCACTGCTGTGGGTCACTGTGTTCACTGCTGTGGGTCAGTATGTTCACCGCTGTGGGTCAGTGTGTTCACCGCTGTGGGTCAGTGTGTTCACCGCTGTGGGTCAGTGTGTTCACTGCTGTGGGTCACTGTGTTCACTGCTGTGGGTCAGTATGTTCACCGCTGTGGGTCAGTGAGTTCACCGCTGTGGGTCAGTGAGTTCACTGCTGTGGGTCACTGTGTTCACTGCTGTGGGTCAGTATGTTCACTGCTGTGGGTCAGTGTGTTCACCGCTGTGGGTCAGTGTGTTCACCGCTGTGGGTCAGTGTGTTCACCGCTGTGGGTCAGTGTGTTCACCGCTGTGGGTCAGTATGTTCACCGCTGTGGGTCACTGTGTTCACCGCTGTGGGTCAGTGTGTTCACCGATGTGGGTCAGTGTGTTCACCGCTGTGGGTCAGTGTGTTCACCGCTGTGGGTCAGTGTGTTCACCGCTGTGGGTCAGTGAGTTCACCGCTGTGGGTCACTGTGTACCCTGCTGTGGGTCAGTGTGTTCACCGCTGTGGGTCAGTGTGTTCACTGCTGTGGGTCACTGTGTTCACTGCTGTGGGTCAGTGAGTTCACTGCTGTGGGTCAGCATGTTCACCGCTGTGGGTCAGTGTGTTCACCGCTGTGGGTCAGTGTGTTCACCGCTGTGGGTCAGTGTGTTCACCGCTGTGGGTCACTGTGCTCACTGCTGTGGGTCAGTGAGTTCACCGCTGTGGGTCAGTGTGTTCACTGCTGTGGGTCAGTATGTTACTGCTGTGGGTCAGTGTGTTCACCGCTGTGGGTCAGTGTGTTCACCGCTGTGGGTCAGTGTGTTCACCGCTGTGGGTCAGTGTGTTCACCGCTGTGGGTCAGTGTGTTCACCGCTGTGGGTCAGTGTGTTCACCGCTGTGTGTCAGTGTGTTCACTGCTGTGGGTCAGTGTGTTCACCGCTGTGGGTCAGTGAGTTCACCGCTGTGGGTCACTGTGTACCCTGCTGTTGTTTCAGTGTGTTCACTGCTGTGGGTCAGTGTGTTCACTGCCGTGGGTCACTGTGTTCACTGCTGTGGGTCAGTATGTTCACTGCTGTGGGTCAGTGAGTTCACCGCTGTGGGTCACTGTGTACCCTGCTGTGGGTCAGTGTGTTCACCGCTGTGTGTCAGTGTGTTCACTGCTGTGGGTCACTGTGTTCACTGCTGTGGGTCAGTGAGTTCACCGCTGTGGGTCAGTGTGTTCACCGCTGTGGGTCAGTGTGTTCACCGCTGTGGGTCACTGTGCTCACTGCTGTGGGTCAGTGAGTTCACCGCTGTGGGTCAGTGTGTTCACTGCTGTGGGTCAGTATGTTACTGCTGTGGGTCAGTGTGTTCACCGCTGTGGGTCAGTGTGTTCACTGCTGTGGGTCACTGTTCACTGCTGTGGGTCAGTGTGTTCACTGCTGTGGGTCAGTGTGTTCACTGCTGTGGGTCTGTGTGTTCACCGCTGAGGGTCAGTGTGTTCACTGCTGTGAGTCAGTGAGTTCACTGCTGTGAGTCAGTGAGTTCACCGCTGTGGGTCAGTGTGTTCACCGCTGTGGGTCAGTGTGTTCACCGCTGTGGGTCAGTGTGTTCACTGCTGTGAGTCAGTGAGTTCACTGCTGTGAGTCAGTGAGTTCACCGCTGTGGGTCAGTGAGTTCACCGCTGTGGGTCAGTGTGTTCACCGCTGTGGGTCAGTGTGTTCACCGCTGTGGGTCAGTGAGTTCACCGCTGTGGGTCAGTGAGTTCACTGCTGTGGGTCAGTGAGTTCACTGCTGTGGGTCAGTGTGTTCACCGCTGTGGGTCAGTGTGTTCACTGCCGTGAGTCAGTGAGTTCACTGCTGCGGGTCAGTGTGTTCACTGCTGTGGGTCACTGTGTTCACCGCTGTGGGTCACTGTGTTCACCGCTGTGGGTCACTGTGTTCACCGCTGTGGGTCAGTGTGTTCACTGCTGTGGGTCACTGTGTTCACTGCTGTGGGTCAGTATGTTCACCGCTGTGGGACAGTGTGTTCACTGCTGTGGGTCACTGTGTTCACTCCTGTGGGTCAGTGTGTTCACTGCTGTGGGTCTGTGTTCACCGCTGAGGGTCAGTGTGTTCACTGCTGTGAGTCAGTGAGTTCACCGCTGTGGGTCAGTGTGTTCACCGCTGTGGGTCAGTGTGTTCACCGCTGTGGGTCAGTGTGTTCACCGCTGTGGGTCAGTGAGTTCACTGCTGTGGGTCAGTGAGTTCACTGCTGTGGGTCAGTGAGTTCACTGCTGTGGGTCAGTGTGTTCACCGCTGTGGGTCAGTGTGTTCACTGCCGTGAGTCAGTGAGTTCACTGCTGCGGGTCAGTGTGTTCACTGCTGTGGGTCACTGTGTTCACCGCTGTGGGTCACTGTGTTCACCGCTGTGGGTCACTGTGTTCACCGCTGTGGGTCAGTGTGTTCACTGCTGTGGGTCACTGTGTTCACTGCTGTGGGTCAGTATGTTCACCGCTGTGGGACAGTGTGTTCACTGCTGTGGGTCACTGTGTTCACTCCTGTGGGTCAGTGTGTTCACTGCTGTGGGTCTGTGTTCACCGCTGAGGGTCAGTGTGTTCACTGCTGTGAGTCAGTGAGTTCACCGCTGTGGGTCAGTGTGTTCACCGCTGTGGGTCAGTGTGTTCACCGCTGTGGGTCAGTGTGTTCACCGCTGTGGGTCAGTGAGTTCACTGCTGTGGGTCAGTGAGTTCACTGCTGTGGGTCAGTGAGTTCACTGCTGTGGGTCAGTGTGTTCACCGCTGTGGGTCAGTGTGTTCACTGCCGTGAGTCAGTGAGTTCACTGCTGTGGGTCAGTGTGTTCACTGCTGTGGGTCACTGTGTTCACCGCTGTGGGTCAGTATGTTCACCGCTGTGGGTCACTGTGTTCACCGCTGTGGGTCAGTGTTCACTGCTGTGGGTCACTGTGTTCACTGCTGTGGGTCAGTATGTTCACTGCTGTGGGTCAGTATGTTCACCGCTGTGGGTCAGTGTGTTCACTGCTGTGGGTCACTGTGTTCACTGCTGTGGGTCAGTGTGTTCACTGCTGTGGGTCACTGTGTTCACCGCTGTGGGTCAGTGTGTTCACCGCTGTGGGTCACTGTGCTCACTGCTGTGGGTCAGTGAGTTCACCGCTGTGGGTCAGTGTGTTCACTGCTGTGGGTCAGTATGTTACTGCTGTGGGTCAGTGTGTTCACCGCTGTGGGTCAGTGTGTTCACCGCTGTGGGTCAGTGTGTTCACCGCTGTGGGTCAGTGTGTTCACCGCTGTGTGTCAGTGTGTTCACTGCTGTGGGTCAGTGTGTTCACCGCTGTGGGTCAGTGAGTTCACCGCTGTGGGTCACTGTGTACCCTGCTGTTGTTTCAGTGTGTTCACTGCTGTGGGTCAGTGTGTTCACTGCCGTGGGTCACTGTGTTCACTGCTGTGGGTCAGTATGTTCACTGCTGTGGGTCAGTGAGTTCACCGCTGTGGGTCACTGTGTACCCTGCTGTGGGTCAGTGTGTTCACCGCTGTGGGTCACTGTGTTCACTGCTGTGGGTCACTGTGTTCACTGCTGTGGGTCAGTGAGTTCACCGCTGTGGGTCAGTGTGTTCACCGCTGTGGGTCAGTGTGTTCACCGCTGTGGGTCACTGTGCTCACTGCTGTGGGTCAGTGAGTTCACCGCTGTGGGTCAGTGTGTTCACTGCTGTGGGTCAGTATGTTACTGCTGTGGGTCAGTGTGTTCACCGCTGTGGGTCAGTGTGTTCACTGCTGTGGGTCACTGTTCACTGCTGTGGGTCAGTGTGTTCACTGCTGTGGGTCAGTGTGTTCACTGCTGTGGGTCTGTGTGTTCACCGCTGAGGGTCAGTGTGTTCACTGCTGTGAGTCAGTGAGTTCACTGCTGTGAGTCAGTGAGTTCACCGCTGTGGGTCAGTGTGTTCACCGCTGTGGGTCAATGTGTTCACCGCTGTGGGTCAGTGAGTTCACCGCTGTGGGTCAGTGAGTTCACTGCTGTGGGTCAGTGAGTTCACTGCTGTGGGTCAGTGTGTTCACCGCTGTGGGTCAGTGTGTTCACTGCCGTGAGTCAGTGAGTTCACTGCTGCGGGTCAGTGTGTTCACTGCTGCGGGTCACTGTGTTCACCGCTGTGGGTCACTGTGTTCACCGCTGTGGGTCACTGTGTTCACCGCTGTGGGTCAGTGTGTTCACTGCTGTGGGTCACTGTGTTCACTGCTGTGGGTCAGTATGTTCACCGCTGTGGGACAGTGTGTTCACTGCTGTGGGTCACTGTGTTCACTCCTGTGGGTCAGTGTGTTCACTGCTGTGGGTCTGTGTTCACCGCTGAGGGTCAGTGTGTTCACTGCTGTGAGTCAGTGAGTTCACCGCTGTGGGTCAGTGTGTTCACCGCTGTGGGTCAGTGTGTTCACCGCTGTGGGTCAGTGTGTTCACCGCTGTGGGTCAGTGAGTTCACTGCTGTGGGTCAGTGAGTTCACTGCTGTGGGTCAGTGAGTTCACTGCTGTGGGTCAGTGTGTTCACCGCTGTGGGTCAGTGTGTTCACTGCCGTGAGTCAGTGAGTTCACTGCTGTGGGTCAGTGTGTTCACTGCTGTGGGTCACTGTGTTCACCGCTGTGGGTCAGTATGTTCACCGCTGTGGGTCACTGTGTTCACCGCTGTGGGTCAGTGTTCACTGCTGTGGGTCACTGTGTTCACTGCTGTGGGTCACTGTGTTCACTGCTGTGGGTCAGTATGTTCACCGCTGTGGGTCAGTGTGTTCACTGCTGTGGGTCACTGTGTTCACTGCTGTGGGTCAGTGTGTTCACTGCTGTGGGTCACTGTGTTCACCGCTGTGGGTCAGCGTGTTCCCTGCTGTGGGTCAGCGTGTTCACTGCTGTGGGTCAGTATGTTACTGCTGTGGGTCAGTATGTTACTGCTGTGGGTCAGTGTGTTCACCGCTGTGGGTCAGTGTGTTCACTGCTGTGGGTCACTGTTCACTGCTGTGGGTCAGTGTGTTCACTGCTGTGGGTCAGTGTGTTCACTGCTGTGGGTCTGTGTGTTCACCGCTGAGGGTCAGTGTGTTCACTGCTGTGAGTCAGTGTGTTGACCGCTGTGGGTCAGTGTGTTGACCGCTGTGGGTCAGTGTGTTGACCGCTGTGGGTCAGTGTGTTGACCGCTGTGGGTCAGTGTGTTCACCGCTGTGGATCAGTGTGTTCACTGCTGTGGGTCAGTGAGTTCACTGCTGTGGGTCAGTGAGTTCACTGCTGTGGGTCAGTGTGTTCACCGCTGTGGGTCAGTGTGTTCACTGCTGTGAGTCAGTGAGTTCACTGCTGTGGGTCAGTGTGTTCACTGCTGTGGGTCAGTGTGTTCACCGCTGTGGGTCACTGTGTTCACCGCTGTGGGTCACTGTGTTCACCGCTGTGGGTCAGTATGTTCACCGCTGTGGGTCACTGTGTTCACCGCTGTGGGTCAGTGTGTTCACTGCTGTGGGTCACTGTGTTCACTGCTGTGGGTCACTGTGTTCACTGCTGTGGGTCAGTATGTTCACCGCTGTGGGTCAGTGTGTTCACCGCTGTGGGCCACTGTGTTCACTGCTGTGGGTCAGTGTGTTTACTGCTGTGGGTCAGTGTGTTCACTGCTGTGGGTCACTGTGTTCACCGCTGTGGGTCAGCGTGTTCACCGCTGTGGGTCAGTGTGTTCACCGCTGTGGGTCACTGTGTTCACCGCTGTGGGTCACTGTGTTCACTGCTGTGGGTCAGTATTTTGACTGCAGTGGTCGGTGACACTTTGTTAATGATTATGAATGAGTTTATATGCGTTCTGTTGTTTATTCAAAGAATGATGTCACCCATTCTGAATTAGTTCATACAGAAAGCGGGTCCATTTTGCAGCCTGTGAGCTGTTCACTTACTTGAAGAAGCAATGAGCCGCAGTGACCACCCAGTTTGGTGCTATTAGTGTGCCACCACACATATGTCCACTGTCCAAAATCTGCAGACTGAGTTGCCAAGGAAATTCTCCAGGAGCACTGCTCACTCCACCCACTATCCTCGAACCAACCATCAGAGGCGCAGTTCCACAGTCTACAAAAAAAACTGGACTCAGCTACTGTGTTCCGTGCATAAGACTATATGACCACACGATGTAAGAGCATAATTAGGTCACTCGGCCCATCGCGTCTGCTGCACCATTCGATCATGGCTGATATATTTCTCATCCCCATTCTCCTGCTTCTCCCCATAACCCCTGATCCCGTTATTAATCAAGAACCTATCTAGCTTTGTCTTAAAGTCACTCAATGACTTGGCCTCTACAGTCTTCTGCAGCAATGAGTTCCACAGATTCACCACCCTCTGCCTGAAGAAATTCCTCCTCATCTCAATTTTTAAGGATCGTCCCTTCAGTCTGAGGCTGTGCCCTTCGGCTCTAGTCTCTCCCCTAGTGGAAACATCCTCGCCATGTTCATTCTATTGTGGCCTCTCAGTATTCCCACTCCTCATATGACAAGTCCTTAATTCCTGGGATCATTCTTGTGAACCTCTCCTGGACCCCCTCCAAGGCCTGCACATCCTTCCTTGGATATGGGGCCCAAAACTGCTCACAATATTCCACATGGGGTCTGACCAGGGCCTCTTACAGCCTCAGCAATACATCCTTGCTCTTGTATTCTCGCCCTCTCGAAATAAATACCAACAGTGCATTTGCCTTCCTAACTGCCAACTGAACCTGCATGTTAGCCTTGAGAGAATCCTGATCTAGGACTCCCAAGTCCCTTTGTGCTTCAGATTTCCGAATTCTTTCCCCATTGAGAAAATAGTCTACGCATCTATTCTTCCTACCAAAGTGCATAACCTCACACTTTTCCACATTGTATTCCAATTGCCACTATTTTGTCCATTTTCCTAGCCTGTCCAAGTCCTTCTGTAGCCTACCCACTTCCTCAACACTCAGCACTGGAAAACCTGACAGCAACATGGAACACGGGTGAGATGGAGCCCCATGTTTTTATAAATTAATTTGCGGGATGTGGGCTTCGCTGGCTCGGCCAGCATTTATTGCCCATCCCTAATTGCCCTTCATATGGTGGTGGTGAGTTGCCTTCTTGGACCGCTGCAGTCCCTGAGCTGTAGGTACACCCACAGTGCTGTTAGGGAGGGAGTTCCAAAATTTTTGCCCAAGTGACAGTGAAGGAACGGCGCTATATTTCCAAGTCAGGACGGTGAGTGACTTGGAGGGGAACCTCCAGGTGGTGGGGTTCCCTTATGTCTGCTGCTCTTGTCCTTCTAGATAGTAGGTTGTGGGTTTGGAAGGTGCTATCTAAGGAACCTTGGTGAGTTACTGCAGTACCTCTTGTAGACGGTACACACCGCTGCCACTGTTTGCCGGTGGTGGGAGGTTTGAATGTTGAAGGGGGAGCAATCAAGCGGGCTGTTTTGTCTTGGATGAGGTTCTTGAGTGTTGTTGGAGCTGCACTCATCCAGGCAAGTGGAGAGTATTCCATTACACTCCTGACTTGTGCCTTGAAGATGGTGGACAGGCTTTGGGGGTCAGGAGATGAGTTACTCGCCGTAGGACTCCTAGCCTTTGACCTGCTTTGGTAGCCACATTATTAATTTGGCTAGTCCAGTTCAGTTTCTGGTCAATGGTAACCCCCGGGATGTTGATTGTGGGGGATTCAGCAATGGCAATGTCATTGAATGTCAAGAGATGATGGTTAGATCCTTTCTTGTAGGAGAGAGTCATTACCTGGCAAATGTAACTTGTCAGCCCAAGCCTGGATGTTGTCCAGGTCTTGTTGTATTTGGACATGAACAGCTTCATTATCTGAGGAGTCACAAATGGTGCTGAACATTGTGCAGTCATCTGCGAATATCCCACTTCTGACCTTATGATAGAAGGAAGGTCATTGATGAAGCAGCTGAAGATGGTTGGGCCGAGGACACTACCCTGAAGAACTCCTGCAGTGATGTCCTGGAGTTGAGATGATTGACCTCCAACCACCACAACCATCTTCCTTTGTGCCAGGTGTGACTCTCAACAGCAGAGAGTTTTCCTAATTTAATTGACTCCAGTTTAGCTAGGGCTCCTTGATGCCATACTCGGTCAAATGCTGCCTTGATGTCAAGGGCAGTCACTCTCACCTCACCTCTGGCATTCAGCTCTTTTGCCCATGTTTGAACCAAGGCTGTAATGAGGTTAGGAGCTGAGTGACCCTGGCAGAACCCAAACTGAGCATCCATAAGACCATAAGACATAGGAGCAGAATTAGGCCACTTGGCCCATCGAGTCTGCTCCGCCATTCAATCATGGCTGATATTTTCTCATCCCCAATCTCCTGCCTTCTCCCCATAACCTCTGATTCCCTTATTAATCAAGAGCCTATCTATCTCTGTCTTAAAGACACTCGGTGAATTGGCCTCCTCAGCCTTCTGCGGCAAAGAGTTCCACAGATTCACCACCCTCTGGCTGAAGAAATTCCTCCTCATCTCTGTTTTAAAGGATCGTCCCTTTAGTCTGAGATGGTGTCCTCTGGTTCTAGTTTTTCCTACAAGTGGAAACATCCTCTCCACGTCCACTCTACCCAGGCCTCGCAGTATCTTGTAAGTTTCAACAAGATCCCCTCTCATCCTTCTAAACTCCAACGAGTACAGACCCAGAGTCCTCAAAAGTTCCTCATACGACAAGTTCTTCATTCCAGGGATCATTCTTGTGAACCTCCTCTGGACCCTTTCCAAGGCCAGCACACACTTCCTTAGAAGAGGAGGTTCACAGGGGGCCCAAAACTGCTCACAATACTCCAAATGGGGTTTGACCAGAGCCTTATACAGCCTCAGAAGTACATCCCTGGTCTTGTATTCTAGCCCTCTTGACATGAATGCTAACATTGCATTTGCCTTCTTAACTGCTGACTGAATCTGCACATTACCCCTAACCCTAATCCGTGATCAGGTTATTGCTGAGTAAGTGCCGCTTGATAGCACTGTTGATGACTCCTTCCATCACTTTGCTGATGATGGAGATGGGGGATGATGGGGGCAGCACGGTAGCCTTGTGGATAGCACAATTGCTTCACAGCTCCAGGGTCCCAGGTTCGATTCTGGCTTGGGTCACTGTCTGTGCGGAGTCTGCACATCCTCCCCGTGTGTGCGTGGGTTTCCTCCGGGTGCTCCGGTTTCCTCCCACAGTCCAAAGATATGCAGGTTAGGTGGATTGGCCATGATAAATTGCCCTTAGTGTCCAAAATTGCCCTTAGTGTTGGGTGGGGTTACTGGGTTATGGGGATAGGGTGGCGGTGTTGACCTTGGGTAGGGTGCTCTTTCCAAGAGCCGGTGCAGACTCGATGGGCTGAATGGCCTCCTTCTGCTCTGTAAATTCTATGATAATGATCTATTACTGATAGGGCGGTAATTGGCTGGGTTAGATTTATTCTGTTTTTTGTGTACAGGACACACCTGGGCAATTTTCCACATTGCTGTAGCTGTACTGGAACAGCTTGGCTAGGGTGTGGCAAGTTCTGGAGCACAAGTTTTCAGTACTATTGCCGGGATGTTGTCAGGGCCATAACCTTTGCAGTATCCAGTGCTTTCAGCTGTTTCTTGATATCACGTGGAGTGAATCGTATTGGCTGAAGACCGACATCTGTGATGCTGGGGACCTCCGGAGGAGGCCAAGATGGATCATCCGCTGGGCACTTCTGGCTGAAGATTGTTGCGAATGCCTCAGCCTTGTCTTTTGCACATATGCACTGGGCTCCTCCATCAATGAAGATGGGAATTTTGTGGAGCCTCCTCCTCCAGTGAGTTGTTTAATTGTCCACCGCCATTCATGGCTGGACTACAGAGTTTAGATTTAATGCGTTCATTGTGGAATCGCTTAGCTCTGTCTATTACTTGCTGCTTATGCTGTTTGGCACACAGATAGTCCTGTGTTGCAGTTTCAGTGGTTGACACCTCATTTTTTGGTATGCCTGGTGTTGTCCCTGGCATGCTCTCCTGCACTCTTCATTGAACCAGGGTTGATCGCCTGGATTGGTAGTAATGGTAGAGTGGGGGATATGCCGGGTCAAGAGGTTACAGATTGTGGTTGAATACAATTCTGCAGCTGATGATGGCCCACAGCACCTCATGGATGCCAAGTCTTTATTTGCTAGATCTGTTCGAAGTCTATCCCATTTAGCACGGTGGTAGTGCCACACAACACGTTGGAGGGTATCCTCAATGTGAAGACAGGACTTTGTCTCCAGAAGGAAGGTGGGGTGGTCACCTCTACTGATGCTATCATGGACAGATGCTTCTGCAGCAGGCAGATTGTTAAGGATGTGGTCAAGTATGTTTTTCCCTCTTGTTGGTTCCCTTACCACCTACTGCAGTCCCAGTCTTGCAGCTATGTCCTTTAGGACCTGGCCAGCTCGGTCTGTGGTGATACTACCGAGCCACTCTTAGTGATGGACATTGAAGTTCCCCCACCCAGAGCATATTCTGTACACTTGTCACCCTCAGTGCTTCCTCCAAGTGGTGTTCAACATGGAGGAATACTGATTCATCAGCTTATGGTGGCCGGTACGAGATAATCAGCAGGAGGTTTCTTTGCCCATGTTTAACCTGAAGCTATGAGATTTCATGGGGCCCAGAGTCGATATTGAGGATTCCCAGAGCAACTCCCTCCTGACTGTATACCATTGTGACACCATCTTTGCTGGGTCTGTCCTGCTGGTGATTCAGGAAATACCCTGGAATGGTGATAGTATATCACCATTGAGATGAGGAGGAATTTCTTCAGCCAGAGAGTCGTGAATCTTATTGCTACAGAAGACTGTGGAGGCCAAGTCAATGAGTGTGTTTAAGACAGAGATAGATACCCAGGAATGGCGATAGAGGGAATCCAATCATATTAGATCATAAGCACGCATTATGGTGGTGAGTTTTTAAAGAACATTCATCTGTCCTCTATTGAAGTGCCAACAACTTACTTTACCAGATGTCCTCTTTTATTGTTGAAGAATTGATTGAGTTTCCAATAATGTCACGATCGCTGGGCGGTAGGGAGAAGTATGCATCTTGATAATCTTTCTCTCACAAAGCGTGGTGGAAACCTGGCATTTACCCTCCCAAAACGCCGCTGAGACTGGGATCAATTGCTGTTGACAGAGTTTTGTTAGGCGAGGAGAGCTATGCACCAAGTTGGGAAGATGGAACAATGAGACGGATCAGGCTCGAGGCACTGACGGGCCTACACCTGTTCCTGGATGTTCCTATGAGGTTTCAGAAGAGTTTGATGTTACCCTCAAGCTTTGTTAGATAAACAATGGAGAAAATCCTTCAAAGACCCAGGAGTGGAGAGTGTTTAATGATGTGCCTGTTATCAGGAACGGATTTCTGTCCCTATATTAATATTTTCTTGCCCCCTTAGAGATTAAATAATTGTACTCACTGCAATTTTCCTCATCAGACCTTGTGACACAGTCTACGATGCCGTCACATTCTGCGTTGTGTTTATCAATACAACTGTTGCTAGAACACTTGAAAGTAGAGGCTGTACAGTGAACTTCTGAAAGATGGAAGAGGGACATGAATTTGAGATTTTACGCAACCCTAATCACTTCCTTTGATGTCTACCATTGTGTCCAAGAAACCCCCAGTGCAGCCCACCACCACCACTTAAACTTGGAGGAGTTAGGGGAGATTGAAGGAAGAATTACACCAGACTCTCTTTATTCTTTGTTTGGAGTGGAGGAGTGGGGAGAGGTGGCGGATGGTGTGCAGGGGGCCCAGCTGATCGAGAGAAGCAGCAGCAATGTGGTGCGTGTAAGCAGTGCAGAGCAGGAACAGTTAGTAAAGGAATGAGTGAAACCTGGGGACATGGTGGTAAAATAGTGAAAGATTGTTTCTACTGGTGGATCAATGGGGAACAAAGGGTCGTGCGACTTAGGGCGAAATTTATCCCAAAATTACTGTCTCTTTTTGAGCAGTTTTGGTGGGTTGATTCCCGTCTGCTTTTTGGTGAGATCCAGATCCGTATTCAGCCACACTTAAGACATTTTTTTGGAGCTTGGAGAGTTTCTCACCAGTAAACCCCACATTTAGAATATTTTCCTGTAGTGGGGAACTAAAGATCGGGGCGCCCTTTTGAAAGGGTGCGCCGGTCTCAAAGTGAGGTTGCGGGTCCCGTTCACCCCCACCCATGGACAATGCAACTCCCACCTCGCAGACATGGGCAACACCTTCAACTCTCAACCCCAGAGGGGCAACTTCCCCCCCTCTTTCACTAAAAGTTAGCGTGAGCCTCCACCTACCACCCAAACATGAGGGTGACCCTGTCCCAAATCCATATTTCCTCGTGGGCATAGGTCCCCCACCCCTGGCGACTGAGCATAGTCCGTTATGGGGTCGCTGAGGGTCCCTCTCACTTTGAGACCTCCTTTCAGTCACCCCCACTTTCAGGCTCCCCCTCCACCCTTCATGACCCCCTTCATCCCCCATCCTTCATACCCCTTCACCCCCCTTTCATTGGCATGGCCTCCCTCAGGCCCTGCCCTTGGCACCTGAGCACATTGGCAATGCCAACTTGTCACACAGGGTGCCAGGGGGCATTACCTTGACCTGTCACCCACCCCCTGGGGGGCTCCAAAGGCCTCTGAACCCCCTGACCAGTGGCCAGTGGAGACCAATACTAAAGCACGCTCAAGTGAGGCCTCACCGGTGTGGCTACCGGGAGCCGGGAGAATGCGGCCTCATATGGCCTTGCATATTTAGATGAGCCTACTGGTTATCTGGATCATGCCCAGCGATCTAGATTGTGCCAGGTGTAGCGAGTCAGTTAACTCACCATCGGCTCAGCGCCTGATGCGAAACCCGTTTTGGGCCTCTCCCATGATGCACCCGATACAATAATAATAATACTCTTTATTATTGTCACACGTAGGCTTACATTAACACTGCAATGAAGTTACTGTGAAAATCCCCTAGTTGCCACACTCCAGGCCTGTTTGGGTACACGGAGGGAGAATTCAGGATGTCGAATTCACCTAAAAACACGTCTTTCAGGAGGTGTGGGAGGAAACCAGAGTTCCCGGAGGAAACCCACGCAGACACAGGCAGAACTTGCAGACTCCGCACAGACAGTGACCCAAGCCGGAATCGAACCTGGGACCCTGGCGCTGTGAAGCAACAGTGCTAACCACTGTGCTACCATGCCGCCCATACCTCACCCACCACTAGCCCACTCTCTGATAGTGATGGGGGTAATGATTTCCCTCCATTGTCAGAGAAGCGTTGAAAGAAGGGATCAGGAAATTGGCATGTGAGGAATGTCAAGCATTACTGGCGCTAGCTGGATCAATAAACTGGTCCTTTCACTCAGTTACACAACATACACACACAAAGCAGACAATCTGTAAACCACATGTGCACAGTGTACATGAGCCTTCAAGTCAGGCATAGTGATTAATCTGATCCCCCCCACCCCACTCCCACAGCCAGTGATCAGTGTGAACACCCACCTATTTGCGATTTAGGGACATCAGTGCTTTTATTTACTGAAGGTGTCAGTTCCGCATTGGTCTCTGTGGGAAGAATACTTGCGTTGGTCTGTGACATTATAAGCTGGGCCCATTCCCGGATTGCGGTTACTCTTGTGTAGATACCAGGTTTGTTTAGTCGGGCACAGCCATCTCCCCAGCTCACGATACCGGCCAGGAACCATTTGCCTGGCGTCTCCTCACAAACCATTGGCCCACCGGAATCGCCCTGAGAGAAAGGGGTACAGACCAGAAATTATTACCCATCCTAAAACATTCCGGGCTTCCCAAACTGGAGCAGAAATAGAGCAAGGTTTGACGTTGCTACAAGCCTTCTGAGCTCAGTCATGAAATCCCGGTTTACCCCTCACTTGACCCAGTGACTGAGTTACTCGTCCCTGTCTTTAGCTGCACAAAATCAATGCATAAACATCCCTGGCTCACTCAAACCTGCTGCTGAAGTGTTTTCTGAAGTTAAAGAGTGCTTTGAGCTCACCGAGCAGCCTATGCTGTTTGATATGTGGGATCGATCCAGTGGAGCCCGTGCCATCCCACCAGGGTCTCTGGACTGGGTTATGTCCTCCACATGATCACCTCTGCTGCCTGGAGAGGAGGCAGCCGTATCCCCAAACGTGACGTCTGCGAGCCCATTGGCCTCTTCTCTGCTTTCCCCTTTCATTTCCCTCATCCCTCCCTTCCCTCTCCTTCTCAAACCCTCCCCCTCTCATTCCTCCTCTAGCCCTTCCCCTTCCAATCCTATCGTCACTCCCCTCCTGTTTTTCCTCTCCCTTCCCTGTTGTTTGCTGTTGCTTCTCTTTCTGCAGACTTTCATCTGTCTCCATAGTGAGTTTTTACCTGCAACAGGTCGCTACCCTGTCGCCAGAGGCTTATATCTAGAGGGGCACCACTCCGCACCGAGCTTAGCTGACCAGGAGTCTCTCCCAGGCTTACCGCCTGTTGTTGGCAGGTTGCAATGAGTTTGCAGGTTGATATTCAACCTGTTGGCCACATTATGAACGCATTTGGCTTCCCCTTCCCTCTGGTGTGATAAGTGACTTGGGCTGAGCTATCACACCCTATTCTTCAAACAAAGAGAACTCAAGTCAGAAAAAGGTTGGGGAATACTTCTTCACAAGAGACAATCAGATGTGGCAATGGAGGCCTATAGAGTCTTTCTGGCAAATCAAGATCAGTCAAATTGACCTTTTTCTCTGATGAGAATAATTATGACTTCGGGCAATCATGCAAAATCTGAACATCACTGTCATTTGGGGGATGGGGAGTGGGGGGAGTGGAGTGGGTGATGTACCACAGGCAGCTGAGTCACTCATCCATTTCACACCATCAGTCTCCATTCAAGCTACCCCATAAGCTCAGCTTCTGGTCAGTGGGAGGGAAAGGATGGAGTGAGGAGCCGGAACAGGATAAGAAATACTTGCATTTCCATAGCACCTTTCCAATCCCAGAACGTCCCAAGGCACTTTACAGCCAATGAAGTATTATTCAAGGGTAGTCATCGTTGATGTGCACAGCAAGCTCCCACAACAGCAATGTGATAATGACCAGATAATTGGGGGGGGTTGTGATGTTGATTTGAGGGAGAAATATTACCCAAGGCGCCATGGAAAACTCTTCTTCAAATTAGTCCCATGGGATCTTTTGTATCCATCTGAGAGGGCAGACAGGGCCTTAACGCCACATCTGGAAGATGGCACCTCTGACAGTGTCGCACTGCCTCAGCACAGCACTGGTGTCGGCTTTGTTTTTTTTGTGCACTACCTCTTGACTCTGAGGTGAGAGTGCCACCCACTAAACCACAGCTGACACTGGGACTAAATGGATAGGAGGAAAGCACGGTTGATGAGAGGGGACAGGTGATAGGAGAGGACAGATGTTGAGAGGGGGGCATGATTAAGAGCTGGCCAATGGGGTAGGGGTGCGAGAGTGGGAGAGAGAACAGATACAGAATGATAGAAGGAAGCAGACAGTGGGGGGGCATATTTCAATACTTGCCAAAATAATTGACGGTAATGTTATTGAAGTATAAGTAAATTGAATTGGTAGTAGTCTGTATAAATCAGATTTAGTTGGCTAGATACACATGTATTGCAAGTGACAATGTGAACACTCAAGCTCATCACATTCAAGACTATTGCAACCAGAGAGAAGTGTTCATGTTGTCAGAACTCATCAGTTCCTGGTCCCAAAGGTGGGAGGCAATGTTTGATCCTGGTCATCTAAGGGCTCTACTTTGGATTAACAAATCCAAATATTCAGAGAATAAATAACCCCAGTGGCAAAACAAATTGGAGTACATTGGAGAACTGAGGAGACACTTTCTTGAACTGGGCCACATTACTAACCTGACAGGAATCCACTTTGCCAGCTATGAATCCAGCACACATCATTCGTGAAGTCATAGGTCCACTGTAGAGTTTGACACATTCACTTTGATTGAATATCTGAACGGTGGCTCTCTGTAGAATGATGGGTAAAGAAGCTGTGACAGAAATAGAAAAATAAAGAAAAGCGTGTGAACTATGAGACATCACCAATTTAACTGAAGCAGCAACCATCATACCACTGGTGTACAGTACGAAATTTGATGTCTGCCCCAGTGGGCAGCATGGTAACACAGTGGTTGGCACTGTTGTTTCACAGCGCCAGGGTCCCAGATTTGACTCCTGCATGGGTCACTGTCTGTGCGGAGTCTGCATGTTCGCCCTGTGTTTGCTCCAGTTTCCTCCCACAAGTCCCGAAAGACATGCTGTTAGGTGGATTGGGCATTCTAAATTCTCCCTCAGTGTACCCGAACAGGTGTTGGAATGTGGTGACTTGGGGATTTTTACAGTAACATTGCAGTGTTAATGTAAGCCTAATTGTGACAATAAAGATTATTATTATTAGAATTTACAAGGTCAGTACGGTTCATTTAAAAGCTGTTCTGCATCATGTGCTCTAAACTGTTCACTGCTTTCCACAGATTCCAAACTGTACCGTTCGACACCATGGAAAGGCCACACTTCATTTCTTCAGTGCATTCTGGGTAGGAATATGTCATGGTGACCTGCCTGTGCCCACAAATTAACCTTTACAATTAGATTAGGAAAAAGTGGGCAGTTAAAAGCAATGTGGTCCTCTTAAAACTCATACCACATCGGAAAATAAGGGACTAACCTAAATATTAAATAATTACTTTGCATCAATTTTTCTTTTTATAAATTTAGAGTACCCAATTCATTTTTTCCAATTAAGAGGCAATTTAGCGTGGCTAATCCACCTACCCTTCACATCTTTGTGTTGTGGGGGCGAAACCCACGCAAACACAGGGAGAATGTGCAAACTCCACACGGACAGTGACCTAGAGCCGGGATCGAAGCTGGGACCTCGGCGCCGTGAGACTGAAGTGCTAACCACTGCACCACCGTGCTGCCCTGCATCAATTTTTAAAGTAGAGCAAGATATAGCATGTCAGACATGCCAAGGAACTAATACTGAATTAGGGACAGGAACTCACTAAAATTAACATAAGTAAATTAACAGCAATGAAGAAAATAATTGCATTAAAGAGCGATAAACCTCCAGGTCCAGATGGTTTTCATCCCAGGGTTTTAAAGGAACATTACCAGTACCTAATTATAATCTTCTAACGTTCTCATGCTTGAGATGAAAGGTGAGAGAGGGAAATCAGACAATTATAAACTGCTTTGGTTATTGGAAAATTATTATTAATAATGAATAATAATATCCTTAATTAGTAATAATTAATAACATCCTTATTACCATAAGTAAGGATGGAATGACTGAACACCGTGAAAATTATCGGCATGGATTTTTAAAAAGTGCTTGAACCTCATGGAATGTTTTTGAAGAGATGACTGAAGTAGTGGACAGGGAATGTCTATTGATGCTAGTTATATGGATTACATTATGATATTTGATGAATCCCTCATAAGAAACTGTAAGCTAAAGTTGAATTGAGGGCAAATTATTGACTTGGTTAGGAGGTTGGCTGTCTGGCAAGAGACAGGGAGTAGGGATAAGGGGCAGGTATCTAATTGGCAGGATGCAACAAGTGACTTCCCATGGGGAACTGTGTCAGATTGTCAGCTGATCACCATATTTACTAACTTAAATGATGGCATAGAAAGCCACAAATCCAGGTTTGCCAATGAAACAAAGATAGGCAGCATTGTGAGCAGTGTAGGTGGAAGCATTTAAAAAAAAATATTTAGAGTACCCATTCTTTTTGTTTTCAATTAAGGGGTAATTTAGCATGGCCGTTCCACCTACCTTGCTCATCTTTTTGGATTGTGGGGGTGAGATCCACGGAGACATGGAGAGAATGTACAAATTCCACACGGACAGTGTTCCGGGACCGGGATCGAACCCGGGACCTCAGCGCCCTGAGGAAGCAGTGCGCCACCATGCCGCCCAAGGTGGAAGCATAACATTACAAAAGGATATTAATAAATTAAGTAAATGGACAAAACTGACAAATGGATTATAATGTAAACAAGTGTGAGATTATCCACTTTTGACCTAAAAAAAAAAAAAGGGTAGAACAGAATACTTTCTAAACGGTGAAGCATTGAAAGCAGTGCAAGTCTGAAGAGACTCAATGGTCTATGTACGTAAAATGTCATGGACAGGTATAAGGAGCAATTAAAAAGGTTACTGGAATGCTGGCCATTATATTTGGAAAGGCAAGAATAAAGGGGGTAGAAGTCATGCTATGGCTCTACACCATGCCAGGTAAATGACACCTGGAATACTCTGATCAGTTCAGAACACCACAACTTAGAAAGGATATACTGGCCTTGGAAGGAGTGCAGATTTACGAGAATGATAACTGGATGCCAAGGGCTAAACTACAATTAGATTAAAGAAATATATTGCAGATGCTGGAGATCTGATAAAGAAGCAGAAAATGCTGGAAATACTTAACGGGTCGGATATCTGTGGAGAGAGAAACAGAATTAGCCTTTTGGGTCAATTTGGTTTCTATTAGACAAACAGTGTTGCAATCCCTGGTGATTTGATCAAAGATTTCAAGGTATGAAGGGGAGTTGATAGTTTCTCCATCCACCCTATTTCTGTTGCTTCGTGAGTCTAGGACAAGGGAACATGGTCTAAATGTTAGAGACAGGCCTTTCAGGGGGGTAAATTGGGAAATATTTCTATACATAGAGGTTGGTTCTGGGATTCAGGAGGTTCGGGCGGCGATAGGGAAAATGCAAAGGGGCAAGGCATCGGAGTCGGATGGGTTCCAGGTAGAGTTTTATAAAACGTTTTTGGATAGGCGGCGCCGCTGTTGGTGGAGATGTTTGAAGATGCTGTGGCTAAGGGGGCGCTCACGGAGACGATGGGACAGGCACCCATTTCGCTATTATTAAACAAAGATAAGGATTCAGTGGAGTGTGGGTCATATTGGCCAATATCTCTGCTAAATGTCAATGCCAAGATTCTTGCCAAGGTATTGGTGCTTAGGGTGGAACAGTACTTTCCGCAGGTGATTGGGGACGGTCAGACAGGGTTTGTAAAGGATAGGCAGGTGTCTTCGAATGTGCAGCGGTTGTTAATTGTGATGCTCTCTCCAACATAAAGGAAGGACCCAGAGGTGGTGGTGGCGCTGGACGCGGAGAAACTATTTGACCATGTAGAGTGAAGTCATTTATTTGCGGTGTTGGAGACATTTGGGATTGGGCCTAAGTTTCTGTCATGGGTCAAATTGTTATATAGGTAACCGAAGGTGACTGTGCGCACGAATGAGGTGAATTTGAGGTACTTTCGGTTAAATAGAAGAAGGAGGCAGGTGTATCCCATATCCCCCTTCCTGTTTGTGCTTGGAATAGAGCCCTTGGCCATTACACTGAGGTGCTCGGATAAGGGGAAGGGTATAATGAGTGGGCGTGTGGGGAATAGTGTGTCTTTGTATGCCAATGATTTGTTGTTGTACATCTCCCATCCGGGTTCTACAGTGGGGGATATAATGGGGCTGCTAAGGCGATTCAGGGCTTTTTCAGGTTATAAGCTGAATCCGGAAAAGAGTGAGTCTTTTTTGGTGTCTTCTCTGGTGGTGGGAGCTGTTTTGGGGGGGGTTGCCATTTTGGGGAGGCGACTACCCACTTTAGGTATTTGGGGTGCAGCTGGCTCGAGACTGTGCTCGGTTCTGTAAATCGAATTTCACGAGCCTGAGGATTAGGTCAAGGGAGATTTGTTGAGATGGGACAGCCTTGCCCTATCATTGGCAGGCTGGGTGCAGGTGATAAAGATAAATATCTTGCCACGGTTTTTATTTTTATTTCAGTGCCTATCTGTCTTTTATGCCCTAAATGTTTTTTATGGGTTGGAACGGTTGATTATGTTGTTTGTCTGGGCAGATAAGGTTGCAAGGATTCGGAAGACGGTGCGACAGAGAGGATGGCAGTCAGAAGGCCTGGCCCTTCCAAATCTGATGTACTATTATAGGATGGCGTACGCTGAGACGGTGTGGGGTTGGAGTAGGGAGCCAGAGACTTTGTGGGTGAAGATGGAAGCAGGCTCCTGTATTGGGTTGGGGGTGCTGGCAACGGTGCCACTCGTTTGCCCCAGGGAAGTATTCAGTGAGTCTGCTGGCGGTGGTCACGGTGAATATATGGAGGCAATTCCGGCAGCTAGGGGCTTTCCACAGTAACTTCATTGAAGCCTACTTGTGACTATAAGAGATTATTATTATTATTTTAGTTTAGGGGCGGAGTCGAAGCTGATGCTGATCCGAGGGAATCATGGGTTTCAGCAGGCGAGGCTGGATGCTAGGTTTCGAGGATGGGAGGAGCGGGGGTTGATGGAAATGAAGGACTTATTTCTGGAACGCCCCCCTCGTTGTTGGAACGGGTGGTGGGGCTGGCAGTGGGGGTGGGGGGGAGAAAGGGGGGGTCATGTCAGCGATCTATGGGAGGATTTTGGAGGAGAATATGGCATGGTTGGAGGGGGTTAAAGCTGAGGGGGAGACAATTGTTCTGAGTTACTGGGGTGTTGAAGGATGGGAGGGGGTGTTTGGGATTTTTTTGGTTGTTTTACTTTGTTGTGTGGTAGATTTAAAATGTTAAAAATCAAATAAAAATATTTGGGAAAAAAACAGGTTGGTAGTGAAGTAGGGCATTTTCCAAGACCATATATTTTTATCTCATCAAACATTCTTCATTTATGAAACTGTTTTATTGGACTGATTGGAACCGTTTATAATGTGCCCACAATGCAGAAGGGGTACCACCCAGATGGACATTCGTTTAAATCCCCTTCTGCACAGCTGGGAGACCTTTAATTCGAAATTGATGGAAGACCCTTGTTCTGCCCAGCAACAGCACGAAGCTGCATCTTAATGATGGAAGACACTTGTTCTGCCCAGCAACAGCACGAAGCTGCATCTTAAAACGGCCCCATGGCCAGGAGATCGGGATATCTGCGAGTCAGGATATATGGCACAACTGTATTGCAAAGACTTATGAAAGAATGAAATAATATATTAATAAAATGGCCAAGGCAGGCAAAGAAACCAGAATAGAAGGAATAAAAGAAATGTATCGATTAGATTAGCGTCCCCTACAGACACAGCAGGACAAAGATGACATTAACACCTCATCTAGCAAACACAGAAACAAAAGCATAGCACAGCCACAGACATCGGAGGTCAATTTAGTTAAGGAGACACATCAGGGAGATAATGGAAAACACATTAGAGAAGGGAGGGACACCGGAGCGAGCACAGATAATCTCATCAACACAGACACACACCATACAGATGCAAATTGACAAGGGAGGGACACCGGAGCGAGCACAGATAATCTCATCAACACCGATACACACCATATCGATGCAAATTGACAAAGATGCATATTCTCAGTTTAAACCTGTCTGAGAGATCTAAATCAAAACTACCCTTTAACTATTATGTATGATCAAATGTTCCCGCTCGAATTTGGATTCCTATAAAAATCCAGAGCGAATGTGTAATTGTTGAGATCAACGTGGACCAAGCCACTGTTTCTGAGCTGGCTGCGTGGGTCTCCCTGAAGGCTTCAGTAATTGGACAATAAAGAACAACGCTTTGAACCTTGCCTTGAGACTCGGCCTCTTGAAAGCACAGGTACAAGGGATTTTTCCCTACAACAGTAGAAATTTGGAATTCCCTTCAACAAATGGCAATGGCTAATTCCAAATCTGACAGTGATTTCTGTTAAATGAAGGGATTAACGGATAGGTGGCAATGGCAGATGTATGGAGTTAATGACGCAGGTCAGCTGCAATCTCATTGGAGGGCAGAACAGGCTCACGGGGTGAAATGGCCTACTCCTGTTCCTAAAGCTACTATTTTACCTTTCACAAAGATAAAACGTGAATTTGATCTTTTTAAAGCAAGTTGTGTAGGGCTGCCAAATGGGTGAGGTCAATCAATGCAGTGACCAGCAGAATTCCATGAAGATCCACCCTGTTCAGCCACTGAGAAGATTATTTCAGTTGTGAGAGGAAGGAATGAGAGCAGGCAAGCAATACAAAGGAGAATGGGCAGCTTGTGCTGAAAGGGAGTCAGTGCCACTCCTCAGTCTAACGCACAACTTCAGAATCTGGGCTAGAGCCTTGGGCAACATAGAGCCCAAAAGATCAGCACCCGGGATCGGATACTGTCATTACAGTGCAGCACCTCATCATGTAGTACTGTTTCTGTCAATGAGTAGCCTGTCATTCAATTTAACATGATGCTGAGCGCCATGATTTAAATGGCACAATGATATGTGGGGAGTGATGCACGATCAATTAAACTCAAAGACAAGGTTGTAACATAACTGAAGGCTTTAATCAACTAGAACTGTTCCCCAGCAGCTTCGGTACAGAAAGTGAGGGCTGGCGGGACGGCACAGGTTCTTATACCCCGTCCATCAAGGCAGAGCTACGTACCAACAGCCAATAGTAAACTCCTAGGTTTAACCAATGGTCTTCAGCCTCTTGGGTAGTGTAATACCTGCTAATACCACATTCACCCCCTATTAAAAAAAGAGTCCGGCGGGGGTGGTGGCCAGTGGTTACAATTGCATCTACATGGTATGATCAGATATGGAGGTACCGTGATACCTCTTTACAGAGTTGTTGAGAATATTTTACAAGCGTGGAAGATATATACATTCAGGGTTCATTTACAGTTACAGTGAAACAATAAGTCGGTCGGGTGGCCTGGTCGTCCTCCTGGATTGTCTGGGCTTCGGTGGTGATTCTGGTGGGGTTCCGGCCATCTGCGACTCCGGGAGCATAGCGTCGGTCTCCATGGCAGCTTCGTCACCCCTAGACGGCGCTGGTGGGGCCAACGGTTGGGCCGAGATGGGGGGTGCCTGTAGGGGGTGTCGGTGGGTGGGATGGCCTAGGTAGGGGTGGCGGGAGGACTGACCCTCCACTGAGGTGCTGTGGGGGGGGGGTAATGGTTCGGGTGCGCGCGGGGTTCCGGCGGGCGCCAGGTCCCAAAGGGAGACTGTATCTTGCCGGCTGTCAGGGAACGCCACGTAGGCGTACTGGGGGTTAGCGTGCAGCAGGTGGACCCTCTCGACCAACGGGACCGACTTGTGCGCCCGCACGTGCTTCCGAAGAAGGATGGGTCCGGGTGTCGCTAGCTAGGTTGGGAGCGAGGTCCCGGAGGAGGACTTCCTGGGGAAGACGAGACGTTCATGAGGTGTCTGATTGGTAGTTGTACAGAGCAGCGACCGGATGGCGTGGAGGGCCTCCGGGAGGACTTCTTGCCATCGGGAGACGGGGAGATTCCTGGACCGTAGGGCCAGTAGAACGGTCTTCCAGACCGTTCCGTTCTCCCTCTATACCTGCCCGTTTCCCCGGGGGTTGTAGCTGGTCGTCCGGCTTGAGGCGATGCCCTTGCTGAGCAGGAATTGATGCAGTTCGTCGTTCATAAAGGAGGACCCCCTATCACTGTGTATGTACGTGGGGAACCCGTACAGTGTAAAGATACCCTGGAGGGCCTTGATGACGGTGTTTGCGGTCATGTCGGGGCAGGGGATGGCGAATGGGAACCGGGAGTACTCGTCAATCACGTTCAGGAAATACGTGTTGCGGTCGGTGGAGGGGAGGGGGCCTTTGAAGTCCATGCTGAGGCGTTCAAAGGGACGGGAAGCCTTAATCAGGTGTGCCCTCTCTGGCCGGTAGAAGTACGGTTTGCACTCAGCGCAGATTTGGCAGTCCCTGTGGGTGACTGTCCTGACCTCCTCGATGGAGTAGGGCAGGTTGCAGGTCTTAATGAAGTGGAAAAAACGAGTGAGCCCTGGGTGGCAGAGGTCCTCGTGGGGGCTCGGAGGCGGTCCACTTGTGCGGTGGCACACGTGCCGCGGGACAGGGCATCGGAAGGCTCGTTTAGCTTCCCAGGACGGTACAAGATCTCGCAGTTGTATGTGGAGAGTTCTATCCTCCACCGTAAGATCTTGTCGTTCTTTATCTTGCCCCGCTGTGCATTATCGAACATGAAGGCCACCGACCGTTGGTCCGTGAGAAGAGTGAATCTCCTGCCGGCCAGGTAATGCCGCCAATGTCGCACAGCTTCTACTATGGCTTGTGCCTCTTTTTCGACCGAGGAATGGTGAATTTCTGAAGCATGGAGGGTACGGGAGAAGAAGGCCACGGGTCTGCCCGCATGTTTGAGGGTGGCAGCCAGAGCTATGTCGGATGCATCGCTCTCGACCTGGAAGGGGAGGGACTCGTCGATGGCGCGCATCGTGGCCTTTGCAATGTCTGCTTTGATGCGGCAGACGGCCTGGTGGGCCTCCGTCGACAGGGGGAAGGTTGTGGACTGGATTAGGGGTCGGGCTTTGTCTGCGTAGTTGGGGACCCACTGGGCATAGTAACTGAAAAACCCGAGGCAGCGCTTCAGGGCCTTGGGGCAGTGAGGGAGGGGGAACTCCATAAGGGGGCGCATGCATTCAGGGTCAGGGCCTATAACTCCATTTTGCACTACGTAGCCGAGGATGGCTAGGCGGTCGGTGCTAAATACGCATTTATCCTTATTATACGTTAAGTTAAAGATTTTTGCGGTCTGGAGAAATTTCCGGAGGTTGGTGTCGTGGTCCTGCTGGTCATGGCCACAGATGGTGACGTTATCAAGATACGGGAACGTTGCGCTTAAGCCGTACCGGTCAACCATTCGGTCCATCTCGCGTTGGAAGACCGAGACCCCATTAGTGACACCAAAGGGAACCCTTAAAAATTGGTAGAGCCACCCATCTGCTTCGAAGGCAGTGTACTTGCGGTCACTAGTGCGGATGGGGAGCTGGTGGTAAGCGGACTTGAGGTCCACTGTGGAGAAGACCTTGTATTGCGCGGTCCTGTTCACCAGGTCAGATATGCGGGGGAGAGGGTACGCATCCAGCTGCGTAAACCTGTTGATGGTCTGACTGTAGTAAATGAACATCCTATGTTTCTCCCCGGTCTTCACCACCACTACTTGAGCTCTCCAGGAACTGTTGCTAGCTTCAATGACCCCTTCCCTCAGTAGCCTTTGGACCTCTGACCTGATGAAGGTCCGGTCCTGGGCACTGTACCGTCTGCTCCTGGTGGCGACGGGTTTGCAATCCGAGGTGAGGTTCGCAAACAGGGGAGGCGGGTCGACCTTAAGGGTCGCGAGGTCGCAGACAATAAGGGGGGGTATAGGGCCGCCAAATTTGAATGTCAGGCTTTGCAAGTTACATTGGAAGTCCAACCCCAGGAGTGTAGCCACGCAGAGGTGCGGCAGGACATAAAGGCGGAACTTGTTGAATTTCCTGCCTTGGACAGTGAGATTTGCTAGGTAGAACCCCTTTATCTCCACCGCGTGTGACCCGGAGGCCAGGGAGATTCTTTGGTTTATAGGGTGGGTAACGAGTGAACAGCACCTTACCGTGTCGGGGTGTATAAAGCTCTCCATGCTCCCAGAGTCGATCAGGCAAAACGTCTCGTGGCCGTTGATGAACACCTTCGTTGTTGCAGTCGCGAATGTCCGAGGTCGATTTTGGTCCAGCGTCACTGAGGCCAGATGGAGCAGTTGCAGGTTGTGATCGGGCAGCATGTAGTCGGCCGTGCTGGGGGCCTGGGGCCCCATCCATGATGGCGTCTCCCATGGATCGCACATGGTGGTCGGAGATAGACAAAATGGCGGCGGGGATGGACAAAATGGCGGCGCCCATCCGTCCAGCGAGGTGTCCGAGGGGCAAGATGGCCATGCCCGTGGGTCGGACGTGGCCCTAGGATAGGGGGGTGGCGGTGAGTGCTGGCCGCCTGGGGCCCGAGGGGAAGATTGCTGCGGCGGACTGGAGTCACTGGAGACCGCGGCCACGGCACGTGCTTGGCAGACCCCCACAAAATGGCCCTTCTTGCCGCACCCTTTGCAGGTGGAGGTGCAGGCTTGGCAGCGCGTGCGAAGATGCTTCGCCTGCCAGCAGAAGAAACAGCGGGGCCTGACGGAGTTAGCGGGCCGTCTTACAGCACAGGCCTGCGGGGACACGGGGAAGGTCAGTGGGGCTGCCACTGCGGGATGCCACGCAGCCCAGGGGGCCGCCGCACGGTCGGGCGCATAGGACTGCGCATTTCCTAAGGCAACATCCATGGACCCTGCCAGGGCCCGTGCCTCTCTCAGTCCCAGTGTGTCCTTTTCTAAGAGTCTTTGGCGGATCTCTGAGGAGCTCATACCTGCTACGAAGGTATCCCGGATTAGAAGTTCTGTGTGCTCGCTGCCCGAAACCTGCGGGCACCACAGTTTCTGCCCAGCACCAGTAGCGCACGGTAGAAGTCCTCCAGCGATTCCCCGGGGCTTTGCCGTCTAGTTGCGAGCAGGTGACGTGCGTAGACCTGGTTTACAGGGGGATATAATGTTCCTTTAACAGTTCGATCGCAGCATCGTAGTCCTCCGCCTCCTCGGTGAGGGTGAAGATTCCAGGGCTTACTCTCGAGTGCAGGAGATGCAGTTTCTGTTCTCCTGAGGGTGTGCCTCCGGCCGTCTCGAGGTAGCCTTTAAAGCACGCCAGCCAGTGCTTAAATATCGCTGCCGCGTTCTCCGCGTGGGGGCTGAGTTGTAGACACTCCGGCTTGATTCGGAGATCCATTCTTTCAGCTTAAGTCTAGTCGATTAAATTGATGCATGATCAATTAAACTCAAAGACGAGGTTGTAACATAACTGAAGGCTTTAATCGACTAGAACTGTTCCCCAGCAGCTTCGGTACAGAAAGTGAGGGCTGCTGGGAAGGCACTGGTTCTTATACCCCGCCTGTCAGGGCGGAGCTATGTACCAACAGCCAATGGTAAACTCCTAGGTTTAACCAATGGTCTTCAGCCTCTTGGGTACTGTAATACCTGATAATACCACAGGGAGTTCCCATGGTTGCAATGTGTCTGAAGTATGTGTATCAATATTAAAGAGAGGAAGGGCAGCAAATGACAAAAATTCCAGAGGGCAGCACTGCAGAGGGAGAGCATCCACTCACTGCACATGGTGGATTTACTGCCATAGTTCCACCATATGCCAAGTTGTTGGCTAAACAAAGGAGGAAAGGTAGTTCCATGTGTGGAACAATTTGATGACTAATCTACCTTGCAGACCAACCAAAAAATATTGCAGTTCCTATCTCTCGTTCAGGAAACAATTCCTGACGGGGATGTACGAGATGAGGATCCATAGCAGTTTTTTGAGTTCTTTTTTTTAAAAACACAGAAATGAGCAGCTTTAAAAATAAATTAGCCCCACACCGTTTCCCTCACTCAGGGCTCCCCATCCTGTAATGGTGCAGTTTTTTCCTGTGTGGAAGACATGGGTAGGTGATGGTAGACACACGAGCTGGATATACTTGGAGAATGATACGGGACTGGCTAACTCCAGCAGAGCCACATCGTAGTCAAGTGTAGACGGTTCAAATGAAGGATGAGTAATGATCCTCTTTATTTTCTGTTTCACTGCTGTAGAACTTTGATCATCTCTATAGATAGTTCCGAGGACCGCCTCCCAGTTCACTGGGTCTCGAAATCTGCAAAGAACCAAAACAGGAAGATTATTCTTGGGTCTCCATTCTTTAGTTCTTAAGGGTTTTCAATTTTCTCCTTTTTCCACCTGAGGTCAGTGACTCTCAATTGCACATGGTTAGACAAACAAGAACAAAGAACAGAACAGTACAGGAACAGACTCTTCAGCCCTCCAAGACTGTTATGACCACGTGTCTAACTGCGTGTATCCTTCTATACCCCATCTGTTCATGCATCTATCAACATAACACTTAAAGGTCGCTACCATATCAGCCTCAACAACCTCACTTGGCAATGCATTCCAGGCCAACACCACCTTTTGTGTAAAAAAACTCCCTCCGCACATCTCCACTGAACCTATCCCCCCACACCTTGAACTTGTGCCCCCCTGTAATTGTCATTTCCGTCCTGGGAAAAAACCTCCAACTATCTATACCCCTCATAATTTTATAAACTTCTGTCAGGTCACCCCTCAGCCTCCGTCTTTCTAGGGAGAATAATCCCAGTTTATTCAATCTCTCCTCATTGCTAATACCCTCCCTATCAGGCAACATCCAGGTAAACCTTTTCTGTACTCTCTCCAAAGCCTCCTTCTGGTAGTGTGGTGACCAGAATTGGACACAATATCACAAATGTGGCCGAACCAATGTTTTATATAACTGTAACATAATTTGCAAACTTTTGGACTTCCGGGTGCGGCGATGACCAGCTAAGTCGCACGTTTCGGCAGCTCCCGGTGGAACGGACTTTTGGGCTCTTGATAGGAGCCCCAACGGCAATTTTAACGGCTAAAAACACCGTGCGGTAAACCAGAAGGGTGTTCCCCCTGGACACGGATGGAAAAAGGAGAGGAAAGTGGCCGGATTGCAGCGGATCCTTTGGAACAACGGCAAGGAAGGCAAGCAGAAACCAAGATGGCGTCGGAAGGTGGCAGTTTCATATGGGGCCCTGAACAACAAGAGTTCTTGAAATGCTGCGTGGAGGAGATAAAAAAGGAAATGAAGAAAGAGTTGTTGGCCCCGATATTACAGGCGATCGAAGGGCTGAAAGAGGAACAAAAGACCCAGGAGCAGGAGCTTCGGGTCGTGAAGGCGAAAGCAGCCGAGAATGAGAACGATATACAGGGCCTGGTGGTGAAGTCGGAGATACAGGAGGCACACCAGAAACGATGTGTGGAGAGGTTGGAGGCACTGGAAAACAACGCAAGGAGGAACAACTTGAGGATTCTTGGCCTTCCTGAAGGTGTGGAGGGGGCGGACGTCGGGGCATATGTGAGCACGATGCTGCACTCGTTAATGGGAGCGGAGGCCCCGACGGGTCCGTTGGAGGTGGAGGGAGCATACCGAGTTATGGTGCGAGGATCGAGAGCAGGAGAAACTCCCAGAGCCATAGTGGTGAGATTCCTCCGTTTTAAGGATAGAGAAATGGTCCTTAGATGGGCGAAGAAAACTCGGTGCAGTAAATGGGAGAACGCGGTGATCCGCGTTTATCAAGACTGGAGTGCGGAGGTGGCGTGAAGGAGGGCGAGCTTTAATCGGGCCAAGGCGGTACTGCACAAAAGGAAGATAAAATTTGGAATGCTGCAACCGGCAAGACTGTGGGTCACATATCAAGGGAGGCACCACTACTTTGAGACGGCGGATGAAGCGTGGACTTTTATTGTAGAAGAAAAATTGGAATGAGTGGATTATGAAAAAGAACGTTTGGACAAAGTGGTGGGGCGAATGGGGGGGGGGGCGAAGAGGGGTTTTATGTTCTAATCCTGCGGTATGGTAACTTTTCTTTCTCCCACAGGTGGTGATGGGGGGAGGTGGGGAGGGAGAGGAGATGGGGCGTTGGCCATGGGAGGCGGGGCCGAGGGAGAGGCGCGGGCTTGGTTCCCGCGCTATGATAATTATGGCGGGAATAGAGAAGCAGGAAGGAGGGGGCGTCGCACGGTGCGAGCCGTGGTCACGGGGGGAAGCCGAGGTCAGCCAGAGTTTGCTGACTTCTGGGAGCAACATGGGGGGAGTAATTACGCTAGCGGGGGGTCTAGCGGGGGGGGGGTGGGAGGGGGGAATTACTGGGTTGCTGCTGCTGGGGAAAGGGGGGAGTGGGTACGGGAGAGGATGGGCGGGGGGGCACCGCCTGGGGGAGATACAGCTGCGTGGGAACTGGGTGAGAAGCTGGAAAAAGATGATGGCTAACCGGCAAGGGGGGGGGGGGTGGGAAGCCCCCCAACTCGGCTGATCACGTGGAACGTGAGAGGGCTCAACGGGCCGATAAAGAGGGCACGAGTACTCGCACACCTTAAGAAACTTAAAGCAGATGTGGTTATGTTACAGGAAACGCACCTGAAACTGATAGACCAGGTTAGGCTGCGCAAAGGATGGGTGGGGCAGGTGTTCCATTCGGGGCTGGATGCGAAAAACAGGGGGGTGGCTATATTAGTGGGGAAGCGGGTAATGTTCGAGGCAAAGACTATAGTGGCGGATAACGGGGGCAGATACGTGATGGTGAGTGGCAAATTACAGGGAGAGATGGTGGTTTTGGTAAACGTGTATGCCCCGAACTGGGATGATGCCAACTTTATGAGGCGAATGCTAGGACGCATCCCGGACCTAGAGACGGGAAAGCTGATAATGGGGGGAGACTTTAACACGGTGTTGGAACCAAGGCTGGATAGGTCGAAGTCCAGGACTGGTAGGAGGCCGGCAGCAGCCAAGGTGCTTAAGGATTTTATGGAGCAGATAGGAGGTGTGGACCCGTGGAGATTCAGTAGACCTAGGAGTAAGGAGTTCTCGTTTTTCTCCTATGTCCATAAAGTCTATTCGCGCATAGACTTTTTTGTGTTGGGTAGGGCATTGATCCCGAGGGTGAGGGGAACGGAATATACGGCTATAGCCATTTCGGATCATGCCCCACACTGGGTAGACTTGGAGATAGGGGAGGAAACAGGAGGGCGCCCACCCTGGAGAATGGACATGGGACTAATGGCGGATGAGGGGGTGTGCCTAAGGGTGAGGGGATGTATTGAAAAGTACTTGGAACTCAATGACAATGGGGAGGTTCAGGTGGGAGTGGTCTGGGAGGCGTTGAAGGTGGTGGTTAGGGGGGAGCTGATATCAATAAGGGCACATAAAGGGAAGCAGGAGAGTAAGGAACGGGAGCGGTTGCTGCAAGAACTTTTGAGGGTGGACAGACAATATGCGGAAGCACCGGAGGAGGGACTGTACAGGGAAAGGCAAAGGCTGCATGTGGAATTTGACTTGCTGACTACAGGCACTGCAGAGGCACAATGGAGGAAGGCGCAGGGTGTACAGTATGAATATGGAGAGAAGGCGAGCAGATTGCTGGCACACCAATTCAGGAAAAGGGGAGTAGCGAGGGAAATAGGGGGAGTGAGGGACGAGGAAGGAGAGACGGAGCGGGGAGCGGAGAGAGTGAATGAAGTGTTCAAGACATTTTATAAAAAATTGTATGAAGCTCAACCCCCGGATGGGAGGGAGAGAATGATGGATTTTTTGGATCGGCTGGAAATTCCCACGGTGGAAGAGCAGGAAAGGGTGGGACTGGGAGCACAGATCACGGTAGAAGAAGTGGTGAAAGGAATTAGGAACATGCAGACGGGAAAGGCCCCGGGACCGGACGGATTCCCAGTTGAATTTTACAGAAAATATTTGGACTTGCTCGCCCCGCTACTGACGAGGACCTTTAACGAGGCAAAGGAAAGGGGACAACTGCCCCCGACTATGTCTGAAGCAATGATATCGCTTCTCTTAAAGAAGGAAAAGGATCCGCTACAATGCGGGTCCTACAGACCAATTTCCCTCCTAAATGTGGATGCCAAGGTCCTGGCCAAGGTAATGGCAATGAGAATAGAGGAATGTGTCCCGGGGGTGGTTCATGAGGACCAAACTGGGTTTGTGAAGGGGAGACAGCTGAACACGAATATACGGAGGCTGTTAGGGGTAATGATGATGGCCCCACCAGAGGGTGAAACGGAGATAGTAGTGGCGATGGATGCCGAGAAAGCATTTGATAGAGTGGAATGGGATTATCTGTGGGAGGTGTTGAGGAGATTTGGTTTTGGAGAGGGGTATGTTAGATGGGTGCAGCTGTTGTATAGGGCCCCAGTGGCGAGTGTGGTCACGAATGGACGGGGATCGGCATATTTTCGGCTCCATAGAGGGACAAGGCAGGGATGTCCTCTGTCCCCATTACTGTTTGCACTGGCGATTGAGCCCCTGGCGATAGCGCTGAGAGGTTCCAAGAGATGGAGGGGAATACTTAGGGGAGGAGAAGAACACCGGGTATCTTTATATGCGGATGATCTGCTACTATATGTGGCGGATCCGGCGGAGGGGATGCCAGAAATAATGCGGATACTTGGGGAGTTTGGGGATTTTTCAGGGTATAAATTGAACATGGGGAAGAGTGAGCTGTTTGTGGTGCATCCAGGGGAGCAGAGTAGAGAAATAGAAGACCTACCGTTGAGGAAGGTAACAAGAGACTTTCGTTACCTGGGGATCCAGATAGCTAAGAATTGGGGCACATTGCACAGGCTAAATTTAACGCGGTTGGTGGAACAGATGGAGGAAGATTTCAAGAGATGGGATATGGTAGCACTGTCAATGGCAAGGAGGGTGCAGGCGGTTAAGATGGTGGTCCTCCCGAGATTCCTCTTTGTGTTTCAGTGCCTCCCGGTGGTGATCACGAAGGCTTTTTTTAAAAGGATAGAAAAGAGCATCATGGGTTTTGTTTGGGCCGGGAAGACTCCGAGAGTGAGGAAGGGATTCTTACAGCGTAGTAGGGATAGGGGGGGGCTGGCACTACCGAGCCTAAGTGAGTATTATTGGGCCGCTAATATTTCAATGGTGAGTAAGTGGATGGGAGAGGAGGAAGGAGCGGCGTGGAAGAGATTAGAGAGGGCGTCCTGTAGGGGGACCAGCCTGCAGGCTATGGTGACAGCCCCATTGCCGTTCTCACCGAGGAACTACACCACGAGTCCGGTGGTGGTAGCTACACTGAAGATTTGGGGACAGTGGAGACGACATAGGGGAAAGACCGGAGCATTGGGGGGGTCCCCGATAAGAAACAACCATAGGTTTGCCCCGGGGGGAATGGATGGGGGATATGGAATGTGGCAAAGAGCAGGAATAACGCAACTGAAAGATCTATTTGTGGATGGGAAGTTCGCGAGTCTGGGAGCGCTGACCGAGAAATATGGGTTGCCCCAAGGGAATGCATTCAGGTGCATGCAATTGAGGGCTTTTGCGAGGCAACAGGTGAGGGAATTCCCGCAGCTCCCGACACAAGAGGTGCAGGACAGAGTCATCTCAAAGAAATGGGTGGGGGATGGTAAGGTGTCGGATATATATAGGGAAATGAGGGACGAAGGGGAGACTATGGTGGACGAACTAAAAGGGAAATGGGAAGAAGAGCTAGGGGAGGAGATCGAGGAGGGGCTGTGGGCAGATGCCCTAAACAGGGTAAACTCGTCGTCCTCGTGCGCCAGGCTAAGCCTGATTCAGTTTAAGGTATTACACAGGGCACATATGACTGGAACACGGCTCAGTAAATTTTTTGGGGTGGAGGATAGGTGTGCGAGGTGCTCGAGAAGCCCAGCGAATCATACCCATATGTTTTGGGCATGCCCGACACTACAGGGGTTTTGGGTGGGGGTGACAAAGGCGCTTTCAAAAGTAGTAGGAGTCCGGGTCGAACCAAGCTGGGGGTTGGCTATATTTGGGGTTGCACAAGAGCCGGGAGTGCAGGAGGCGAGAGAGGCCGATGTTTTGGCCTTTGCGTCCCTAGTAGCCCGGCGCAGGATATTGCTAATGTGGAAAGAAGCCAAGCCCCCGGGGGTGGAAACCTGGATAAATGATATGGCGGGGTTCATAAAGTTAGAGCGGATTAAGTTCGTCCTAAGGGGGTCGGCTCAAGGGTTCACCAGGCGGTGGCAACCGTTCGTCGAATATCTGGCGGAAAGATAGTTGGGGGAAAAAAGAAGGCAGCAGCAGCAGCCCAGGACTTGGGGGGGGGAGGGATGGGGGGGGGGGGGTGGCCTGAGACAAAGCAGTTGCCAATTAGGGCTAGTTTTTATTTTTGTTATTTAATATTTATTTATTTGTTGTTGTTTTTTTTTTTGTTTTTTTTTGTTTATATAAAAAAGGTCATTATTATCTGTATTGTTATAATGTTGTGTAAAGGATGCACAATGTACTGTGTTGGTTGACCAAAAATTTTCAATAAAATATTTATTAAAAAAAATAATAATAATTTGCAAACTTTTATACTCGATGTCCCATTCGATGAAGGCAAACGTGCTATATGCTTTCTTTACCACCATTTCCACCTGTGCTGTCATTTTTAAGGATCTGTGGACATACACACCCAGATCTCTCTGTGTGTCTATGCTCCTGAAGGTTCTGCCATTTATTTTATAGCTCCCACCTTAATTGGATCTACCAAAATGCATCACCTCGCATTTGTATGGGTTAAATTCTACCTGCCATTTCTCTGCCCAATTTTGCAGCCTATCAATATTCTGCTGTATTCTCTGACAACCTTCATCACTATCCGCAACTCCTGCAATTTAGTATCATCCACAAACTTGCTGATCAGACCAGCTATGTTTTCTTCAAGTCATTTATATATATTACAAACAGCAAAGGTCCCAGTACTGATCCCTGCGGAACACCACTAGTTACAGACCCCCATTCGGAAAAACACCCTTCCACTGGCTGTCTTCTATGGCCAAGCCAGTTCTGAATCCATCCAGCTAATTCAACCCTGACCCCATGTGATTTAATCTTTTGCACCAGCCTGCCATGAGGGACCTTGCCAAATGCTTTACTTGAAGTCCATGTGGACAACAGCCACAGCCCTTCCCTCATTAATCATTTTTGTCACCTCCTCAAAACACTCAATTAAATTAGTGAGACATGACCTCCCTCGTACAAAACCATGCTGTCTGTCACTAAAAAAAAACATTCGCTTTCAATGTGCATAGATCATGGGCGGGATTCTGCGTTAGCCGACGCCGGATTTGAGAAATGCGATTTGGCGGAGAATAGCTTGCGACGCCAAAATAGTGGCAGGCGCGATTTGACGCCAAATCGTGATTCTCTGTCACTTCGAAAATGGCGTCAATGCGTTTCACTCCGCGCGTACAGTAGGCACCATTTGCATCTCCAGGGCCTCCGCGATTCTCCACCTCTGATGGACCGAGTTCCCGATGGCGCAGTTCACGTGTGCTTTAGAAAATCGTGAAACCAGCGTGGCGTTGCTGAGGGATAGAGAGGGGGTACGGAAAGTGTCCAACATGGCCATAGTGTGCTGACAGTTGTACCGTTGGCTGTGGGGGCTTCTGTCAGGGCTGAGGGGAATAGTGGGGGTCAGCCAGGAGATGGGCTGTGGGGTCAGGGTGGACGGACACGGAACACCATTGCCGCAGCCACCAAGGCAGCCATGCAGCTGTGCACACTGCTAACAGCCCACTTTGAACCTGGTGCCACCGGTCATAGAGGTGTTCCCCCCCAGTGCACCACAGACGGCCCATCAGCTGTATAGGCACGCTCCAGCACAACCAGTGCCATCCTCTTGGCTGCGATAAGTGTGTGGGGGGGTGTAACGTGTATGTGCGGCTGCAGCTTGTCAGCCTCCCGAGAGTTGATCACGGACCTGGCGTATCCCGCACCATTTTTCAGTGGAATCGAGTGTGCTCCATGCGGCACTGCTGCTAGCCCCTCAACGGTAGCGGAATCGGTCCAGGTGAGGCGCCGGTTTTTCTGTCTTAAAAGTCCACGGATTCTCCATTGGCGTCAGATAAGGAGAATCCCGCCCCCTATCTCTGAGACTCTTTCCCAATAATTTCACAATCACTGACGTCAAGCTCAGTGGCCCATAATTACCCAGGTTACCCTTGCTACCCTTCTTAAATAACAAGCCAACATTGACTGTCCTCCAATCCTCTGGAACCTCACCTGTGGCCAACGTGGATACAAACATTTCTGTAGAGTCCCAGCAATTTCATCTCTTGTCTCACCTCTTGTGTGAATGTTGATCACCACTGGGGTGCAGTTTCCCAGGGAGTAAATTCCCATTGGGGTGCAGTTTCCTAGGGAGTAAATTCCCACTGGGGTGCCGTTTCCCAGGGAGTAAATTCCCACTGGGGTGCAGTTTCCCAGTGAGTAAATTCCCACTGGGGTGCAGTTTCCCAGGGAGTAAATTCCCACTGGGGTGCAGGTTCCCAGGGAGTAAATTCCCACTGGGGTGCAGTTTCCCAGGGAGTAAATTCCCACTGGGGTGCAGTTTCCTAGGGAGTAAATTCCCACTAGGTGCAGTTTCCCAGCGAGTAAATTCCCACTGGGGTGCAGTTTCCTAGGGAGTAAATTCCCACTGGGGTGCAGTTTCCTAGGGAGTAAATTCCCACTGGGTGCAGTTTCCCAGTGAGTAAATTCCCACTGGGGTGCAGTTTCCTAGGGAGTAAATTCCCACTGTGGTGCAGTTTCCTAGGGAGTAAATTCCCACTGGGGTGCAGTTTCCTAGGGAGTAAATTCCCACTGGGGTGCAGTTTCCCAGGGAGTAAATTCCCACTGGGGTGCAGTTTCCCAGGGAGTAAATTCCCACTGGGGTGCAGTTTCCTAGGAAGTAAATTCCCACTGGGGTGCAGTTTCCCAGCGAGTAAATTCCCACTGGGGTACAGTTTCCTAGGGAGTAAATTCCCACTGGGGTGCAGTTTCCCAGGGAGTAAATTCCCACTGGGGTGCAGTTTCCCAGGGAGTAAATTCCCACTGGGGTGCAGTTTCCCAGCGAGTAAATTCCCACTGGGGTGCAGTTTCCTAGGGAGTAAATTCCCACTGGGGTGCAGTTTCCCAGCGAGTAAATTCCCACTGTGGTGCAGTTTCCTAGGGAGTAAATTCCCACTGGGGTGCAGTTCCCGAGGGAGTAAATTCCAACTGGGGTGCAGTTTCCCAGGGAGTAAATTCCCACTGGGGTGCAGTTTCCCAGGGAGTAAATTCCCACTGGGGTGCAGTTTCCCAGCGAGTAAATTCCCACTGGGGTGCAGTTTCCTAGGGAGTAAATTCCCACTGGGGTGCAGTTTCCCAGCGAGTAAATTCCCACTGTGGTGCAGTTTCCTAGGGAGTAAATTCCCACTGGGGTGCAGTTCCCGAGGGAGTAAATTCCAACTGGGGTACAGTTTCCCAGGGAGTAAATTCCCACTGGGGTGCAGTTTCCTAGGGAGTAAATTCCCACTGGGGTGCAGTTTCCCAGCGAGTAAATTCCCACTGGGGTACAATTCCCTAATAATTCCCACTACGGTCCAGACTGAAAGATAAGAGGTGATCTTATTAAAATCTGTAAGATCCTGAGGGGACTTAACAGGGTGGATGCTGAAAGGATGTTCCGCCTGTGGGAGAGATTAGGGGCGGGATTTACTGACCAATCTGCCGTGTGTTTTCCGGCGGCAGAGGGGACCCACCAGTAGGATTTACTGACCCCGCCATTGTCAATGGGATTTTCCGGTGACTCGACGGAAATCCCGTCGGCGTGAACAGCCGGTACATCGAGCCCTAGAACTAGGCGACACAGTATAAAAATAAGGGGCGTCATTCTCCGACCCCCCAGCGGGTCGGAGAATGGCCGTTGGCCGCCGTGAATTCCGCCCCTGCCGCCCGCCGAAGTCTCCGAGGGAGGAAAGTTGGCGGGGCGTTAATGGCGCCGCAGACGTCGGAGAATGGCACGGGTGGGCGCAAGGCAGCCAATTTTGGGCCTGCCGATATTCCCCCGTCCGGATGGGCCGAAGTCCCGTCGACGTGATGACCGTTCACGTTGACGTAAATCAAACCTCCTTTTAATCGGCGTCAACCTGTGCTCCAGGTTTACGCCGACCAGAGTGGAGGTGGGTGACGGCCTGGGGGGTTGGCCGCTGGGCAGGCGATGGCGTGGCCGCAGTCTGAATGTGTGGGGAGAGGTGTGTGTAGGGTTGTGTGTGTGTGTGTGCGGCGGGGGGGGGTGGTTAGAGTGGGCTGGGCTCCGGAGGAGTGCCGTGAGTGGGAAGGGGGGTCCGTGGCGGGGAGGAGGATAGGGGGACGGGGTCCGTGCCGGGGAGGAGGATGGGGTCCGTGCCGGGGAGGGGGAATGGGGGGGTCCGTGCCAGGGAGGAGGAGGATGGGATCCGTGCCGGGGAGGGGGTTGGGGGGGTCCGTGCCGGGGAGGAGGATGGGGTCCGTGCCGGGGAGGGGGATGGAGGGGTCAGTGCCGGGGAGGGGGATGGGGGACGGGGTCCGTGCCGGGGAGGAGGATGGGGGGGTCCGTGCCGGGGAGGAGGATGGGGGGGTCCGTGCCGGGGAGGAGGATGGGGTCCGTGCCAGGGAGGAGGATGGGGGGACGGGGTTCGTGCCGGGGAGGACGGGGTCCATGCTGGGGAGGAGGATGGGGTCCGTGCCAGGGAGGAGGATGGGGGGACGGGGTTCGTGCCGGGGAGGACGGGGTCCATGCTGGGAGGAGGACGGGGTCCGTGCCGGGGAGGAGGATGGGGTCCGTGCCGGGGAGGGGGATGGGGGGTTCCGTGCCGGGGAGTGGGATGGGGGGACGGGGTCCGTGCCGGGGAGGAGGATGGGGGGGGTCTGTGCCGGGGAGGAGGATGGGGGGGTCCGTGCCGGGGAGGAGGATGGGGGGACGGGGTCCGCGCTGGGGAGGAGGATGGGGTCCGTGCTGGGGAGGAGGATGGGGGGACGGGGTCCGTGCCGGGGAGGAGGATGGGGTCCGTGCCAGGGAGGGGGATGGGGGGGTCCGTGCCGGGGAGGGGGGGTGCAAGGACAAGTGAGTTGGTCCACCTGGCCAGGTGCCAGCCTCCAACAGTTGGACCCATGCGGTCCATGCCACCTGGCTGGGGGGAGGAGGGGGTATGGGCAATGATGACATGTCGTCATTTCCCCCCCCCCCCCCTCAACAGGCCGTCATGTTTTCCGATCAGCCAGCGATGTTGGCCGCCGTGGCAGCAGCCGCTAATGTCTATGTTGCCCTAGATGAGGAGGAGGAGGAGGAGGAGCGTGCCAGAGAGGGGGCGCAGGCTGTCGCAGAGGGGCAGGCGGCAGCCGCCCAGGCTGGAGGGACACCTGACCGACAGGACGAGGAAGGGGAGGAGGACGTCGCGGCCCCACGGCAACGGAGGCACCCGAGGGCGCCCCGTGTGTACCGGCCCCGGCAGTCATACCAGGACCTCACGGACCGGGAATGCAGGAGGAGACTCCGGATGAGGCAGGAAACCATGGCACACATCTGCCACCTGCTGGCACACCTGTCACCGCGTGGCACTGGCGGGGGACACCCTCTCCCCGTGTCCGTCAAGGTTACGGTGGCCCTGAACCTTTATGCAACGGGGTCATTCCAGGCACCGAGTGGAGATCTGTCCGGCATATCGCAGACATCGGTGCATCCGGGCAGTGACAGACGCCCTATATGCCATGGCGCACCGCTACATCCGCTTCCCTGTGGACCGGGCCAGCCAAGATGCCCGGGCCGTGGGCTTCTCTGCTGTGGCCGGGTTCCCCATGGTCCAGGGCGCGATTGATGGGATGCACGTCGCCGTGCGGCCACCTGCAGATAACAGGGCCGTGTTCACCAATAGGAAGGGGACCTATTCGATGAACATACAGGTGGTCTGCGACCACCGCATGATGATCCTGCACGTCTGCGCCCGTTACCCGGGCATTGTACACGACTCATACGTGTTGTCGCGGTCATCCATCACCGGCATGTACGAGGGACGCCATCCACGGCTGATGGGCTGGTTGCTGGGCGACAGGGGCTACCCATTGCGATCGTGGCTGATGACGCCTGTACGGAGGCCACGCAATGAGGCGGCGAACCGCTACAATGATGCCCATGTAGCGACAAGGGGAGTGATAGAGAGGTGCTTTGGCGTGCTGAAGATGCGTTTCAGGTGCCTGGACCTCTCTGGGGGCGCCCTCCAGTATCGGTCAGATAGGGTCGGCCGCATCATTGTGGTGTGCTGCGTCCTGCACAACATAGCCCAGCAGAGGGGCGATGTGCCGCAGGCAGAGGAGGGCAGAGTGGAGGAGCAGCAGGAAGAGGCGCAGTCCTCCCCAGATGAGGGGGATGGGGGCAATGGTCAGGGCAGACGAGCTAGACACAGGCGGGTGGCTGTCCACCGTTACCGGTTGGCCCAGCGGGCACGAGACAGGCTGATAGCCGCCCGCTTCACTGACTAGATGGGCGTGGGAATCGGGTAGTATGGCCACAGACCGCACACCATGGCAACAGCCGACCACCCACACCCCCCACCCATCCACCCACCCAGCACCCTCACCCCCCTCCCCAACCCCACCCACCCCACCCGCATGCACACCACCCCCCCCATTGCCGATCCACCTGCGGCACAATGGCCGGGCTCACACAGTTGCCGGTGGACGCGTGGCTATTGCAGGCCATGGAGGATGATGACAACCCGCCCTGCGATGAGCTCCTGGCTCCACATCGTTGGACTATGTCTGACCCATGGCCACAGTACCACCATCCACACGGACCATCTCTGCATGTGGCTGTGACACTGCAGCGCACGGTCCCGTCCTCTGCCCGGGGGGATGTTGCTGGCGGCCCAGGGGGAAGGGGGCAGACTCACCTGGGGCTGAGGTAAGACCACCCCTCACACACACACACTTGCGCTCAATGTACATGACACCCCCGCACGCTTTGGACAGAGCACAAAGGCAGCTTCTGTAGGTGTAACATTGACTTTAATAACCAAAGGAGTTCATGTACGTGCCCTAGCCCCTAAAACTCATCTGTGCCCTGCACCCGTGCCAACTTACTCAGTGTCTAATTGTTTGGCCTTACGGGCCCTTTGACTACATCTACGTGGTTCCCCAGACGGTACAGCAGAACTGGAGGTGGACTCCTGTGATTCCTGCCCTTTGACACGGGATCCCTTTGGCGGCCGTTTCCTGAGGCGTCCTGGCCTAGATGGGCCAGGCTGCGGCCCGGGCGACTGGGATGGCGAGCTGCCAACCTGTCCTGCCCGTTGCCCACCCGATGCACCTGGGACGGAAGGGGGGGGGGAGTCCGAGGTGTCGCGGTGTTCCGGGACCGCCCCTACAGGGGGACCCGGGACGGACCACAGCACCTCCTCCACCCTCGGGGTGCCCGATGGCCCCCAGGCCTCTACATGGGTGGGGGATGCGAACGGACTGGCCATCCGACGCCCCCCCGACATCTGGCGCTGCCAGTCCTGGAGGCCCGTGCTGGTATCGACAGGGGTCTGCAGGTTTGCAGCCATGGAGCTCAGGGGATTGGCAAACCCTGTCTGTGACTGTGCGACGCCGGCTCGCACATGGCCAATGGCGCCGATGCCCTCAGCGATGGCCTGCTGAGACTGGGCTATAGCCTGCTGAGACTGGGCTATGGCCTGCTGAGACTGGGCCATGGCCTGCAGAGACTGGGCTATGGACTGCTGAGACTGGGCCATGGCGTTGAGCGCCTCTGCCATCTGGCGCTGGCACTGGCTCATGGCCTCCTGTGAGAGGGCAGCCATGTCCTGGGCCACAGACGCCGCCTGCATGGAAAGCCCCAGGCCTCGCAAACCGTTCCCCATGTCTGATACCGTCGCACCCATTGCCTCCACCGCGGACGCCACCCGTGCGGTGTCGGCCTGGGTGGCACGCATGACCGGCACCACTCCCAGCTCCTGGACGCGGGTGGACTCCTCCACCTGCGACTGCAGCCGCCGCAAGCCGGCCGTCACCCTCTTCGCTCGTCTCCGGTTCGGTGGTTGCATCGGATCTATGGGTGGGTGTGGTAACTCCAGGAACCCGGGATCCATCTGGGCGGCAGATGTTCGCTTGGGCTGGGCTTCCCTCCGACCGCCCGGCCCCTCTGCTGCTCCTACCTCCACCTGCTGTACCGAGACGGCTGTGTTGTGTGCACCACTGAGTGTACCAGACGCCTCATCACTAAAGTGCCCAACCGAGGTGAGTGTTTCTGCGATGGTGGAGGGTGTTGGTGACAGCAGTGGCGTTGTGTCGTGCTCTTCGTCCCACTCTGAGACAATGGCACTTTGGGGTGGGGGTTCGTCTCCACCCATCCACTCTGTGTCACTGTCCGGTATTTCGTCTTCCTGGGTAGTGCTGTCCCGGGTAGGGGTGTCCTGGGTAGTAGTGTCCTGGGTAGTGGTGTCCTGGGTAGTGGTGTCCTGGGTAGTGGTATCCTGGATCGGCTGTGACGGGGGCCTGTGGCTGCCCCTCTCGTCGCTGGGTGGCACACGCCTGCGTTATCGCACCCGCACGAGACAGGGGCGTCGTCTCCCAGTTGCTCCAGGCCTCTCCAGGTCTCCAAGGGACATCCTGCGGGCGTCGCATGCCGGAGGGTCCGGGTCTCTCCGTCTCCCGTGGTGTGCGAGGAGCATCCTGCGGGCGTCGCATGCCGGAGGGTCCGGGTCTCTCCATCTCCCGTGGTGTGCGAGGGGCATCCTGCGGGCGTCGCATGCCGGAGGGTCCGGGTCTCTCCGTCTCCCGTGGCCTCCGAGGGGCATCCTGCGGGCGTCGCATGCCGGAGGGTCCGGGTCTCTCCGTCTCCCGTGGCCTCCAAGGGGCATCCTGCGGGCGTCGCATGCCGGAGAGTCCGGGTCTCTCTGTCTCCCGTAGCCTCCGAGGGGCATCCTGCGGGCGGTCTCCATCTGCGGGGATGGGTGCCTCGACGTTTGCTCCTGCGATACACAATGAAGCATGCATGGTTAGACACGCAGGCAGTGATCAGGTGATATGGGGGAGGGGGCTATAGGGGAGGGGGGATATGGGGACGGGCTGTCGGTGGCTCACTTGCTAGTACGCCCCCGACCTCTGCATCAGCAACACCCGGTCCAGGTCCGCCAGCCAGTTCCAGGGCCCTTTCCTCGTGTTCGGTCAGTGGCCTCTCATCAGCGGGGTCTCCTCCAGTCCTCACATGCTCCCTGTTGTTGGGTGCGCGCTTCTCCTGTGGGGGGTGGTGGCAGGGGCAAAAGGCAACAGTGTTAGACAGGTATATGAATGCACGCCATCGGTTGCGCGTGTATTGCAGAGGTTAAGGTTAGGGCTGGATTCACTTGGGGATATGGGGGAGGGGGGATATGGGGGAGGGGGGATATGGGGAGGGGGGATATGGGGAGGGGGATATGGGGAGGGGGGATATGGGGAGGGGGGATATGGGGGAGGGGGGATATGGGGAGGGGGATATGGGGAGGGGGATATGGGGAGGGGGGATATGGGGGAGGGGGGATATGGGGGAGGGGGGATATGGGAAGGGGGGATATGGGGAGGGGGATATGGGGGAGGGGGGATATGGGGGAGGGGGGATATGGGGAGGGGGGATATGGGGGAGGGGGGATATCGGGAGGGGGGGATATGGGGGTATGGGGGAGGGGGGATATGGGGGAGGGGGGATATGGGGAGGGGGGATATGGGGAGGGGGATATGGGGGATATGGGGGAGGGGGGATATGGGGGAGGGGGGATATGGGGAGGGGGGATATGGGGAGGGGGGGGTGGAGGCTCACCCTGGCTGCTCTGACGAGGTTGTTCACCTTCTTGTGGCACTGGGTGCCTGTCCGTGGTGTCAGGGCCACAGCGGTGACGGCCTCTGCCACCTCCCTCCACAGACGCCGGCTGTGGCGTGGGGCAACTCTGCGGCCGTGCCCGGGATACAGGGCCTCCCTCCTCTGCTCCACTGCGTCCAGGAGCGCTTACACATCCCGTGACTGGAACCTCGGGGTTGAGCGGCGACCGTCCATCCAGTCGGGTGTTCCGTTCGGGTGTTCCGGTCGGGTGGGGGGGAGCAGCGCGTCCTTATGAGCTGTCACGCCGTGCGGCGTGTATGACGCTGCACGGCGTGAACCACGTGAGCCAGCGCGGATCCCGTCACGTCGCTGCTAGCCCATTTCGGGCCGGAGACTTCGCGACGTTTTTGGCAGCGTGATGCAGGTCGGATTTGCGCCGTTTTTTGCACCGATCGGCGGACTTTGCGCGATAACGGAGAATTTCGCCCAAGGGGTCACCCATTTAATGTGGAGATGAGGGGAAATGTCTTCTCTCAGAGGGTCGTGGGTCTGTGGAATTCTCTTCCACAGAGAGGGGTGGAGGCGGGGCCATTAAATATTTTTAAGGTTAAATTAGGTAGATTCTTGATTGGCAAGGAGGTCAAAGAGTATCGGGGATGGGAAGGAGAGTAGAGTTCAGGCCCTGATCAGATCAGCCATGATCTTATTGAATGGTGGAGCAAGCTCGAGGCCTGAATGGCCTACTCCTACTCCTAATTTGTATGTTTGTATATGTAGCCATCTAAGATGGCCTCCTGCAATGGACCATGGGAATTATGGCCAACCCAGGACACAGACAGATACAGAGCCTATGTGTATCAGAAACGCAGGTAGCCAGGCCTGATCGAAACCCCCGCTCGTTTGCATTTCAATGGCCCATTTTCCCAGGACAATAGAACTCCAATCAAGCAACCGGTACAGCCACAGACTGATCGGCGCCACTCCCTTTACTCAGAAAGCCCAACTGCCAAGGTCAATGACCGCTAAGGACCCGCCCAGCTACCAAGGCAGCCGCCCCTTTATTGGCTGAAATCGAAGACAGTGATCAGAGCCCTGTCGAACTATTGGGGGCAAGGTTAAGGACTGCCCCAAAGAGTGCGAAATCCCAGAGGGATAAAAGAGGATGCAGCCGTGTGTTCTGTCTCTCTTGGATCCAGCCCGTGCCAACCCAATCATAGCAGGAACAGCCAGTCAAGTTCAAGACCAACGATCGCTACCTGACGGATGAGCCCAGCAGAGACAGAGCCACTTCGAACCAGCCAAGTGAAATCCAGATAAACGCCTTGTCCATTTGCACAGTGCCGGTCGCTCTGAAGTTAAGGATAGGTTATTGTAGATGATAAGTGTAGTTTAACTCGTAGTAGATATTGTGTTTGCATGTCGCGATAACTCTTGTGTATGTAAATAAATCATCTTTTAAACTAACTAACTGGTTGTGTGGTCATTTGATCAATATAAGGGAAAGCTTGTAGTTCACCAACATCATTAATATTAGCAACAATTGGCGACGCTGTTGGGATCGAGAACGGTCAACATATAAATGTTCGGATTTAGATTCCTGGGTAGTAGTGTCCACCGGAGTATTGTTTCACAGGCATCAAATTCCACTGGGGTGCAGTTGCCTATCTGTTCACGTTCTCTGAGATAAGGGTTCTGCAGATACACCTGCCATAAGACCATAAGACAGAGGAGCAGAATTATGCCACTCGGCCCATCGAGCCTGCTCCGCCATTCAATCATGGCTGATATTTTTCTCATCCCATTCTCCTGTCTTTTTCCCATAACCCCTGATCCCCTTATCTCTGTCTTAACGACACTCGGTGATTTGGCCTCCACAGTCTTCTGCAGCAAAGAGTTCCACAGATTCACCACTCTCTGGCTGAAGAAATTCCTCCTCATCTCTGTTTTAAAGGATCGTCCCTTTAGTCTGAGATGGTGTCCTCTGGTTCTAGTTTTTCCTAAAAGTGGAAACATCCTCTCCGCGTCCACTCTATCCAGGCTTCGCAGTATCCTGTAAGTTTCAATAAGATCCCCCTCATCCTTCTAAACTCTGGTACCTCATCATGTAGCTATTCTTATTGTGAGCTTAGATGATGTGAGTCAGGTAAATATTCAAATCGAGTGGGTCAAGTCCTATCCTGACCTCAACGCCTCCAGCAAGAGTCAGTGAACTGTAATCTGGAACAAGAACCTTGGGTAATGTTCTCCTCCTAAGGCTGGCTGAGAGTATTACGGACCTCTGGGACTCCCTACTCCGTGGCTCAGAATTGTACACAGAAGGTCTGGATCTCAGAATTACCTTGTAACATGGTTGTTCCCTGTCAACTTTACCAGCTGAACCATTGGGAACTTGAGGCATCAAAAATAATGTGTGAAATGTCAGTCAAAATGGTCTGAGCTATATGTCGGTGTTTTAAATCAACAAAAGCTGATCAGCCCGAAGAATGACTTACCTCAGAAAACAATGAGCTGCTGAAATCAGCCATGTGCTCGCCACAACTGTAGCCCCACAATCATGACCAATGCCAGTTATACTTAGACTGACTTGCCATGGATACTCCCCAATGGTCGCTGCCTTGCCTCCCACAATTCTGTTAGATATCAAGGGGGTACCACAGCCTAGAAAAGAAGCACACAAAAGATGTTCAAAACCAAACATCTAACTGTCCACAGTTTAAAAAAAAAAATTTAGAGTACCCAATTCATTTTTTCCAATTAAGGGGCAATTTAGCATGGGCAATCCACCTACCCTGCACATCTTTGGGTTGTGGGGGCGAAACCCATGCAAACATGAGGAGAATGTGCAAATTCCACATGGACAGTGACCCAGAGCCGGGATCAAACCTGGGACCTCGGCGCCGTGAGGCAGCAGTGCTAACCACTGCGCCACCGTGCTGCCCCACTGTCTACAGTTAAATTAGAAGAAGGCTACATCCTGAGTGCTCTTTTAAACACGGATATTGACAGACTCAGCTAGTAAGGATGTCCCAGGTACATCACATGGATTCCCAGCATTGCCGGTATGTTCTTGGGCAGGGAATGCATCAGGAGCCAATCTGTTCATGTCCACCCCTTCCAGATCTTTCCTGACAGAATCATGACAGATGTACACATACATGGGGCTGGATTCTCTGTTGCTCGATGCCGATATCGTAATCGACGACGGGTCGGTGAATCCACTCTCACGCCCAAATCAGGGCTGCCGCCGGTTTGATGCCGGCCAGTCATGCTGCGCCCCCTCCAAAATGGCGTCATCGCACCACGCGCTGTGGCAATGGTGTGGGCGTGTCATCGGCAGGCCCTCCCATGATGTTCTGCCCCCGATGGCCCGAGTTCATGACCGCGTAGGACATGTGTGGTCTCAGCGACTGGGAACCCGGCGTGGCGGCAGCGGACTGTATTCAGCGCCGCCACACTCGGCCGGGATCCGTGCCGCTGGCCGGGGGGTCCTTCGCGAGAACTTTGGGGACTGGTGGGGGATGGCCAGGGGGCATCCTGCGGGGCCGCGGATGGAGGGTCGGGTCCACGCACGGCCGCGCCATGTTGTACGGCACGACCACTGCAGGTCATCGCCGTGCGCATGCGTGCCCACGGATCTGGCCATTCTCCAGCCGTTTTCGGCACAGGAGCCGGGAGTTTCACCTGGCGCCGCTGCTAATCCCTCACTGGTCCTCACTGGAATCGGTCGTAAAACGCCCGCAAATTCTCAGTTTGAGCTGGCACTTAGTCGTTGAAACGGAGAATCCAGCCCATGGTCTTTAATGTCCACCTAACTCTGTGATATACCTGTCCTGGGAATGTTCGACAGGATAGTGGAGAGGGAACTTTGTTCCATATCCAAGTTATGTTGCACCGGACCAGGACATATTTGATACTAGTCATGAGTGGAGGGAGCTGCTGGCTAAATGGAATGGTGGTTAAAGTAATGGCAAGAGGGGATTTTCAAGCTAGAACCTGAATCTGGCCGCCTTACACTTCATTTAATTAGATAACAGTTGGACAAAGGGCCCCAAGGAATGCGTACCTACTCATTCTTAACAGTTGCACATACTACTCAACATGCAACCAAAGCATGCCGTTTTTGAAAAAGGAAGATAGTGCCAATATCAGGAATAAGGTGGGTGACCTTAAGGCATGGATCGGTACTTGGGACTACGATGTGGTTGCCATCACGGAAACTTGGATAGAAGAGGGGCAGAAATGGTTGTTGGAGGTCACTGGTTATAGATGTTTCAATAAGATTAGGGAGGGTGGTAAAAGAGGTGGGGGGGTGGCATTATTAATTAGAGATAGTATAACAGCTGCAGAAAGGCAGTTCGAGGAGTATCAGCCTACTGAGGTAGTATGGGTTGAAGTCAGAAATAGGAAAGGAGCAGTCACCTTGTTAGGAGTTTTCTATAGGCCCCCCAATAGTAGCAGAGATGTGGAGGAACAGATTGGGAAACAGATTTTGGAAAGGTGCAGAAGTCACAGGGTAGTAGTCATGGGTGACTTTAACTTCCCAAACATTGAGTGGAAACTCTTTAGATCAAATAGCTTGGATGGGGTGGTGTTTGTGCAGTGTGTCCAGGAAGCTTTTCTAACACAGTATGTAGATTGTCCGACCAGAGGAGGGGCAATATTGGATTTAGTACTTGGTAATGAACCAGGGCAAGTGATAGATTTGTTAGTGGGGGAGCATTTTGGAGATAGTGACCACAATTCTGTGACTTTCACTTTAGTAATGGAGAGGGATAGGTGCGTGCAACAGGGCAAGGTTTACAATTGGGGGAAGGGTAAATACGATGTTGTCAGACAAGAATTGAAGTGCATAAGTTGGGAACATAGGCTGTCAGGGAAGGACACAAGTGAAATGTGGAACTTGGTCAAGGAACAGGTACTACGTGTCCTTGATATGTATGTCCCTGCCAGGCAGGGAAGAGATGGTCGAGTGAGGGAACCATGGTTGACAAATGAGGTTGAATGTCTTGTTAAGAGGAAAAAGGAGACTTATGTAAGGCTGAGGAAACAAGGTTCAGACAGGGCGTTGGAGGGATACAAGATAGCCAGGAGGGAACTGAAGAAAGGGATTAGGAGAGCTAAGAGAGGGCATGAACAATCTTTGGCGGGTAGGATCAAGGAAAACCCCAAGGCCTTTTACACATATGTGAGAAATATGAGACTGACTAGAGCGAGGGTAGGTCCGATCAAGGGAGATTGTGTATTGAGTCTGAAGAGATGGGAGAGGTCTTGAACGAGTACTTTTCTTCTGTATTTACAAATGAGAGGGGCCATATTGTTGGAAAGGACAGTGTGAAACAGACTGGTAAGCTCGAGGAAATACTTGTTAGGAAGGAAGATGTGTTGGGCATTTTGAAAAACATGAGGAGAGACAAGTCCCCCGGGCCTGATGGGATATATCCAAGGATTCTATGGGAAGCAAGAGATGAAATTGCAGAGCCGTTGGCAATGATCTTTTCGTCCTCGCTGTCAACAGGGGTGGTACCAGGGGATTGGAGAGTGGCGAATGTCGTGCCCCTGTTCAAAAAAGGGACTAGGGATAACCCTGGGAATTACAGGCCAGTTAGTCTTACTTTGGTGGTAGGCAAAGTCATGGAAAGGGTACTGAAGGATAGGATTTCTGAGCATCTGGAAAGACACTGCTTGATTAGGGATAGTCAGCACGGATTTGTGAGGGGTAGGTCTTGCCTTACAAGTCTTATTGAATTCTTTGAGGAGGTGACCAAGCATGTGGATGAAGGTAAAGCAGTGGATGTAGTGTACATGGATTTTAGTAAGGCATTTGATAAGGTTCCCCATGGTAGGCTTCTGCAGAAAGTAAGGAGGCATGGGATAGTGGGAAATTTGGCCAGTTGGATAACGAACTGGCTAACCGATAGAAGTCAGAGAGTGGTGGTGGATGGCAAATATTCAGCCTGGATCCCAGTTACCAGTGGCGTACCGCAGAGATCAGTTCTGGGTCCTCTGCTGTTTATGATTTTCATTAATGACTTGGATGAGGGAGTTGAAGGGTGGGTCAGTAAATTTGCAGACGAAACGAAGATTGGTGGAGTTGTGGATAGTGAGGAGGGCTGTTGTCGGCTGCAAAGAGACATAGATAGGATGCAGAGCTGGGCTGAGAAGTGGCAGATGGAGTTTAACCCTGAAAAGTGTGAGGTTGTCCATTTTGGAAGGACAAATATGAATGCGGAATACAGGGTTAACGGTAGAGTTCTTGGCAATGTGGAGGAGCAGAGAGATCTTGGGTTCTATGTTCATACATCTTTGAAAGTTGCCACTCAAGTGGATAGAGCTGTGAAGAAGGTCTATGGTGTGCTAGCGTTCATTAACAGAGGGATTGAATTTAAGAGCCGTGAGATGATGATGCAGCTGTACAAAACTTTGGTACGGCCACATTTGGAGTACTGTGTACAGTTCTGGTCGCCTCATTTTAGGAAGGATGTGGAAGCTTTGGAAAAGGTGCAAAGGAGATTTACCAGGATGTTGCCTGGAATGGAGAGTAGGTCTTACGAGGAAAGGTTGAGGGTGCTAGGCCTTTTCTCATTAGAACAGAGAAGGATGAGGGGCGACTTGATAGAGGTTTATAAGATGATCAGGGGAATAGATAGAGTAGACAGTCAGAGACTTTTTCCCCAGGTGGAACAAACCATTACAAGGGGACATAAATTTAAGGTGAATGGTGGAAGATATAGGGGGGGTGTCAGAGGTAGGTTCTTTACCCAGAGAGTAGTGGGAGCATGGAATGCACTGCCTGTGGAAGTAGTTGAGTCGGAAACATTAGGGACCTTCAAGCAGCTATTGGATAGGTACATGGATTACGGTAAAATGATATAGTGTAGATTTATTTGTTCTTAAGGGCAGCACGGTAGCATTGTGGATAGCACAATTGCTTCACAGCTCCAGGGTCCCGGGTTCGATTTCGGCTTGGGTCACTGTCTGTGCGGAGTCTGCACTTCCTCCCCGTGTCTGGGTGGGTTTCCTCCGGGTGCTCCGGTTTCCTCCCACAGTCCAGAGATGTGCAGGTTAGGTGGATTGGCCATGATAAATTGCCCTTAGTGTCCAAAATTGCCCTTAGTGTTGGGTGGAGGTGTTGACCTAGGGTAGGGTGCTCTTTCCAAGAGCTGGTGTGGACTCGTTGGACCGAATGGCCTCCTCCTGCACTGTAAATTCTATGATAACGTATGATTAATCTAGGACAAAGGTTCGGCACAACATCGTGGGCCGAAGGGCCTGTTCTGTGCTGTATTTTTCTATGTTCTATGTAGTCGGGAGTCAAAACAAAATTCCTCAGACAAAATGTCATGTTAAAGGATTGAAGGAAAGTGACTTAGCCTCCATTCAAGCCTAGGACTGATCTACCCTGCCCTACTGCATCTTGTTGGCGGATTGTACAGGTGAGAACTAATGCATAATCCTCTAATATCCAAGCAACAGAATGCCCTTTATTACATTCACATTTTTAGGCTGTAAACACCTGCCGTGTATGGTCTCCATGGAAATCTGACCTTCAATTAAAACTTACTGCAGTCCGTCTCATCCGACTGGTCCAAGCAGTCATTTGTGTTGTCACACTCCGGGTTGGACTTTGCAAGGCATTGGCCATTGCTGCAGACGTAATTCCCAGCTGAGCAACCTGCTGTATTACAAAGAACAAAGCATTAGTCCCCTTAAACGTAACAGGGCTGAGATTTATATAGGAACAGGCCTTCGAAGATCTTTTTGAGGCAGCAGAAACTGGAAGGAAAAACACCCCCACCCCTGCTATCAACCCTGCAAGGTCCTACTTACTAACATCCGGGGCATGTACCAAAACTATCCCACAGACTAGTCAAACAATAGGCTGACATAGTCATACACATCAAATTGTACCGTATAGACAATGTGGCAGACACCACCATCACCATCCCTGGGTATGCCTTGTATCACTGGAAGGGCAGATCAGCGCAGGTGATGACAGAGTGGTATACAGTCAGGAGGTAATTGCCCTTGGGAGGCCTCAACATTGACTGCTGACCGAATGAAGCCTCATGGCATCAGGCCAAACATGGAAACCTCCTGCTGATTAGCACCTACCTCCTCACCTTTGCTGATGAATCAGTACTCCTCCATGATGAACATCACTTGGAAGAAGTACTCAGGGTGGCAGGGGCACAGAATGAACTCTGGGTGGGGGACCTCGTAAAAAGGAAGGTGGCTGTGGTTGTTGGAGGCCAATCATCTCAGCCCGAGGGCATCACTGTAAAATTGTACAGGTCGCTGTTTAGCACAGGGCTAAATTGCTGGTTTTGAAAGCAGACCAAGACAGGCCAGCAGCACGGTTCAATTCCCGTAACAGCCTCCCTGAACAGGCGCCGGAATGTGGCGACTAGGGGCATTTCACAGTAACTTCATTTGAAGCCTACTTGTGACAATAAGTGATTCTCATTTCATTTTATAGACCCAACCATCTTCAGCTACCTAATTAATGACCCTCCTCCACCATGAGGTCAGAAGTGGGGATGTTTGTTGTGATTGTACGATGTGCAGTATCATTCACAACAGATACTGAAACGGTCAGTTTTACCAGTGCCCATATACAGAAACACCTGGATAACGTTCTGGCTGAAGTCTCTGAGTACTGTCACAATTACCAGGGCAATCAAAGTAGAGGAGTTCCAAACTTCACTGGGGTCAACCCCACTGAACGTAAAGTTTTGTCAAATTACGATGGCACATGGACGGCACGGTGATGCAGTGGTTAGCACTGCTGCCTCACGGCACTGAGGATCCGGGTTCGATCCCAGCCCCGGGTCACTGTCCGTGTTGAGTTTGCAGGTTCTCCCATTGTCTGTGTGAGTCTCACCCCCGCAACCCAAAGATGTGCAGGATAGGTGTATTGGGCATGCTCCCTGATGCCATTGTGCACATGCGCTATGTCAAGGTCAGCAGGCGTGTGCACAAATCGGATGCGGGCCCACCAACAATTAAAGGGCCAATTAAGACCATTAACAAGGCAATAAGCTGTGCTGTTGCACTGCCTGTGCGATTTTCAGCTCATCACATAGGCAAAACGGGTGGACATTAATCATGTTTTTATCATTTCCTCATCCAAGCGCGGGGTAAAGGGACCCTGGAGCACCAGCACTTTCTATCATTGCAGGTTTGTTGCTGTGTGCATAGAGTTGATCATGGGTTTCTTAGTATTTGTTTAGATTTTCAAGCCTGTATTTCAGGACCATATCAACCCTGGAAGAATTTTCTGAGGATTGAAGCACAGTGATCCCTCATTTGTAACTGGTAGGAAGCTGGATTGAAATAGAACAAAGAGCAATACAGCACAGGAACAGGCTCTAAATGAAAAATAAAGAATTGAACAAGGAAGAATCTGATAGGGATCTAGCTGCACTGAGGACGTGCAAGTTGCAGATTAGCCTAGTAGCAGATACTTTGTTAAGCAACGTGGAGACTAGCAGTCTAGGACCTAGATCACAGCCACACCCAGAATCAAGATGTTGTACAGGAGAAAAGCAGAGTAAGTCTGTCTGTGTCAGACTCTGGATGTTCTACTTTAGAGGGTGGGTTTAGCTCAGTGGGCTAGATTGCTAGTTTGTGATGCAGAACAAGGCTAGCAGCGCGGGTTCAATTCCCGTACCAGCTTACCCAAACAGGTGCCGGAATGTGGTGACTAGGGGTTTTCACAGTAACTTCATACTTGTGACAATAAAAGGTTCTTATTCTTCTTATTAGAAGAAAGGTTCCCAAAAGAAAGCTACAGGTCCTGCCTGGTAATTATTTGCTGAATTTGGCTCATTGTGTTAAAATCTATGCGATGCTGTTTTGGGGAAGGTATATTCTTGGAGTTTAGGAAAGTAGGTAGATTTGGATTGGGGTTAATTTAAGCATATTGTCTGGATAACCATTATTATATTTTTAAAAAATAATCTTAGAGTACCCAATTATTTTTTTTCCAATTAAGGGGCAATTTAGCATGGCCAATCCACCTAACCTGCACATCTTTGGTTTGTGGGGGTGAATCCCACACAGACATGGGGAGAATGTGCAAACTCCACACGGACAGTGACCCAGGGTAGGGATTTGAACCCGGGTCCTCAGCGCCATAGTCCCAGTGCTAACCACTGCACCACATGCCACCCTACCATTATTATAGCTAATTGTAAATGTTGTTATTTACTGTTGCCTTTCTTATTGTTTGTTTTAAAGTTTAATAAACATTTTGTTATTTGAATAATTTACAACAAGACTGACCTCTTTCCTCACAGGGTTTCATCTCTTTTCTCGAATGTTTTCAAAATCGCAAACAATAAATAGTTAAGAACCGCCATTCCAAATTTCCCCTCTGGGATTTGAGATGCTCCTCGTATTGAACATCAGCTGGGTTTGTAACACAAGGCACCTGTCCTCTGCATCTGAACTAATGGGAATAGTGTTTGATGTGTTGGGTGCTCTGGATCCGTGGAACACATACAGGCCACCAACACTTAAAATAGTACAACATTATTTTATTAAGTTAGAAACTGTTGAACATACTTTCACTGTGGGTTAACACGATGTTAGATTAAACTAAAGACCTATGCCTGTCCTAACCAGTCTATGCACTCAGCACATGCTGAAGATCTGTGCTGTAAGCTCGGTCCTTCTGAGAAGCTGCATCCCGAATGAGCGGGAACTCTGATGCCCTCTGTCGATATAGTGAATGTGCTCTAACTGGTGATTGGCTGCGGTGTTGTGTGTGTTGATTGGTCCTGCTGTGTGTCCATCAGTGTGTGTGTCTGCACCATGATATACTGGTGTATATTATGACAGTGTATTCTGCTGGTGGGACCTCCTCTGAAGAGGAAGAGAGGAGCAGGAGGGAGAGTAGGCCAGGTGAGCGTGGGCAGCATCCCAGAGAGAGATCTGTAAGAGAAAAGGCAGAAGTTCAGTCGGTGCAGGGCCAGCAGGAAAGCTAAGATGGGAGGGTTCACCAAAGATGCCATTACCCAGTGGCTAGAGTGTACAGGCAGCGCTCCAACTACCTCCAAATGTCCAAGGTCCAGAACCACAGGAGGCTCCGCCTCTCCAGGGACACACTGGCATGATACATCAAGAAATCACCTCCAACTGTGTGGAAGGACACCCTATTAGCCCTCAACGCCTATGCTTCCAATTCCTTTCAGGACTCAGTCGGGAATCTGTGCGGTGTGCCTTAATAAGCTGCACACAATTGCGACCAGCTGCCGACTGTTACTATCTTCATACAAGTCCGCACGTTCATCCACTATCGGACAGACGAGGGCAGCCAGGTGGAGAGAGAGCACAAGGCTTTGCAATGACGACTGGGTTGCCCGCACCCAGGGTGTAATAGATTGCATGCATGTGGCCATCGAAGCACCAGCAGGTGAACTGGGAGGGTTTTTTTAACAGAAAGGGGTTCCACTCAATGAATGTCCAAATCATCTGTGACCGCAGGACACAGATGCTCCAAGTTTGTGCCCGTTACCCTGGAAGCTCACACAATGCTTATAATATGCAGCACTCACAGATACCAAGGCTGTTTGTCGATTAGATGGATGGTTCCTGGGTGACGAGGGTTATCCCTTGAAGAGGTAGCTGATGACTTCATTCCGTCGCCCAAGAACTGAGGCCAAGGAGGGATACAACAGGAGTCATGCTTCGCCAAGTGTTGTGGTGGAGAGGACCATCGGGCTGTTCAAGATGTGTTTCACCAGCAGCCGGATTCTCTGACCCCCCCCCGCCGGGTCGGAGAATCCCCGGGGGGGGGCGGCGCGAATCCTGCCCCGACGGCGGCTGTCGTATTCTCCGGCGCCGGGTTTCAGGCGTGGGTGGGGTTCATGCCACGTCGGTCGGGGGCCGTTGGCAGCGGCCCCCCCCCCGGCAATTCTCTGGGCCCCGATGGGCCAAGCGGCCGTCCGTTTCTGGCCAGTCCCGTCGGTGTGGATTAGACATGGTTCCACACGGCGGGACCTGGCAGGTAAGTCGGCTGATGCGGTCCTCGGGGGGGGGGGGGGGGGGATCCGACCCTGGGTGGGGGGGGGGGCCCCCACAGTGGCCCGGCCCACAATCGGGACCCACCGATCTGCGGACGGGCCTGTGCAGAGCGGTGCACTCCTTCCTTTCGCGCCGGCCCCTGTAGGACTCCGGCGTGGAGAAGACAACCCCCTGCGCATGCACGAGATCACGCCGGCCCTCCGGCATATACGCAAACCCGCGCAGTCCCTTCGCCGACGGCTGGCGCGGTGCCAACCGCTCCGGTGTCCACCTAGCCCCCGGAAGTGCGGAGAAGTCCGCACTTTCGGGGGCTGTTGGCGCTGGAGTGGGTCGCGCCAGTTTTCCTGCCGGCGTGGGGACTTAGTCCCGCGAAAGGAGAATCCCAGTGGTGTCTGGACTGATCAGGGGGAGCATTGCAATATCCTCCAGAGAGTGTTTCCCTTATTGCCGTGGCATGCTGCGCCCTGCAAAACCTGCCTCTGGCAAGGGAATACCCAGTGGAGGAGATCTACCCATGTGTTGAAGATCAAGACAGTGAACTGCCACCCAGTGAGGGAGCACAGCTGTTGCAGCCTGAGGCAACCAGAAATCCTTACATGCTGTAACCGGCAACCTTTAAATCAATTTAATGCAAGTGTTTATTATTTTTAATGTGGATGTTTTAAGTGGAGAAAACTGGACATAATAAAATATATCATTGTTATAATGGGAAGAAACTCAGGAGGTTTAATAGAGTGGCAGCTGAGTGTTCCCTAATCTACTCTCACAGCATGCAATTTACAACTGTAGTCATTGCGACCATCGGAAGATTTTAAGAATAATGGATTCTAATTATTGGGCAATTTAAAGGTTAAAAGCCTGGGGTTAGAGTGTGCTTACCAGCAGTGGTCATTTAAAAAAATAATAATCCTGTTTTGCAGAGCCTGGGAGCTTTCAGGAGCCAGAAAGTAAAATTGACCAGAGAAATGTATTTTTCAGTCTGGGCTAATGCACTGTGGTTTGACTGGGGAAAGTCCCTGGGGAGTTAATGTACTTTCAGCCTGGAAAGTTATTTTGTTTTCCGGCGTGGGGAGATGATGTCAGTGCTGGGTGGAGCTGAGTGGAATGGGTGGAATGTGGCGACTAGGGGCTTTTCACAGTAACTTCATTGCAGTGTTAATGTAAGCCTCCTTGTGACAATAAAGATTATCATTATTAAAAGATTAATAATATTTAAAAGCAGATCAGTCTTGTCTGAGGACCAGGAAGAAGCTGATCATGCCAGGCGAACCAGCTTTTTGAAGACATTCAGCCAGTCTGAAAGTGTCCTAACAGGAGCCAAAAGTCTGTTCTGTAAAGCGAATATTACTCTATGCCATGCTGACTTTTAAGAGGATTTGAGAGCTTATGTTTATTTTCTAGTTGTTTACTGGGAAATTGAGTAGGATTTTTTAAGGGGTAAATGTAAGCTATTCTTGTCGGTTGTGAAATTAGAGTTTGATATTATATTCATGGCTGTTGCAGTGGTTAGCACTACTGCCTCACAGCACCGAGAAACCGGGTTTGATCCTGGCCCCAGGTCACTGTCCATGTGGAGTTTCCACATTCTCCCTATGTCCTCACCCTCACAACCCAAAGATGTGCAAGGTAGGTGGATTGACCACGCTAAATTGTCCCTTAATTGGACAAAAAAAGTTTTGAAAAAATATTGTATTCATAATAAAATTTAGTGTTTAAAAATACCAAATCCCTATTTCTTCATGCAACCACTCCTGGAGCAAAGTATTCTTTCTGCAAAGTCTTACAAAATAAACTAAAATATTGGGGTTTCTGTCCAGTATCCTAGCCACTGTTGGGGTTTGGTCTGGGATCGTAATAACGTGGTATTAAAATAGGATTTCAACAGATGTGCCACTAGCCAATATCAGCATCTGAAATTCGAAAGTCCATCTAAAAATACTGGCCAACTCAGTGTAAAAGCAGTTCTTCAGCGTGAAGATGCTCAGCAAACGCTTATAGGAGTTCTAAAGACCCAGGAGGCCAAGTGGTCGGCTGAATGCTGGCTTACTCTCGGCCTAAAGAATCTACCCTAAGACGGTAAATACACACACAGTATTAGTCCCACTTGGGACAACCAACATGCCGGTCCCTGTCTGGGTCGGCCTTTATACACGATAATTATGAGCCCCAGCTGGGTAGGCCTCCAGCCACTAGCAGGGAAGATCATATTCCATGAGCAGTACGAGATCAATTGGCGTATCCCGTGGGCCTCGTGTGGGTTATTACAGGAGTAACCTGGAAGAATAATTGCAAAACAATTTATACAATACAATGTTAAAAAAAAATATACGTACCAGCTTTCTTGGCCATGTGTTGTTGAGACAATTCTTTTTGAGCTCCATGTATCCCTGTTTTTAGGAAAAGAAGATGAATACAGTGAGAGTATGTATTGGTAGCAGAACAAAACTGACCATGAATGGCCTTCCTAGACGGCACAATGACTAATTATGCTGCCCACTTTGGTAGTGTGCGGTACAAGGTTCTACATTCAATTCCCAGTTTGTGCTGATTTCAGTCAGAAGAACAGCACTGAAACAGACCTCAGTGTACCGGGTTCAGGGTAGGCCAAGAGGGGTTTCTCCTTTGTTATCCACTGTCTCCTGCTGGACCATGATTTCATTGCAGATGTTGGGTGAGGCCACGGTAGGTCCTAATGTTCCTAATGATGGGCGGCCCTCTGATATTCCCCAGCTGGACACAAAGACGAACAGGCCCTTGGGTGAGTTAACTACCTGGATGCCTGCAATACCCCGCACACGACCCCCAGGGACACCTCAATTTATCTCCCCTTGGGACCTGTGGATTACGAGCACCCCCACTGGTGGGCAGAGACCTGCCCAGCTGGTGATTGTAAATCCACCTTATAAAAGTCAGCCCGGACTGGGATCGGCGTGATCGGTAGTAAGCCACGTTGCATCCTTTACTTTGTGTTGGTTTATTAAATACTCTTTAATTTACCTTCCCGGCCTTCCTGAGCTTTTATAAAGCCTAAGAAGGCAGAAAACTAAGGAAGAAACATTGGATGGATCAGGAACATAAAACTAAATGGAGAGGGAGGGATGAGAAAACAGTGAACTGAATTCACAATCATTTTGTTGTACTCACCAAAATAAACGCCCAGGATAATGGCAGCTATGATGAGACACAAGAACAATACAGCAAAAAACAGCTTAAAGCGAAGTGTGTTCCTGAATTCTGTCTTCGGCTCTGTGATTGGCAGTTTGTCCAAATCTTTGCAGTTCAGTTCCATGATAGTGCCGATAGTTACTCTGCAAAATAAACCATCTCTGTAAGGCAAGATTGGAAAGGGGATTAACAGGCCTTACGGAACAATCAGGAACACATCTAATTCCATGAGGTCACCCAGCCAGGCCTAGGCACTGGGTGGAGTGGGAGACCTCCACCCAAGCAGAACTCGCCTCCGGGCTATCAACGAGTCAAAGGTGAGGACATCCGCCTTCACCCCTCCCTGCAGCACCGGCGAGTCCAAGGCCCCGAAAATGGCCACCAGTGGACAAGGCTCCAGTTCGACATGAAGAATGTCTGACATGGTGTTAAAGAAAGCTTAACAACTTGGGACACGACCAGAACATACGAGTATGATTAGCCGGCCCCCCAGGACACTTATCCTTACCTTGGTCAGATGAGCCCTGTGTAGCACCTTGAACTGGATCAAATTAAGCTGAGCACAGAAGGATGTAGAGTGGACCCTACAAAGAGCCTCCTTCCACACCTCCTCATCCAGAATAAGACCCAATTCACCCTCATATTTTATCTTTACCTCATCCAACTGAGCTGACTCTGCTGATATAATCTGACCCTAAATACCTGAAATACTCCCCTCACCAGACCAAAGATAAAACCGTCTTCAACAGGGAGGATGGTGATACCGGGGAAATGAAGGAATAGTCTTCCGCAAAAAAAACATCGGCCAGACTCTCCGTTCCTGAGAATTTGACGCCGAGGCAGGATTAGTGGACTTCTACAACAGCAGAACAGAAGGGTGAGTAGGCTGCACTGTGCCCCTTGCACAAACCCCCCCCCCAATCCCACACACCTGTAACCGCCCCCCCCCCGACAAGGAGGGCAGCCGAACCCCCACCCTACAACACAGGTCGGCACCCATACCGGCCGCCATGGCTGGATGGCCTGGCCATTGAAGCCATCAGCTTCCCACCCTCTGGGCTGCATGCGTCGGACTGTCTAACACTGTACATTTTCTATTCCGCCTTCCCCCCACCCTGACCCAGGAGAAAGCCGCCCATAACCGGCGGGAGCGAGAGAAGACTGGAAGGGGACTGCCGAACCTGCGGCCCCTCACGGCAACAGAGCAGGGAACACTGGACATGGTCGGCGGGCCCCAAGAAAGGGCAGTTGCCAGGGTGGCGGTCGGCATCAGGCAAGGAAGAGAGACCCCTCTGAGTTGCGGTTCCCTGTGACATGTGTGTCACAACGCCCAGCTCCCCCAACACTACCCTCACAGTACCTTCACACCCTCACACCCTCCCACCCACCAACACCCTCACACCCTCCACCCTCACACCCACCACCACCCTCACACACTCCACCCACCACCACCCCCACACCCTCCCACCCACCACCGCCCTCACACCCTCCACCCTCACACCCACCACCACCCTCACACACTCCACCCACCACCACCCTCACACCCACCACCCACCACCACCCTCACACCCTCCCACCCACCACCACCCTCACACCCACCACCCACCACAACCCTCACACCCTCCCACCCACCACCACCCTCACACCCACCGTCACCCTCACTCCCTCCACCCACCACCACCCTCCACCCACCACCACCCTCACACACTCCCACCCACCCTCACACCCTCCACCAACCACCACCCTCACTCCCTCCCACCCACCACCACCCTCACACCCTCCCACCCACCACCACCATCACACCCTCCCCACCCTCACACCCTCCACACACCACCACCCTCACACCCTCCACCCACCACCACCCCACCCTCACACCCTCCACCCACCACCACCATCACACCCTCACACCCTCCACCCTCACACCTCCACCCACCACCACCCTCACACCCTCCCCACCCCCACACCCTCCACACACCACCACCCTCACACCCTCCACCCACCACCACCCCACCCTCACACCCTCCACCCACCACCACCATCACACCCTCACACCCTCCACCCTCACACCCTCCACCCACCACCACCCTCACACCCTCCCCACCCCCACACCCTCCACACACCACCACCCTCACACCCTCCACCCACCACCACCCCACCCTCACACACTCCCACCCACCACCACCCTCCATCCCTCCCACCCACCACCACCCTCACACCCTCCCCCCACCACCACCCTCACTCCCTCCCACCCACCACCACTCTCACACCCTCCACCCACCACCACCCTCACACCCTCCACCCACCACCACCCTCACACCCTCCACCCACCACCACCCTCACCCCCTCCACCCACCACCACCCCCACACCCTCCACCCACCACCACCCTCACCCCCCCCACCCACCACCACCCTCACACCCTCCACCCACCACCACCCTCACACCCTCCACCCACCACCACCCTCACACCCTCCACCCACCACCACCCTCACACCCTCCACCCACCACCACCCTCACTCCCTCCACCCACCACCACCCCCACACCCTCCACCCACCACCACCCTCACTTCCTCCACCCTCACACCCTCCACCCACCACCACCCCCACACCCTCCACCCACCACCACCCTCACACCCTCCCACCCAATACCACCCTCACTCACTCCACCCCCACACCCTCCACCCACCACCACCCTCACACCCTCCACCCACCACCACCCCCACACCCTCCACCCACCACCACCCTCACACCCTCCCACCCAATACCACCCTCACTCACTCCACTCCCACACCCTCCACACACCACCACCCTCACACCCTCCACCCACCACCACCCCGACACCCTCCACCCACCCCCACCCCCACACCCTCCACCCACCACCACCCTCACACCCTACCACCCAACACCACCCTCACTCCCCCCACCCCCACACCCTCCACCCACCACCACCCTCACACCCTCCCACCCAACACCACCCTCACTCCCTCCACCCTGACACCCTCCACACACCACCACCCTCACACCCTCCACCCACCACCACCCTCACACCCTCCACCCACCACCACCCTTCACCCTCCACCCACCCACACCCTCACACCCTCCACCCACCACCACCCCGACACCCTCCACCCACCCCCACCCCACACCCTCCACCTACCACCACCCTCACACCCTCCACCCACCACCACCCTCACACCCTCCACCCACCACCACCCTCACACCCTCTACAAACCACCACCCTCACACCCTCCACCCACCACCACCCCCACACCATCCCACCCACCACAACCCTCACACCTCCACACACCACCACCCCAACCTCATACCCTCCACCCACCACCACCCTCAAACCCTCCACCCACCACCACCTCACCCTCACACCCTCCACCCACCACCACCCTCACACCCTCCACCCACCACCACCCCACCCTCATACCCTCCACCCACCACCACCCTCACACCCTCCCACCCACCACCACCCTCACTCCCTGCCACCCACCACCACCCCCACACCCACCGCCACCCCCACACCCTCACACCCTCCACCCACCACCACCCCCACACCCTCACACCCTCCACCCACCACCACCCCCACACCCTCCCACCCACCACCACCTTCACACCCTCCCACCCACCACCACCTTCACAACCTCCACCCACCACCACCCTCACACCCTCTCACCCACCACCACCCCCACCCTCTCCACCCACCACCACCCTCACTCCCTACACCCACCACCACCCCCACACCCTCCACCCACCACCACCCTCACTTCCTCCACCCTCACACCCTCCACCCACCACCACCCTCACACCCTCCACCCACCACCACCCCCACACCCTCCACCCACCACCACCCCCACACCCTCCACCCACCACCACTCTCACACCCTCCCACCCAACACCATCCTCACTCCCTCCACCCCCACACCCTCCACCCACCACCACTCACACCCTCCCACCCAACACCACCCTCACTCCCTCCACCCTGACACCCTCCACACACTACCACCCTCACACCCTCCACCCACCACCACCCTCACACCCTCCACCCACCACCACCCTCACACCCTCCACCCACCCACACCCTCCACCCACCACCACCCCGACCCTCCACCCACCCCCACACCCTCCACCCACCACCACCCTCACACCCTCCACCCACCACCACCCTCACACCCTCCACCCACCACCACCCTCACACCCTCCACCCACCACCACCCTCACACCCTCCACCCTCCACCCACCACCACACCATCCCACCCACCACAACCCTCACACCTCCACATACCACCACCCCACCCTCATACCCTCCACCCACCACCACCCTCACACCCTCCACCCACCACCACCCCACCCCCACACCCTCCACCACCCCCACACCCTCACACCCTCCACCCACCACCACCCCCACACCCTCCCACCCACCACCACCTTCACACCCTCCCACCCACCACCACCTTCACAACCTCCACCCACCACCACCCTCACACCCTCTCACCCACCCCCACCCCCACCCCCTCCCACTCACTCCACCCTCACTTCCTCCAGCCACCACCACCCCCACACCCTCCCACCCACCACCACCCCACCCTCACTCCCTCCCACCGATCACCACCCTCACACCCACCACCACCCCCACACCCTCCACCCACCACCACCCTCACTCCCTCCCACCCACCACCTCCCTCACACCCACCACCACCCCACCCTCACACCCTCCACCCACCACCACCCTCACTCCCTCCCACCCACCCCAACCTCACACCCTCCCACCCACCACCACCCCCACACCACCCTCACACCCACCACCACCCTCACACCCTCCCACCCACCACCACCCCCACACCACCCTCACCCCACACCACCCTCACACCCACCACCCCCTCACACCCACCACCACCCTCACACCCGCCACCACCCCACACCACCCTCACACCCACACCATCCTCACCCCACACCACCCTCACACCCACCACCATCCTCACCCCCACGCCCACCACCACCCCCACACCACCCTCACACCCACCCTCACACCCACCCTCACACCCACCCTCACACCCACCCTCACACCCACACCACCCTCACCCCACACCACCCTCATACCCACCACCACCCTGTAATTGATAATATGGAAAGATGTGTCATTTGAAACATGGAAGTCTGGCAATATCTGGTCTGAGAGAAACATGAGAGAATACAGGGAAAGATCCCACAAAGGGGCTAGTTTAGCACACTGGGCTAAATCGCTGGCTTTTAAAGCAGACCAAGCAGGCCAGCAGCACGGTTCAATTCCTGTACCAGCCTCCCCGAACAGGCGCCGGAATGTGGCGACTTGGGGCTTTTCACAGTAACTTCATTTGAAGCCTACTTGTGACAATAAGCGATTTTCATTTCATTTCAAGGGTTAACAGCAGCTGCAAAGAGCAGGATTGTAAAATACAGATATCCTTGGTCAAGCAGGCTCGACAAACAAGACAAACAGGATTTTGAATGAAGCCAAAAACAATGCCTCACACCTTCATTGAAAGTAACTATCTTTGTAAGGGTCTGGAAAAGAATGGATGAGGTTCAGTTGAATTTGGTGATAATTCTAGGTGTGAAATTTTGCTAATACCAGGTAATTTAAAGAAAACTGGAGACTATCAGTCTACGAGAAACATAATTCAAAGCCAAAATCAAAGTCAAAATTATGAGCTGAGGACACAATTGGAAAATAAAACTATAGAAATGACAGGAATTAAAAGTAACACCTCTTGAAGTCAAAGCATTTTGAACATCACAAAGGAAACAATGTAATCAGATCTATGAGATGAAGTCATGTCAAAATGAATACTTAGTTGGATTAGAAAGTTTAGATCAAAGGTACTTTTTACAAACAAAGTTAAATAAGAGTTACTTTACAATAAAGTCCTAAAAACTAGATAACTGTTAGAAAAATATATAAACCCGAAGAAAGGGAACAACTACCAGAACCAGAACTCAGAGGGAGAGAGAGGAGAAGCAGAGAAGGAAGAAGCAGCTCAGACTCAGATTACAGTCAGCTCGGTCATGAGAAAGACAGGGTATAGCAGCCGAGCTAAACAGCTAATACATCTAAGAAAGACTAGAATTTACAGAGTAGGCAGAGTCAGCTCAGAGACAGCCAGCAGAACCAGCTCTCACAGCTCGGTACATGGGAAAGATAGACACAGCAACCGAGCTGACCAGCGAATACATCTAAAGAAGACCAGACTTTAAAGAAGATTGATTTTCAAGTTGGGCCTGAAGGTCCCTTCAACCAACCAGAAGGATCCAGAAGCAAGATCTTTATACCTTTCTGTAAAGACAGTAATTGCAGCTTTTTAAAGAAAAAAATATAATAATAAAATAACTTAATTTAACCTGAAATAGTGGTTATTCCAAAGTCTACTTTACTTACTTAGCAATGCGGGACCCAAGATCGAAGCTACTAAGTGGTAAGTAGATGAAATCTTCGGGGAAGGTATGGGTTATACCGGGGGATAACTTGAAAACATAGTTTGACCTGAATAGCACCCACTGAAGCCTGCATCGGAGTCAGGGAGTGAGAATCCCTGATCACCATTTAGAATATCGGCCCTTTTTGGTATAGGGGGACTTCTAAGAATAGTGGTGAGCTTTCAAAAACAACCCCCACACCATCCTCTCATGCACCACCACCCCCACACCACCCTCACACCCACACCCACGCCAACCACACACCCGCCCGCACACCCACAACACCCCTACACACCCGCTCCACCACCATCACCACCCCCACTGCCCCCTCCCAAACATACCCCCCTCCCTCCTCCCCAACACACCTCCACCACCTGCACTCCCCTCCACCCCCCCCCCCCCCCCCAGCCCGTGCTCTAATCATGCGTGATGTCTTGTGTCTTGCAGGAGGTGCTGGTGATGGGGCGGGTCCTTCTGGTGACCTCCGCTACCGACCCCAGCCACAGTCACAGCCAAAACCCCAGGTGCCGATCAGTGACGAGGACGACACCAGATGGCACGGATGGGGCCAACCTGGTTCCCAGGATACCTTGGAGCTCAAGTTCGTGGACGACACAGATTTCCTGTCACAGCTGTCTCCAACACCCTCCAACATCCCAGAGCCACTCACCTCGGTTGGGCATGTTAGTGAAAAGGCTACTGGGACACTATCTGGTGCTCACCACACACATGCTCCGGTACAGCAGGTGGAGGCAGGAACACCCGAGGGGGCGGATGGTCGGAGGGCAGGCCGAAACCAGGGACGAACTGCCATCCAGACGGTTTTCGGGCTTCTGGAACAGATTGTGGAGATGCAGTCACAGAGCAAGAAACTACATGAGGGGTTGTCGGTGAGTATCCAGCACCTTCAGGAGCAGGTTGAGGAGTCCAAGCGCATGCAGGAGCAGGAGGGGGTGCCTGCCATGCGTGCCACCCAGGCCAACACCATACGCGTGGAGTCTGAAGTGGAGACCTTGAGGGGCAAGGGTTTCGGCCATAGATCAGCATAAACAAAGTCTGGGGCACTCAGTACAGGCAGTGACTAAGGCCCAGGAGAGGGCTGCCCTCTCACAGGCAGCCATGTGTCATGGACCACCTGGACATTGCTGCGGTGCACCTGAGCGTGGCACAGTCATAGCAGGTCGTGGCTGAGAATGTTGGCGGCATTGCCCAGGCGCTGGCCGATGTGGCAAAGAAACAGAGGGAGGTGGCCCAGTCGCAGATGGAGGTGGTCCACTGCCTGTGCTTCATGGCCACCGGCATGCAGACTCCGGCCGATGCGGCAGCGGGCCTTCAGGACTGGCAACGCCAATTGTTAGGGGAGCCTCAGGGGTTAGCCCCGCCCGCACCTCCGTCCCATGGAATAGCCCGGGGGCCATCGGGCACACCAAGGGAGGAGGAGGTGATGAGGCCCCTCCCGGTGACTCCCGCAGAGGAGGTGCCGGAACACCGCGGCACCTTGGACACCCCCTCCTGTCCCTGGAGCATCACATTGGCACCACGCCACCTGGGACACCCGAGCAGCAGCACATCCAAGCCCGGTCACCCCAGAAAATGGCTGCCAAAGGGGACCCAGGGCACAGGGCGGGAATCACAGCAGGCCAGGAAAATAGACACCAGTTAAGTTGGCACCGGAGCCGGTAATCGGCTTGGCCGTTAGTGGAGTGGACGGGGTCGCAGCAGACTCGCCATTTTCTCCACCGAGCAGCCTCGAGAAGCCTCCAATTCTGTCGACAATTCTTTGTTCAACGTTCGTTGCCCTGGTCCTTCTGGGCATTTCCCTTATGAGGGCATCTTATACCATCAGTCAGGTGGGATTTTAAACACAGGTACCCCAGAAATTGGGTGAAAAGGGCTAAAATTGCAGTACCCTGGCCGGAGCCAGCACATGTGCGTCTTCCCACTATATACCACCTCCGGAAGTCTCAGGGAGAATTCTTACACCCTAAAGTTAAGTAGGTTGTGAAATATGGCGATGATCATTAAGGTAGATATTATTAGGATTAAATCACAATTCGATATAATTAAAGGGGTTCAAAGACATATCGAAAAGGTGCAGCTAAACTATCAAAAGCAACTGTCAAGTTCCACAATCTTTTTTTGCCGCTTATTGTAAAGGTTTAACTTTTTGTCGTATTTTTCTCTCTTAACCTGGTGAAGGAGCTGACACTCACTGAGACACAGCTCCTGGGATTTGACATTCGCTCGGGGTACAATTCCCTGGGTGCTGACACCCACTGAGCAGAGCAGTTTCTGCAGAGGGTACACAGATTGCACATGAAGTATATCCTGTTGCGAATTAAGACATTATTCTTCAAGATAAGGAACAGCGGATCCCACACACAACCTGAATTTTCCAATGTTGAGGAACTAAATATCTTTTCAAGGACTGACAGTGCTTATTCACCATCCTCAGGAAAGATGTACATCAGAAGAACAATGAGCTTCTATTCAGTGTCATTCGATTCACAACATTCAACTGTACTCATGGTGCCTGTGAGCCTTGTGCAGTACGCGGTCCCCGCTGAGGGGCGGAGGCTCAACAGCTTGCTTGTTCATTCCACAAACCCTGACCCAAGTAGGAGCCGGGTTCCTGAATAGTCACGACTGGGACTTGGATAACATACATAGAACATAGAACAATACAGCGCAGTACAGGCCCTTCGGCCCACGATGTTGCACCGAAACAAAAGCCATCTAACCTGCACTATGCCATTATCATCCATGTTTATCCAATAAACTTTTAAATGCCCTCAATGTTGGCGAGTTCACTACTGTAGCAGGTAGGGCATTCCACGGCCTCACTACTCTTTGCGTAAAGAACCTACCTCTGACCTCTGTCCTATATCTATTACCCCTCAGTTTAAAGTTATGTCCCCTCGTGCCAGCCATATCCATCCGCGGGAGAAGGCTCTCACTGTCCACCCTATCCAACCCCCTGATCATTTTGTATGCCTCTATTAAGTCTCCTCTTAACCTTCTTCTCTCCAACGAAAACAACCTCAAGTCCATCAGCCTTTCCTCATAAGATTTTCCCTCCATACCAGGCAACATCCTGGTAAATCTCCTCTGCACCCGCTCCAAAGCCTCCACGTCCTTCCTATAATGCGGTGACCAGAACTGTACGCAATACTCCAAATGCGGCCGTACCAGAGTTCTGTACAGCTGCAACATGACCTCCCGACTCCGGAACTCAATCCCTCTACCAATAAAGGCCAACACTCCATAGGCCTTCTTCACAACCCTATCAACCTGGGTGGCAACTTTCAGGGATCTATGTACATGGACACCTAGATCCCTCTGCTCATCCACACTTTCAATAACTTTACCATTAGCCAAATATTCCGCATTCCTGTTATTCCTTCCAAAGTGAATCACCTCACACTTCTCTACATTAAACTCCATTTGCCACCTCTCAGCCCAGCTCTGCAGCTTATCTATATCCCTCTGTAACCTGCTACATCCTTCCACACTATCGGCAACACCACCGACTTTAGTATCGTCTGCAAATTTACTCACCCACCCTTCTGCGCCTTCCTCTAGGTCATTGATAAAAATGACAAACAGCAACGGCCCCAGAACAGATCCTTGTGGTACTCCACTTGTGACTGTACTCCATTCTGAACATTTCCCATCAACCACCACCCTCTGTCTTCTTTCAGCTAGCCAATTTCTGATCCACATCTCTAAATCACCCTCAATCCCCAGCCTCCGTATTTTTTGCAATAGCCTACCGTGGGGAACCTTATCAAACGCTTTGCTGAAATCCATATACACCACATCAACTGCTCTACCCTCATCTACCTGTTCAGTCACCTTCTCAAAGAACTCAATAAGGTTTGTGAGGCATGACCTACCCTTCACAAAGCCATGCTGACTATCCCTGATCATATTATTCCTATCTAGATGATTATAAATCTTGTCTCTTATAATCCCCTCCAAGACTTTACCCACTACAGGCGTGAGGCTCACCGGTCTATAGTTGCCGGGGTTGTCTCTGCTCCCCTTTTTGAACAAAGGGACCACATTTGCTGTCCTCCAGTCCTCTGGCACTGTTCCTGTAGCCAATGATGACATAAAAATCAAAGCCAAAGGTCCAGCAATCTCTTCCCTGGCCTCCCAGAGAATCCTAGGATAAATCCCATCAGGTCCCGGGGACTTATCTATTTTCAGCCTGTCCAGAATTGCCAACACATCTTCCCTACGTACCTCAATGCCATCTATTCTATTAGCCTGGGGCTCAGCATTCTCCTCCACAACATTATCTTTTTCCTGAGTGAATACTGACGAAAAATATTCATTTAGTATCTCGCCTATCTCTTCAGACGCCACACACAATTTCCCATCCCTGTCCTTGACTGGTCCTACTCTTTCCCTAGTCATTCGCTTATTCCTGACATACCTATAGAAAGCTTTTGGGTTTTCCTTGATCCTTCCTGCCAAATACTTCTCATGTCCCCTCCTTGCTCGTCTTAACTCTCTCTTTAGATCCTTCCTCGCTACCTTGTAACTATCCATCGCCCCAACTGAAACTTCACACCTCATCTTCACATAGGCCTCCTTCTTCCTCTTAACAAGAGATTCCACTTCCTTGGTAAACCACGGATCCCTCGCTCGACGCCTTCCTCCCTGCCTGACCGGTACATACTTATCAAGAACACGCAGTAGCTGATCCTTGAACAAGCCCCACTTATCCAGTGTGCCCAACACTTGCAGCCTACTTCTCCACCTTATCCCCCCCAAGTCACGTCTAAGGGCATCATAATTGCCCTTCCCCCAGCTAGAACTCTTGCCCTGCGGTGTATACTTATCCCTTTCCATCATTAACGTAAACGTCACCGAATTGTGGTCACTGTCCCCAAAGTGCTCTCCTACCTCCAAATCCAACACCTGGCCTGGTTCATTACCCAAAACCAAATCCAACGTGGCCTCGCCTCTTGTTGGCCTGTCAACATATTGTTTCAGGAAACCCTCCTGCACACACTGTACAAAAAATGACCCATCTATTGTACTCGAACTATATATTTTCCAGTCAATATTTGGAAAGTTAAAGTCTCCCATAATAACTACCCTGTTACTTTCGCTCTTATCCAGAATCATCTTCGCCATCCTTTCCTCTACATCCCTAGAACTATTAGGAGGCCTATAAAAAACTCCCAACAGGGTGACCTCTCCTTTCCTGTTTCTAACTTCAGCCCATACTACCTCGGAAGAAGAGTCCCCATCTAGCATCCTCTCCGCCACCGTAATACTGCTCTTGACTAGCAGCGCCACACCTCCCCCTCTTTTGCCTCCTTCTCTGAGCTTACTAAAACACCTAAACCCCGGAACCTGCAACATCCATTCCTGTCCCTGCTCTATCCATGTCTCCGAAATGGCCACAACATCGAAGTCCCAGGTACCAACCCATGCTGCCAGTTCCCCTACCTTGTTTCGTATACTCCTGGCATTGAAGTAGACACACTTCAAACCACCTACCTGAACACTGGCCCCCTCCTGCGACGTCAAATCTGTGCTCCTGACCTCTATACTCTCATTCTCCCTTACCCTAAAACTACAATCCAGGTTCCCATGCCCCTGCTGCATTAGTTTAGATTGTTGCTTGTATATACTTTTCTAACCCAAGGGTTGAAAAGAAGCCATTTTTGACTCTCCTTTCCAGACTCCTCCTTGACTACTACATTGACGACGAGGGTAAAGCAGAACTGCAGTCAGCGCTACTAGCCATTTGGAGTACAGCCACCTCTCTTTACAAAGGAGTAAGGTTTGCACCATTTTGAAAATGCCGCTCTTTGGCAGACTCGATGCATTCAATGGGGGTGTAGAGGACTAGTCTCAGAACACTTTATTTTTATAAAGACGAATGCAATCATTGGGGATGATTGCCAGCCGATAATTCTTCTGACTGCCTGTGGGGCCCCCCATTTCAGCGTCATAAAGAGTCTAATATATCCCACTGCCCCAGACTCCAAGACATTCAAAGAACTAGTGGCGCTTGTGACCCAAGCCATCAATCATTGCAAAGATACCAGTTTAACTTGGCCGACTGAACTATTGATGGGTTGGAGGCTCAGGACCCGCCTCAGTCTCATGTTCCCCGATATTGGCGGGAAAATTCAACGCAGTCAGGTCCTGCAGAGCCACGGTCAAAGCAAGGCAAGCGGACACTGAGCAGGGGTTTCCGACCGTGGGACGTGGTGTACGTCCAAAACATCGGGGGCGGAGCCCATTGGATTCCAGGGACTTGTACAACAGACCGGACCAGTCTCGCATCAAATAAAGTCTCCCGGACGGACAGTGCGGAAGCACTTTTGATCACCTCAGGAGCGGGGGGCCAGTGTTCGGACATGCCGCACCTGAAGAACCGTCTTCCGGGCATGGCAGTGATGTACCATCAATGACGACAGACGAGGAGTCGGGAGAAAAACTGGCTTTAATCAGCTAAAAGACACCTGCTGGCAGCCGGTCCCAGAATGAGGGTAGGGCTGGAGGTTAGCCACCTTTATACGTGAGCCCGAGGGGAGGAGCCACAGGCGGAGCCAGCAGGGACAAGCCCAGGCATGTAACAATACAACAGTACAATACAATACAATACTATACAGTGGTTTACCACATTCACCCCTTGTTAAAAAAAGAGTGAAGTGGACGGGTTGAGTTATAGATCGAGTCTGTCGGGGGATTTGACTCTCCGCCGTGTCCACCTCAGTCCCGGCTGTGGTGTGGATATTGGTGTCGGATGAGGTGTTGAGGCCTGCGTGTCCAGGAGTGTGTCGTCTTCTGCATCTCGTAGTAGATGAGTCGCAACGGAGGGAGACAATGTAGAGTCGGGGGTAGTGGTGATGGTCACTGGGGAACCTGCGGGTGCCAAATCCCGAAGGGAGACTGTGCCCTCCCACCCGTCATGGTGTGCCACGTAGGCATATTGGGGGTTAGCATGGAGGAGAAGGACCTTTTCGACCAGTGGATCCGACTTATGGCTCCTTGCATGCTTCCAGAGGAGGACGGGCCCTGGGACCGTCAGCCAGGATGGGAGCGAGACCCCTGAGGTGGACTTACTGGGGAAGACATATTCTCTCATGAGGGGTCATATTGGTGGCAGTGCACAGGAGTGACCGGATGGAGTGGGGCGCATCAGGAAGAACCTCCTGCCAGCGGGAGACAGGGAGACTTCTAGACCATAGGGCAAGGAGGATGGCCATAGGTGGAGCGAGTTTAAGAGTCAAGCGGCTACATACGGTGAGGGGGAGCAGGGATCCATCGAACTCCAGGCTAAGCCTTTTGAGGTGGCACTGGAAGTCAAGATCTAGTAGCACGGCAGCGCAGAGTTGTGGGAGAACATAGAGTTTGAACCCTTTGAACTCAACGCCTTGTACTGTAAGGGGTGCAACACAGTACCCACGGACTTCCACGGGATGAGATTCGGAAGCCAGGGAGATTTTCTGGCTAACGGGTAAGATTGGGAGGGAGCAGCGCCGTACCGTATCTGGGTGAATAAAACTCTCTGTGCTCCCGGAGTCGAACAGGCAGGTTGTCTCGCGACTGTTGATCCGGACTGGCATCATGGATTTGGCAAGGTGATGAGGTCGGGACTGGTCGAGGGTGATGGAGGCGGGTTTCGGAAGGTGGACGGGCCAATCGGATGAGCAGGGGTTCCGGGAGGCGGCGGGGTGAATCAAAGATGGCGGCCCCGGCAGGTCGCACGTGGCGGGTGGCGTCGAAGATGGCAGCCAAGATGGTTGCCCCCACGGGTCGCATGTGGCTGGTGGCGTCAAAGATGGCGGCCCCCACGGGTTGCACATGGTGGGCGGTGTTGAAGAAGGCGGCCCCACAGGTTACACGCAGCGCTGCTGGGCTTACAAACAGGTCGGGCCTGGCAGACTTTAGAGAAGTGGTCCTTCTTACCGCACCCGTTGCCGATCGCGCTCCTCGCTGGGCAGCGTTGCCTGGGGTGCTTACCCTGTCCACAGAAGTAGCATTTTGGGCCTCCGGGATTGGCAGGTTGCAGCGCGGCACAGGCTTGTGGCGCCCCGGGTCGGGTGATGGCGGTGCCCCCGATGTCCATGAGGGTGCCACGTGGTCAGAGGTGTAGGCATCCAAGTTGCGGAAGGCCACTTATAATGAGTCCGAAATCCGTACTGTTTCTTGGAGGTCGAATGTACCCCCTTCTAGTAGGCGCTGGCGGATGTAATTAGATTTTATGCCTGCGACATAGGCGTCCCGGATCAGCAACTCTGTGTGCTCGGCAGCCGATACCGCATTACAACTGCAGTTGCGGCCGAGTACCCGCAATGCGCGCAGAAATTCGGCTTGCGATTCTCCGAGGCGCTGTCGCCTCGTGGCAAGGAGATGCCTAGCATACACCTCGTTGACTCCCTTAACATACTGTCCTTTCAACAGCGTAATCACATCCTCGTACGAGTCAGCGTCCCTGATGATAAGGAATACTTGTGGGCTCACCCGGGAGTTGAGGATTCACAGCTTGTGGGTGTCGACGACGGCGATCACGTAGGACTCGACGTACGATTCGAAGCAGCATAGCCAGTGTTCAAACATAATAGTGGCGTCGGCTGCTTGGGGGTCTAGCTCCAGGCGATCAGGTTTTAGCGATGGATCCATCGAACATTTTAAGCTGATTAAATTGACGTACCATCAATGACGACAGACGAGGAGTCGGGAGAAAAACTGTGGCTTTAATCAAATTAAAGACACCTGCTGGCAGCCGGTCCCAGAATGAGGGCAGGGCTGGAGGTTGGCCACATTTATACATGAACCTGAGGGGAGGAGCCACAGGCGGAGCCAGCAGGGACAAGCCCAGGCATGTAACACTACACCAGTACAATACAATACAGTGGTTTACCATAGTCAGCCCGGCATATGGGGGACTGGAGGGTGTTGCCCTCCAGGGACCCAGACACCAAGATGCGAGAGGTTGAGGACTTGGATTTTGAGATGGAGACCCAGGTATCCGAGGTTTCCGATGGCAACCTTGCTGGGGATCAGTCGCCAGTGGTATGCCCCAGCCCGTCATCGGGGAAGCGTCATTCCCCGACACGATGCAGCCCCGCAAAACAGCCCCGCAGCCATAGGAGGGGCAGCCACGGGCAAAGAGGAGAAGACGGCCTCTGACCCTCCCTACTTCAAAGGGGCTTATGGACTTTGGCCGGGGGAGGAATGTTATAACCTCCACAAGACCAATGGAGGCTACCCGATTAACACCGCAACCTCTTGTAGCCATCTGGGATGGCCACTTCCCGATTACAAAATGGACACTTTGCAAAGATTGCAGGGAAAATGGACAATGCTGAGAAAACAAGCAGGTTCAGGGTTTGTCTGCCTATTGGAGCCGCAGCTCCCAGACAAGACCAAAACTGTAGGCCCATTAGCATACTAATGGCCCATCTCCGGGAACAAAAGAGTAACATTTGAGTAACCGATACTAAGGCAGACACCCCGGCGCCAGAGGAGACCGAAACAAAGCAGGCCAATGGCCACCTAGGACATGCCCAGTCATCAGGGCACCCACCCCTTTATTGGATGAAATCAATAGGAATGATCAAGAAACGGCCCAATTGATTGGGGCCAAGTTCAAGGCCCGCCCAAAAGAGCGCGAAGCCCCTTTGAGTATAAGAAGGAGCCCCCAAGAGAGAATCATTCTCTTGGCTCCGGCTCTCACCGAGGAGAGACCCGTCCACCAGCTGCATCAGAAGCAAGTCAGTCCAAGGTCAACGCTCGCTACCAGATGAACGACCTTAGCTGTTCCCCTTCACCACTTCGACCCCAGCAACCTCAGATCCGAACAACGGCCATTGTTCCTCTGACTGAATGGGCGCCCGAAGCTAAGTATAGGCTTTAGCAGTAGTGATAGTTTAGTCTGTAGTATTTGTGCATGAGTAGATTTAACTGTATGTGTAAATAAATAGTATTGACTTTGAACTAACTAACTGGTGTATTGGCTCTTTGATCAGTATTCGGTTTGAACCTTGTGGCGGTATCAAAAGATACCTGGCGACTCTAGAGCAAACATAATTAAATTAAGGAAGGCGACCACATTGACCGCCATATTCAGAGCCAACCAAAGCGAGCAACACTCTTGGAATATGAGTTCCCCCGCTGAGGGGTGGAGGCCCATCTGCGGCCTTGTTAATTCCACAGGTTAAAGCCCGGCCCAGGTAGGAGCCGGGGTTCCAGAATAGTCCCAACTGGGACTTGAACTGTTGCTTGTATATACTTTTCCTAAAACAAAAGTTGACAATAAATCACTTTTGACTCTTCTTTCTGGACTCCTCCTTGACTATTACAACATCATTTCCCTGGATTTCTGTTGTAGTTAAACTGATATGCCAAAGAATACCATTAAATACAAGATGAGAAAGTGGGATAAAAGACAAAGATCCTTCAGGGGGGAATTCTCCTCTTCATGGTGGAGTGCAGCCAGGTGTATCTGGCCCACCTTGATCTATTTGCCAAGATCAAGACTCATTAGGTATGCATGGCACTGTAACACCAGCAGTGTTAAAGAGATAAACGTACCCTGATGATTAGAGGAGATGCCCCAATGAAGGCTTCAGTGCACCTTCAACAGTTGTTCACTGGCAGTGGAATGGGGAGAGCTGCAGAGCTGCAGACTGGCACATTCCAAGGTTCAGGATTCCAAGCTGAGGAATGCACTAAAGCTTGGGACAGCCATGGCAAAAGCTCAATGGGGAAAATCCATTGTCCTCCTGGTATTAATTACTGAGGGGTTAGAATGGGTTCAATTTGCGGCTTGGGTCACTGTCTGTACGGAGTCTGCACGTTCTCCCCGTGTCTGCATGGGTTTCCTCCGGGTGCTCCGGTTTCTTCCCGCAAGTCCCGAAAGACGTGTTTATTAGGTGAATTGGACATTCTGAATTCTCCCCCAGTGTACCCGAACAGGCACCGGAGTGTGGTGACAAGGGGATTTTCACAGTAACTCCATTACAGTGTTAATGTAAGCCTACTTATGACACTAATAAAGATTATTATTATTATGCATGCACCCGAGAATGTTTCACGTTCAATAAATATACACCATAAATATTTTTTTTAATTTTCCAATTAAGGGCCAATTTACTGTGGCCAATCCATCTTCCCTGAACATTTCTGGGTTGTGGGAGTGAGACCCATGCAGACATGGGGAGGATGTGCAAACGCCACACGGACAGTGAACCGGGGCCAGGATCGAACATGGGTCCTCAGCGCCGTGGGGCAGCAGTGCTAACCACTGCACCACCATGCCGCCCCATAAACTGTAAATATAACTTGTAATGGCAAATGTAGCGAAGGAAAGAAACTGGCAATTTATGTATGTCAAATGTCTACTGTTCTGTGATTTACCTTCACAGATTTTATGAATAAAAGTATATTTTTTGAGGGGGGGGGGCACGGTGGGCAGTGGTTAGCACTGCTGTGTCACGGCGCGAGGACCCGGGTTCAATCCCAGCCTCGGGTCACTCTCCGCATGGAGTTTGCACATTCTCCCCGTATCTGCGTCGTCTCATCCCCACAACCCAAAGATGTGCAGGGTAGGTGGATTGGCCGCGCTAAATTGCCCCTAAATTGGAAAACCTAAAAATAAAATAGAGGAATAGGAGGCCGCAGTAGGTCCCTTGTCCCCCATTAGGTGCACCTCAGATTGATTATCGAGCTGGAACCTACAGGCACGCTCCCACCAATGAACTAGCCTCCTCCAGTCTCACAACTCTCTGAGGTCTCTGCATTCCACCAACTTCTGTCCTCTCATACATCCCAATTTTCCTCATTCCACCATTGAAAGCCACTCCTTCAGCTGCCTAAGCCATACACACTGAAATTCCCACCCGGATCCTCTCTTGTCTCTCCACCTCTTTCCTTGCCACCTCTCTTTCCTTGGGGGCCCTCCTTAAAACATACGTCTTTGACCAAAATTTGTCCTAACAGCAGTTTTATTTGGTGATGCTCCAATAAAGTGCTTCGGGATACTTTATTACAGTAAGGATTTTATATAAATGCATTTTTTCTTCAAGGAAAGGCAAGATGAAAGTAGGAGTTTGATAGCTTTGCGATCTAGCAAAACAATGAATAAGGATAGAAGAGTAGGAAACATGTTGATTTTAGCAGAATGATGAATCAAGAGCACAGGCCCTGGGAGATTCCTATCTTATTGGCAATGTAGTGCCCATGTACTGCACTAGCAGTGATCCTTCTGTGTGCCCCTCAGTCCTTGTAAACTACTGCCCCAAACTCCAAACTTTCCTTTCCAAACTCCTTGAACATGTCGCAGTCTTACAACCCTGTGCTCAGCTCTCCCACAACTTGCTCGTTTGAATGTCCCTGATTAAGTTGCCAAGCTTCCTGGAGAGACCCCTAACCAAAATCCAAAACAATGTTCTCTTGTTAGCAGCTAGGATAACTTGATTTAATGTTTCTTTTCAAAAGCTGCACCGAAGCTGTTCTAATAAAAAAAAAATGAGGTAAAGTTCACTTTGCAGCAAATTGTTGCCCTGTTAACATATCCTGCCCTATAATTTGCTGCTGACTAAAAAGATTCACCTCATTACACCCTCCAGTGAATCGGCTGAGAGCATTATTTGGTGCTACAGATTCCACAATAGCCTCACAGTCCAGGGTAATTTCTGTGCTGTTTTTTTTAACTGCTCTGATTGTAAGGAATGTTGATTTAATTTGAGATCAGGTTTATTATAAATAATGGCAGGGTGGGAGTGAGAGACAGGGCTGAGATACCATCACTGAACTACTCAAGTTTTATCTTCAGTTTATGATCCCCTGATGTTAAATTATCCCAATTGAAATTCCAAATGGCCTGAAGCTGGTTGTCAAATGAGGCTCCGAGGAACAATTTGGTTGCAAATATTTTGGTCACGAGATCACAACTTGCAAGCAATTTCAGTGGCAGAGAGTATAAAGTCATTCCGAATGCATTTAAGTGTGATTTAAACATATTGGGCGAGATTCTCCGACCCTCCGCGCCAAAATCGCGCTCAGCGTGGGAGCAGAGAATGACCCAAAATAGGCTTCCACGCCGGCGCGCGATTCTCTGGCGACCGGAGAATCGGCGGCAGTCGCGCGCAATCGACACAGCGCCGGTCGGGGGCCATTGAAAGCGGCCCCCAGGGAGATTCTCCGCACTCGACGAGCCAAGAGCCCGCCGGAGTGGTTCACATGTGGTCCCACCCGGCAGGACCTCGGCATTCTGGCTGTGGGGGCCGTCCTGGTGGGGGGGGGGGGGGTCCAACTCCGAGGGGGGCCTCCACGGTGACCAGGCCCGTGATCGTTGGCTAGCGATCGGCGGGCGCGCTCATTTTAAGGGGAGGGGCCTATGTTCCTCCGCGCCGGGCCCCTGTAGGACACTGCCATGTTGTGGGGTGAAGACATGCGCGGCCGCGCTGGTGTAACTGCAGGGCACCGCCGGCAGACAAAGCTGCGGGACACACGTCGGGGCCCTGCTAGCCCCTTGAAGACGGAGAATCACCCCGGACTTTCTAGGAAAAATTCCCGCCCGTTTTCCGGCTGGCGTGGGGTCTTAGCTCCCACAAGGGCGAAGCCCATTCCCTTTTAGTGTAAGATAACTTATCTCATTTGGCATCTGAAGAATGTTCTTGTCCAGCTCGGTCAGTACAGCACCATTGGTTAAGAGTGCCAAAGGCAGAGTTATACTGTGGGCTGCGAATCACAGACAGCGAGTTGAGGGCTCTGAATCTGTCTCTATGTCAGACCAACAGGGGAGTTTCATTACATTATGAAGCCAACGTTACACTGACCTTGATACACGCAGAACAGGGCGTTGAGCCCAAGTGATGAGATATGAAGCCTAGGATTTTGCACAGACCCAGACTTACACTCCCATTGGTACTGAGCCCAGATATATTTTGCATTCTTAGACCAATAATGCAATATAGGCAGAGCTGGATAGGAATATTCTACATTTGGTGCCAAGTGAGCAGCTGATAAAATTATTTTACACTGAAAGGGGATCTGTTTAAATCACTCTTAAATGCATTTATAATGGTTCTTCTCTTTCAGCTAAGATCCAGGATGTAATCTTGTGACAAAATACTTGTAATTAAATGCAACATGGTTACTTGGAACTTCATTTAACAAGGAAGACATTTCTGGCAGTAATCTTCAGCATCATTGTTTTGAACAGTATTTGAGTGCTTGATACCACTGGGATTGTAGTAAGTCAGTGTGAAATCCTGGGGAACAATGTGCCTCCATTTAGACTCAATGTGTGTCTCATCAATATTCAGCCAAAGTGGAGTCAGGCTGCTCCCCATTGTGAGATCTTAGGACCTTTGTCACATCACTTGATCTCAACATCCTGTTGTGTGCCTGAGAAGCATGGTGGCACAGTGGGTTAGCCCTGCTGCCTCATGGCACCGAGGTCCCAGGTTCAATCCTGGCTCTGGGTCACTGTCTGTGTAGAGTTTGCACATTCTCCCCGTGTTTGTGTGGGTTTTGCACCCACAGCCCAAAGATATGCAAGCTAGGTGGATTAGCCATGCTAAATTGCCACTTAATTGGAAAAAATTAATTGGGTACTCTAAATTTATTTATTTTTAAATCCTGTTGTGTGTACATCAAGCTCAGTGTAACACTGGCTTTGTAACGTAATGAAACTCCCTCATTGGCCTAACGTTAGATGTAGACACAGATTCACAGAGCTCTCAGCTAGCTGGGTGTTGTGATTCACAGCCGACAGTTTAACTTTGCTTGCCAGAAGCATTTTGCACTATTCACCAATAGAAGAGACAGAGTTAGATAAGAACATTCTCTATTCGGTGAGCAGCTGCTCAGTTCATTCTGCACTGAAATGGAATATGCTTCAATTTTGACATTGGTTAAAAAAACAAATTAAATATTGATTGGCATGTTAGTCAGGTTGCCACAGATGCTTCCACTGCACAAAGCACAAAAAAAAAGGGTTTCCAATTTTAAAGTTTAGTCAGAAGGGAATTAAAACTGAAGGAACACAAAAGGAATAAGAATGGCCCATTAATGAAATGACAGGAGTTGTCAAACCAGGTCCCTTCCATGTTACAATCTTTACTTCCTTTTGCAGAGTTTTTATTTGCAAAAGTTTAAACTTTTGTTTTAATCGCAAAATTAAGTTAACCTTCAAGTGTCTCTTATTTCCCACCCATCTTAACCCCCTTCTTCTTTCCCTTCCCCTATTCTTCTCTCTTCAAGGGGATCAGTTAGCTCAGTTGGCTGGATAGCCGGTGATGCGGAGATGCCAACAGTGTGGGTTCAATGCCCATACTGGCTGGGGTTATTCATGAAGCCTTCTCAACCTTGCCCCTCGCCTTGAGATGTGGTGACCCTCAGTTAAATCCACCACCAGTCAGCCCTCTAACTGGAGAGTAGCCTATGGTCACCCCGGGACTGTGGCAACATTTATATTTATTGGCCCTTCTCTTCCCCCCCCCCTTTCCCTCTTCCCCTCTGACCACAGTGCTCACCTCCCTCACCACGAGACTCTCCTCTCTTCTCACCATACTGAATTCCAAAGTGCTCTGTGGGGTAGATTGAAAATCCCTTCATATCTAAAATTCATGGCAGTCCAGCCATTTGATTCTGGATTACCAGGACTTCAGTCCCTTCAACTCAATTGCTTGTTTTGATTCATAACTCATTCAGTATGTCATACCCTCTGCCACGAGGAATATTTACTCTCGATTAACCTTCGCAAGTCAAGTCAAATCCTAAAATTACTTTTCACTCACAAAACTGTAAGGAAACTTCTTTTAACAGCTTGGTCTGAACACTGACAGTTCATGGGCACTTGCCTTTATAGCTTAAAGGACCCCATGCAGTAATAATTATCACCCCCAATTAATTTACTGATTAAAAAAGTTAGAAACAATGAAAGCTCCAGTATTCAAACCTGTTCCGTGGGTATCAGGTGCACCAGAGGCTTCAGCAACAGGAGCCAGAATGTGAAGTTGATAACACTGCACAGTGCCACCCTAACAAATCAATTCACTAACACTTGTTAAAGAACTGGCTAACATTCAGTTTTGATTCTCTGTTACTTGCTCACTCACATACGCATTCATTAACTCACTGACATGAGTTCACCCCAGACTCCAGTCCCAGGAATTCATCCTTTTAAAACCCCTGGGGGTGGAGCTGAGCATCGTTGAAATTCTGCCAGGTGTCACGGAAACAGTTAATCTTTGTTTAAACCAATAGACGTGAAGAAAACCCCTCTCTCTCTCTGAATCAGATCATATTAGTGACGGCCCAGTATAGATGATTGGCCACTACACACAGAATAAGCAAACTCTCCTTTACCTTCTGCCATCACGCTTTCTCTGGTGGGCTAAGGCAACCTGATTCCTTGATAAAGTGTGGGGATATCTGATTTCTGAACACAAGGATTCTGGCCCCCGTAGAATGACCAGGGGTAGGGGAGGGGGTGTGGGGCTTGCAGACTGCGAGGAGGGGTGGACATCATGTAGATCCGCTGTATTTACCCCTCATTTATGTTGGGTTAGCAAATTCTAACTCAGGGATTAGGTGCTTTTCCTGGCCCCATCCTTATACCCAGGCAGCAGTTTAGCAGCGTGGCCATGAGACATTCCTGGGATATCCTGTGTCCTGCTCACCTGTCTTTTATCTAGTAGTTCCTCGCACCTATTGAAAGCACAGTAAGAAGTCTTACAACAGCAGGTTAAGGTCCAACAGGTTTGTTTCGATGTCACTAGCTTTCGGAGCGCTGCTCCTTCCTCAGGTGAACGAAGAGGTATGTTCCAGAAACATATATGTAGACAGATTCAAAGATGCCAGACAATGCTTGGAATGCGAGCATTAGCAGGTGATTAAATCTTTACAGATCCAGAGATGGGGATAGTGTCCCAGATAGTGTCGGACTACACCCTTCAACCAGACGAAATCGAAGTCCTCAGCAGAGGACTCAATTTCTGCACCACCACCAAAATGGACCCCATCAGTCTCGCGGCAGACACGGAGGAATTCATCAGGCGAATGAGGCTCCGGGAATTCTTCCACAGACCCCAAGGGGCCAACAGTGAACCCAAGCAGACTACCAATGAACCGGAACAGCAGACCGAGAGATCTGCAGTGCGGCAACCGAAGAGTAAAGAGACAAATTGGACCCCTCCCGAAGGCCGCTGCCCTAGACTCGACATGTATGCTCAAGCCGTCAGGAGTCGCGTCAATGCCAGATTCATCAGTCACATTCACAACACAGCCCCGAACGTCACCCAAGCACAACGCAATGCCATCAGCGCTCTCAAGACCAACCGCAGCATCATCATCAAACCAGCAGTCAAAGAAGGGGCCACTGTCATACTGAACAGAACGGACTACTGCAAAGAAGTATACCGACAACTCAACAACCAAGAACATTACAGACAGTTACCCGCAGATCCGACCAAGGAACACGTCCGCCAACTCAACAGACTGATCAAGACCTTGGATCCAGATCTTCAGAGCACCCTACTGCCTCCCAAAAATACACAAGGCCAACACACCAGGCCGTCTTATCGTTTCAGGCAATGGGACCCTGTGTGAGAACCTCTCTGGCTACATCGAGGGCATCTTGAAACCCATCGTACAAGGTACGCCCAGCTTCTGTCGCGACACGACGGACTTCCTACAGAAACTCAGCACCCATGGACCAGTTGAACCAGGAACATTCCTCGTCACAATGGACGTCTCGGCACTCTACACCAGGATCCCCCATGACGACGGCATTGCTGCAACAGCCTCAGTACTCAACACCGACAACTGCCAATCTCCAGACGCAATTCTGCAACTCATCCGCTTCATTCTGGATCACAACGTCTTCACCTTCGACAACAAGTTCTTCATCCAGACGCACGGAACAGCCATGGGGACCAAATTCGCACCCCAATACGCCAGCATCTTCATGCACAAGTTTGAACAAGACCTACTCACTGCACAGGACCTTCAACCGACGTTATACACCAGGTACGTCGATGACATTTTTCCTTTGGACCCACGGCGAAGAATCACTGAAACGACTACACGATGACATCAATAAGTTCCATCCAACCATCAGACTCACCATGGACTACTCTCCAAAATCAGTTGCATTCTTGGACACACTCGTCTCCATCAAGGGCGGTCACCTCAGCACTTCACTTTACCGCAAACCCACGGATAACCTAGGATGCTCCACTTCTCCAGCTTCCACCCTAAACACATTAAAGAAGCCATCCCCTATGGACAAGCGCTCCGTATACACAGGATCTGCTCAGACGAGGAGGAGCGTAACAGACATCTACAGCCGTTAAAAGATGCCCTCATACGAACGGGATATGGCACTCGACTCATCGATCGACAGTTCCAACGCGCCACAGCAAAAAACCGCACCGACCTCCTCAGAAGAAAAACATGGGACACAACCGACAGAATACCCTTCGTCGTCCAGTACTTTCCCGGAGCGGAGAAACTACGACATCTTCTTCACAGCCTTCAACACGTCATCGATGAAGATGAACATCTTGCCAAGGTCATCCCCACACCCCCACTACTTGCCTTCAAACAACCGCGCAACCTCAAACAAACCATTGTTTGCAGCAAACTACCCAGCCTTCAGAACAGCGACCACGACACCACACAACCCTGCCATGGCAATCTCTGCAAGACGTGCCAGATCATCGACATGGATACCACCATTACACGTGAGAACACCACCCACCAGGTACACGGTACATACTCGTGCGACTCGGCCAACGTTGTCTACCTCATACGCTGCAGGAAAGGATGTCCCGAAGCGTGGTACGTTGGCGTGACCATGCAGACGCTGCGACAACGAATGAACGGACATCGCACGACAATCACCAGGCAGGAATGTTCCCTTCCAGTCGGGGAACACTTCAGCAGTCAAGGGCATTCAGCCTCTGATCTCCGGGTAAGCGTTCTCCAAGGCGGCCTTCAGGACGCGCGACAACGCAGAATCGCCGAGCAGAAACTTATAGCCAAGTTCCGCACACATGAGTGCGGCCTCAACCGGGACCTGGGATTCATGTCGCATTACATTCATCCCCCACCATCTGGCCTGCGAAATCCTACCAACTGTCCTGGCTTGACACAATTCACACCTCTTTAACCTGGGGTTACGCCCATCTCTGGATCTGTAAAGATTTAATCACCTGCTAATGCTCGCATTCTAAGCATTGTCTGGCATCTTTGAATCTGTCTATATATATGTTTCTGGAACATACCTCTTCCTTCACCTGAGGAAGGAGCAGCGCTCCGAAAGCTAGTGACATCGAAACAAACCTGTTGGACTTTAACCTGGTGTTGTAAGACTTCTTACTGTGCTCACCCCAGTCCAACGCCGGCATCTCCATATCATGGCTACTATTGAAAGCAGGAAAGGTTTCTTGTTCTGGTCTTTGTGTAGAGCCTACAGTTAAGAATTTAAATGGCAACAAGTTTCAGATGGATCAATTGCTCCTGGAAGAGGAGTCACGGATCAATTCAGGGAACAGCCGGAGGAGAGCTTTGGATTGCCTACCTCAGAGGGGTTGTGTGCTGCGCCCAGTTTCCAAAATGGAAAAGGTCACTTTGTTGCACTTATCCATGTGCAGAGCACCCTCTCCAAATGTTTTAATCAGGTAACGGTAAGAGGCATTATGGGGACGAGATCATAGAGTCGTACAGTCATACAGCACAGAAAAGGTTCTTCAGCCCATCGAGTAAGCACCAGTCCAAAACAACCACCTAACTATTCTAATCCCATTTCCCAGCACTTGGCCCATAGCCTTGTGAAATGAAAATGAAAATCGCTTATTGTCACAAGTAGGCTTCAAATGAAGTTACTGTGAAAAGCCCCTCGTCGCCACATACCGCACCTGTTCAGGGAGGCTGGTACAGGAATTGAACCGTGCTGCTGGCCTGCCTTGTCTGCTTTAAACGCCAGCAATTTAGCCCAGTGTGCTAAACCAGCCCCTAGCTGTATGCCTTGGGATTGCAAGTACACATCTCAGTACTTCTTAAATGTTATGAGGGTCTCTGCTTCCACCATCCTTTCAGTCAGCGAGTTCCAAACTCTCACCACCCTCTGGGTAGAAAAGTTTTTCCTCACATCCCCTCCAAACTTCCTGCCCCTTCCTTACCTTAATTCTATGCCCCCTAGTCATTGTTCCCTTCACCAAGGGGAAAGGTTTCTTCCTGTCTACTCCATTTATGTCCCTCATAATTTTATACATCTCAAGCATGTCCCCCTCAGTCTCCTCTGCTCCAAAGAAAACAATCCAAGTCTACCCAATCTCTCTTCATAACTAAAACTCTTCAGCCCAGGCAACATGCAGGAAAATCTCCTCTGCACGCTTTCCAGTGCGATCACACCAATCCTATAATGTGGATTCCAAAACTGCACAAAATACTCATCTGGCCCAGGATTTTTGCCTACTTTTAAGCCTGCCATTCAGAACATCCTCTCTGTCAATGTTAATCTCTTTAGTTTTATTACAGTACTTCTTTCTGATTTCTATACATACACTGTCCCTCTCACAAGTGAACATTGACACAAAGTATTCATTTAGAACCCTACCGACATCCTCCAACCCCCCCCACACTAATTACCACTGTGGTCCTTCATGGGCCCTACTCTTTCCACAGTTATCATTTTACCCTTAATGAACTTGTAAAACGTCCCCGTGTCTGCGTGGGTTTTGCCCGCACAGCCCAAAGATGTGCAGAGTAAGTGGATTGCCCCTTAATTGGGAAAAATGAATTGGGTACTCTAAATTTTTTTTTTTAAATTAACTTGTAAAACAATTTAGGATTTTCCTTTATTTTACCTGCCAGTGTCCTTTCACCCCGTTTTGCTCTCCTAATTTCCTTTTTAAGGTCCCTCTTGCACATTCTAAATGCCTCTAGGATTTTTTGCCTGTGCCCTCGGGTCTTGGACTCCTCAGCATCACTCATTAACATTCCAAACTCCAGAGAACACAGCCATAATTTGTTCAAACTCTCCTCAAAGCATATCCCACAAAGTCCAGTTATCTTTCTGGTAAATCTACACTGCACGCCCTCCAAAGTCAATATGTCCATCCTAAGGTGTGCTGCCGAGAATTGCTCACAGTGCTTCAGATGTGGTCTAACCTGGGGTTAGCATAGCTGACATATGACTTCTAGTCCTCAAGGTATAAAGGCCAACATTCCATTCGCTTTTTTGACTGTTTTCTGTGCCTATTATTGATATTTTAATGATCTTTGTACCTGTACCCCAAGTCTCTTTAGACTTCCCCTGTTTCCAATTTTCCCCTATTTAGAAAGTGTCCTGTTCTATTCTATTTAGGTCCAAAGTGGATGTCCTCACACTTCTCTTCATTGAAATCCATTTGCCACAAATTCCCCCAATCACTTAATCTATCAACCCTCTTGAAATGTTATGCCTCCATCTGTACCGATTACATAACTTTGAGTCATTGGCAGATTTGGATCAGAGGCCTTCCTGTCGTTTGTGTTGTTCATGAATACAGTGAAAAGTTGAAGATCCAGCACAGATCTTGAAGGATATCACCATCACTTTCTGCCATTTAGAGTACCTGCTCATCAGCCTTACTCTCCACCTTCTCCTGTTCAGTCAATTCCCTAACCTGGTCTTGCATTCAGTACTGCTAAAAAAGGACAAGTTGTTGAAGCTTTTCATTTTGTACTCAATAGGACAATTTGCAAGACCACCAAAGATGAAAAGTTTAGACAACTTGGCCAGGATTCTCCCCTACCTGGCGGGGCGGGGGTCCCGGTGCGATGGAGTGGCGGGAACCACTCCGGCGTCGGGCCGCCACAAAGGTGCGAAGAAAGGGCCAAGCCCTTACCTTGAGGGGCTAGGCCCGCGCTGGAGTGGTTGGCATGCCGCCGGCTGGCGGGAAAGGCCTTTGGCGCCACGCCTGCCGGGGCCGAAGGGACTTTCCCGGCCGGCGGAAATCCGCGCATGCGCGGGAGCGTCAGTGGCTGCTGATGTCATCCCCGCGCATGCGCGGGGGGGGTCACTTCCGCGTCGGTCATCGTGGAGACTATGGCCGACGCGGAAGGAAAAGTGTGCCCCCACGGCACAGGCCCGCCCACGGATCAGTGGGCCCCGATCGCGGCCGAGTCCACCGTGGGGGCACCCCCCGGGACCAGATCGCCCCGCACCCCTCCCAGGACCCCGGAGCCCTCTCGCGCCGCCTGGTCCCGCCGGTGGGACCGGCATTACAGCAGCGGGACTTTGGCCCATCGCGGGCCGGAGAATCGCCGGGTGGAGCCCGCAGAACGGCGCGGCGCGATTCCCGCCCCCGGCGAATTTTCGGTGCCGGAGAATTCGGCGGCCGGCGGGGGCGGGATTCACGCCGCACCCCGGCGATTCTCCGACCCAGCGGGGGGTTGGAGAATCCCGTTCCTTGTCTTTTTTCAACAACGTTCACGTTCTGTGCTACCAAATGGTAATTTTCAATTCCACAAGTTTCAACTTTAACCAACTATCTCCCATGAATGACTTCATCAAATGACTTCTGGACACTCATTTAAATAACATTCACTGACACTTCACTGCTTTAGTCATGTTAAAGTATTATCAGGGAGCAATGAACGACAAGCCAAGAAAAAAACCTATTAATAATAATAATAATAATAATCGCTTATTGTCACAAGAAGGCTTCAATGAAGTTACTGTGAAAAGCCCCTAGTCGCCATATTCTGGGGCCTGCTCGGGGAGGCCAGAACGGGAATTGAACCCGCGCTGCTGGTCTTGTTCTGCATTACAAGCCAGCTTTTAAGAGTATAATGAATAGATAAATCCAACAGATGGGCATTAAGGAGAAATCTTAAAGGACAAGAAGGTGGTGCAGAGACAGAGGGATTTAGGGAAGGAATTCCAGAAATGAGAGTCTACATAGTTGAATCATGAGGTGAGGAGATGATGGAAATATGCAAAAGGCAAGATTGGAAGCACAAAGAATTTGTGGGGATTGTAATATGTCCAACATCCAGTAGTGGATGAGCAAAAATTAAACATTGGGAAGATAGAACCCATTGACTTCAGTTCCCATCACCAACTCGGTTTCCTACACACCGACTCCATCTCTCTCCCTGGCAGCTGTCTGAGACTCATTTAGACCATCGGAACTTTGGTGTTGCATTTAAGAAATGAACCTCCAATCGTATATCTGCACTATTGCCAAGACCATGCTTCCATGTCTTTGTTACCTCGAGGCTTAACCATTCCAACACTTTCCTGGCCAGCCTCTCACATAACATCTTCCACCTTCCAATAGCTGATCCAAAACTCTGCACGCTGTACCTTGACTTGCATCATGTCCACTTACCATCAGCAGTATGCTCACTGACCTACATTGACACCCAGACTTATCAAAACTATCTCTGCAAGCTTCTCCAGCTCTACAACCCTCGGAGATCTCTGACATTCTCCAATTCTGGCCTCTTGTGGATCCCTATTTTTAACCACCTCGCCATTAACAGCCATATTTTCAGTTGCCTGCGCCCTAAGTGAGGTGAACCTCCAATCATATATCTGCACTATTGCCAATCTCTTTGTTACCTTTGCACATGTCAACCATCCACATCCATCAGGATCTTCTACCCTGACTGTGTCATTTTGTGCTAACGGCTGCAGACATCTTGTAGATTCATCATAATACTTGTTCTGCCTCCTTTTCTGAAATGGGAGCTTCTTCACAAGTTTACGGTTGGTTGGTTCCTGTGAGCTAGATGGTAAGGTAGTTCTAAGATGTCGATTCATTAACTATTGTGAAGGTGATAACCCATTAATCAATGGTGCTGCTCTATAACTATAGCTAAGTAACGCAAGAAGCGGATGTTCCCGACTGTCCATTGCTTTTTTGAATAGCTGCTTCACAATCTGAACATATTTTTCAGCCTCCCATTGGATTGCGGATAAAGAGTTCCAGAAGTAATATGTCGAAAATCATAGCTCTGTGTGAACTCTGTCCATTCATGACTGCTAAAACATGGGCCATTGTCGCTCATGACAATTTGTGGTATTCCATGACAAGCAAATATGTCCTTGGTATGTTATATGGCACACCTGGTTGATGAATTGGCCAGTTGTAACACTCCTGGAAAGTTAGAGAAATAGTCGATCATGAACAGGTATTCTTTTCCTGCCAGATAGAAGAGATCCATTCCCACTTTCTGCCATGGAATCGTTATTATTTTGACCATTTGCGTTGGTTCTTTTCGTTGTTTGTACTAAAATTGCTGACAAGTTGCACAGTTTTCAATCATGATCTGAATGCCTTCATTGATGTCTGGCCAGTATACCCTGTCTCTAGCTCTTTGTTTGCATTTTTGTATGCCTAAGTGCCCCTCATGAATCTTCTGTAGAATCATGGATCTTAGAGATTGTGGTATGACAATCCTGTTTTGCCTGAGCAAAAGAAACATTTGTAATGATATCTATAGTATAAATATAGTAAAGGGTTAACAAGAGAGATTACATGTATATCAACATTAGATGGCATTACTGAGTGATCATATAAAAGGCTGCATCTCTAAGCATGCTGGGAGAAGCTGATGGGGATTTCAATGTAGAAGGATAGTGTGAGGTTGAGTTACAGTGTAGTTTATAAATGAGAGAGATTATTGATTACTGTATCACAGATTCAGTACTATTATTTTATTATCTGTTACTCAGTAAAGTGTGCAAACCTAATCAAGTTAAGTAGTGTAAAATAAATTGGTTTTGATTTAAATTTCTTAGTTTTATATTCTTTGTCAACACTACATATCTGGCCTTCCCAGTAGAGCTGGCTTCCACATTGCTGGAGGAGATACTGACGACAGGGGGACTGGAGAAAGGGGGAAAGGGGTAGTATCGGCGGTTTACGGGGCTATTTTGGAGGAGGAGAAGGCACCACTAG